>NC_044263.1:5690170-5998170 GCF_003957555.1 Calypte anna
GGGAGGGGGGCACTGGCAGGGAGGGGGGGTTTGGGTGCCTGCTAATGGCATCCTTGTCCCCAGAGCCTGAAGGACAGCTTCTATGCTGAGGGCTGTGGGCTGCCTCTGGAGACCCTCCAAACTGCAGCCTTCCTGGTAGGAGATGCTGGGGGTCCCCAGGGTGTCCCTTGGGGCTGTGGACCTGTCTGTGTGTTTGACTGTCACCTCTCGTCCTCCCTGCAGTCCTTGGAGACCCACCTGTCCCTCTGCTCTGCCACCAGCCGCAAGCTCATCCAGAAATACTTCAGCAACAGGATCCAGCAGCAGGTAGGAGCCTGGATGGTGCCCTCAGACCCTTCCCCACACCTGTCACAGGCTACCCATGCAAACCATACCACCCTCTCAGTTTGAGGCTGTTGGGACTAGCTTTGCCCCAGCAATGGGCAGGAGGGTGTTGAGCTGTATCCCAGAGGATGCCCATTGCCCCTTGGTACCCCAAAATACCCACTCAGCCTCCACCAGGCCACGGGCATCCCCTTTGCAAGCATGCTTGATGGGCAGAGCCCTTACTCTTGCTCTCCATCCCTCAGCTGGACAGCAACTCGGAGAAGTATGGGGCTGTGACCATCAAAGCCCTGTACTGCCCTTCAGAGCAGAAGCTCCGTGTGGAAGTGCTCAACGCTGTCAACCTCATCCCACTGGACTCCAACGGTGGGTGTGGTGGGCTGGGGAGACCCAGCACCTCAGGACCCCCTGTCCTCCCTCCCCAGTACACCACCCCTGGGTAGGAGAGATGCTGGCAGTGCTTGGAGTGAATGAGACTTTGTTTTCTCATCCAAGGAGGTAGATTTGGCAAAGAAGAAGGGTTTATGCCACCAGTCCAGGGTGGTCCTGCGGCGTGTGGCAGGCAGGAGCAGGCAGGACACTGTGCTCACATCTTGCTGCCTTCACTTTGCAGCACAAGCTGACAGCCAAGGCAGGGAGTTGTTGTCCATTGTGGAAAACATATAATAATCATAATCATAATAATTTATATATATATAGAGAGAGAGGTATGTGTGTGTGTGCACCAGGGTAAGAAGG
Source organism: Calypte anna (assembly GCF_003957555.1). Taxonomy (NCBI): domain Eukaryota; kingdom Metazoa; phylum Chordata; class Aves; order Apodiformes; family Trochilidae; genus Calypte; species Calypte anna. The sequence continues at coordinate 5,691,233 of NC_044263.1, forward strand.
GCCAGTTTCTCGGGTTGGCTGTCATGTGAGGAGGTCTCCAGGAGAGGTCACTCCTCTTGCAGCCGTTCGTGTCCCATGGATGTGTGAGCAGGGTTGAGGATGCTCTGGCACCATCCCAGGAGTGTGGGCTGAGAAGGGGAAGGGGAATGGGAGGGTGTGAGATGATGCTCTGACACCACCCTCACCCCTCCCCCTTCCTCCCCCCCAATATTCCAGCCCCCCTGACTGGGCCCAGCCAGCCATGGGGAGGGGGCTGATGTCTGCACTCCCCCAGGCTCGAGTGACCCCTTTGTCCAGCTCACCCTGGAGCCCCGACATGAGTTCCCTGAGGTGGTGGCTCGGACCACCCAGTGCAAGAAGAATGAGCTGCACCCCCTCTTTGACGAAACCTTCGACTTGTATGTAGGGGCTGATATCCCCTGGGTCCCCCCCGCCACTCTTTAATCCCTGCAGCCCCCCATGCTTCCACCCAGCCCCTGCTGTGGGGCTGCTCCAGGGACTGGCATTTCATCCCCTGAACCTCCCTGGGGGCTCATCCCTGGGTGCCAGGGTGGGGACTGGGGTCCTGCAGGATGATGGGGGGGCTGTGCCAGGGTCCTGTGCTTTGGAGGGGTTGGGGTCAGGGTGGTGGGGGGGGGGGCACAGCGCATCACCCTGGGGAAGTCTGGGGTGTCTCTTGGAGGGAAGGCTGAGTTTTAGGCCCAAGAGGGGTGGAATGGGATGGGGATGGTACCTCCTGCATCCTGATCCCCACCCCTCGCCCCCTCCCAGCTTGATCCCCCCCGAGAAGTGCCGGCAGGAGGGGGCCTGTCTGCTGCTGACCGTGTTTGACTATGACACGCTGGGGGCCAATGACCTGGAGGGTGAAGCCTTCCTCCCCCTCTGCCACCTGCCTGGTCTGGATGCTGAGAAGGACCAGGCTGACATGAGACAGGTGCCCCAGACCCGCCTGCCCCTCACCCATCCCAAACCCACCGGTACGTGGTTCCTGGTACTCACATCATGAGTACAGTGCTCAGTTCTGGGCACCTCACTAGAAGAGGGACATGGAAGTGCTGAGGGAGCTGGGGTTGTTTAGTCTGGAGGAGGCTGAGAAGAGATCACATCACTCTCTTCAACTACAGGAGGTTGGATGAGGAGGGAAACAGCCTCTTCTCCTTAGTAAACTGTGATAGGAACAAAGGGAATGGATGGAAGCTGCACCAGGGGAGGGTTAGGCTGGATGTTAGGAAACATTTTTTTCACTGAGAGGGTTGTCAGGCATTGGAATGTCCCAGGACAGTGGTGGAGTCACCAACCCTGGAGGTATTTAAAAGGTGTTTGGACCTGGTCCTTAGGGACAGGGTTTAGTAGTTAGATTATGGTGTTGGTCAAAGGTTGGGCTGGATGATCTTGGAGGTATCTTCCAACCTAAAACATTCTGTGGTGCCACAGCAGGACTGAGTGCCCCAAAGCCTTCCTTGGGCCCCACGGTGTGGGGTGGGGGCTGTGGCGATGTGTCCCCCATCCCTCCCCTCCTCTCTGGCAGATGAGATCCTCCGGCTGCTGGAGTCCAGGAAGGGAGACCGAGAGGCCCAGACCTTCGCCAAGCTCCGCAAGCAACGAGCCAAGCAGTCCAAGGAGAGGGAGTGAGAGAGGCAGAGGAACAGGTCCCAGAATGAGGGTGACTGCCCTGTAGGAGCTTTGCCAGTGCTGGAGCTGGAGCCATCTGCATATGACGAGGGAGGGACAAAAGGGGTTCCTGTCCCTATGCCACCTCCCAGCATCTGTCTTGCCTCCACCTCCAGGTAGTAATCCTCCCATGAGGATGGGCATGCTGTGTTTCAGGGGATTTCTTTGCCTGTCTGGACTAGCAACACTACACAGGGGGTGTGAAAGTGTATGGCTGTCCCAGCCTGTCCCTGTTAGCTTGTCACTGCCAGTGCCACATCACCTGGCCATGTCCCCAACCCTGCTGCCTGCAGCTCAGCCACAGGGTAATGCAAGCACATCAACATATACTTAGAGTGGAGACAACCCATAGCCAAACCTGCCTTTTTTTTTTTTTTCCTTGTGAATAAACCTCTTATTTTAAATTAAAAGCACCAAAGCTGATGAGTGGGCTGAGTCTGGAGCTTTGGGATGGTGGCTGAGCCTTTGGTGAGGGCTTGGCTGTGCTGAATTGGCTGGGATGCTTCCCTCTGCAGAGGCTCTGGTTGTGTTGTTTTGTGTTATGGGTTGTTATGAAACATCACCTACACTGAGGTGTAAATCAAAGAGCTGGGAAAGCTGGAGGCAGGCAGAACTGAGCAGATAGCACAGCTGGTGCTACTCAGTGTGCTGATGGAGCTGAGGTTTGGCCTGAGGACACACATAAAGCCCAGGTCTGGCTCAAGCATGGCAAAAGAGTCTTCGGATGAGCAGTGAGTGGTGGTTTGATGATGAAAAAAAAAAAAAAAAAAAGGGCCTCAGGCAGATGAGGGTGTCCTCGGGGCTGAGTGGTGCTGGGAGAGAAGAGATGGGACACTGCAGGATTCAGGCTTGGCACCTCCCTGTGCATCCCATTGAGCTTTGTATTCTTTTTGATTGATTGTTTGTTTTGGTTGCTAACTATTTGCTGTGAGGTTTTTGGTTTTTGGGATTTTTAATTTTTTTTTTTTTGAGCTTGTTTTAGTTCCAGCTATTCCAAATTATAAATCTGGAGCTGCCTCTGTCCCCACCCTGCAAGGGGTGGGGGGCTGAGCCTGGTCCACAGCAGCAGGGAGCTGGGATCTGCCGTGTCCCTAGGAATTAAAAGCATCATCCTCCTGGTGCCTGAGCACCAGCTGCTTTCTCAGAGGGCAAAGCGGCTGCTGGGTCAGCTCAGGTCAAGCTTTCCATGTGGGGGGTGGGGAAAAAAAGAAAAAAAAAAAAAAATCTCCTTTGGTTTTTGTGTGCCATGGCCAGGCTCCATCAAACCCACAGCAGGAGGGATTAAGGGGCTGCTTGCACACGGAAGAAGCCATTTGCTGGTTTGAATCACTGGTCTCAGTTCCCTCCTGTAGGGAAAGAAGATGCCAGAGAAGGGGCTCTGCTTTACCCAGGACCTTATTTCAGCCAGGATTGCTGCTGCTGGGCAGAGGAACACCCCTGCCTGTGCTCAGCAGCCTGTTTGGTGCTGGTACCTGCCAGCCATCAACCTCACACGTTAGTGCCATGCTCAGCTATCTGTGGCTGCAGGTCTGGATGTGGTTTTAGCTCATTTTTTTCAGCTGGATGTTTAAAAATGGTTGTGCTCTAACTTGCTCTGAGCTGACTGTCTCCCAGGCTGCAGCAGATAGCATGGCCCAGTGAGCAGGTGGCATGGGCTACCCTCAGTTTTGAGGTCATTTGCATTTTATTACCCAAGGTGTCTTAGTTTGGTTCTTTTTTTCATTATTTTTTTACTCAGCTCCGGATAGTTGTGTGGGGGTCTTCTCCCACCACAAATCACACTCTTTACAGAGAGGGACTGATAAACCCTAAACAATCCACAGAACTAATCCCATGGACCAAAATAGCCTAAGCATTAAAAAAATAAGCCTTGAAGCCCACAAAACCAGCTCCTAGCAAATACAATGCTGAGTAGGAAGAAATCCCCATCATCATCATCATCATGGTGGTAAAGAACCCCGACACGGGCAGATGGCTGCACAACACAACGGAAGGGGGTGGGCACTTATGCCTACCAATTTTATTGCATTACTAATAATTGAAATTGAGTGATTCAGGTTATTGCTCTGACTGGACTAAGGGTAAGTGGTTGATGTATCTTTGAAGCATGAATTAGACCAAAAATAAAAGGCAATTCTTGGATCCATGCGTTCATTTGGGTGCCAATGCGTGGAACCATCTATGTAATGATTTAAATGTTCGTGTCCTTCACAGCAGCATAAGCACATGGGGGCAGGCAGAGCTCACCTTCACTCAGCCTGGCTCTTGCAGGGGTTAACTCTTGTCCAGACCAGGAATTTGAGTGATGAAAAGCACTTTGCTGTGTGGTTTTGCCATTTAACTGCACTGATTTCCCCCCTTTTCCATTGTACCCTGACTGTAGATGGGAAGCCCCCTCCCTGAAAAAGGGCTTTGATCCTGAAGGGAGCTCAGGGAGAAATTATTTCACAGTTGTGTGAAAGGGAGAAAGCAAAACTGGCCATGGGTTCAATCTGTTGTTCATAGAATCACAGAATGTCAGGTTGGAAGGGACCTCAAGGATCACCTGTTCCAAACCTTCTGGTATTATTATTGATGTGAGATGTCCCAGCACCCTATAGAGCTGAGACTTTAAACTGTCCAAAGTGGGGGAATCCACCATGTCCCCTGGGAGACAATTCCAACATCTGACTGTCCCCAGAGTGAAAGATTTTCCTCTTGTATTCAAACAGAATCTCCCCAGGAGAAACTTGGGTCCATTGCCCCTTATCTTGTCCACATGACTCCTTGTAAATTGGGAGTCTCCATCTTCTTTGCAGCCACCGTTTAAGCACTGGAACACCAAGATAAGGTGTCCCTGAAGCCTTCTCTTAAGGCTCAGCAAACCCAGTCTTCTTAGCCTCTCCTCACATTGTTTCCAGGGACCCACCACAAAGACTTCCCCACACCTTCCCACACCCCAGCACAGGCAGAGAGTTGGGGGCTGCACACCCCACCTGGGTCGGGCACGCATGCACACACACACATGCACACACTGCTTTAGAATTTATTTTTTTTCTTAGCAAAAAAATAAAAATTTATTGTCCTCTAAAAAAAAAAAAACAACCAAACAACCAACCAAAAAAAAAAACCAAAAAACCAACCAAATCCATCCTGCCCTTGGAAACTGTGACACAGATTGAGTTCTTTCCAGCCCCACATGCAAGTTCACTCTGCCAAGAAAAGAGTCTAAACCAGGTTTCCGACAGCCAAAACACATATTTACAGAGTACGAGAGAACGACAGCTGAAATCACAGTTCTATACATGGAATCAACAACACAGTTTACACACCACCGATCACCATTCTGCCAACTTCTACATGGACTAGGGGCTCTTCTGCCCAGTGCCCTTCCTCCTGGGGAAAGCAGGGAAGAGACTGGTCAAGAATTGCCACCAGAAATACTGCAGTGTGTAGTATTATTATTTTTAAAAACGTATATTGTATTTATTTTGTTTTAACATTGGAAGCTACGGAGAGGGGAAGCCCCAGAAATCTCTCCGATGCAGTCACTAGTTTGCAGGAATATTTCACCTTTAAAATGCTAGGTTTTACATAGGTAACATCTACTTTTTTTGCTGTTGGCCATCACTCCAAGGATTATTATGATTCTGGAGGAAAACACTGGTAATATTCTTCCTTCTCAGATGGGGGAAAAGGAGAAAAAGAGGTTTGGAGGTTGGTGGCACAGCAATGAATTACTGAGTCTGTTCAGCGTTATGGGCTTCCTCACAGGGCAAGGACTTCTCGTTGTCTCAGCTGTACAAGCCTTGCAAGTGGCTCAGGTTCAGCTTCAGAGATGTACGGAACATGTCAAACCCTTGGGCAGGGTTTTGCTGCAGCCAGCCCCTTCGGAGGGGGGTTGTTCTGCTTAAGGAAAACGTTGTGCTCCAGCTCTGAGACTCCCCCAGTCCCTCCTGTGCCACTGCTGGCATGTGGCTACATCATCTAAGGCTGGAGATGATCTGAAAGTGGTCCTGTTAGCCCAAAGCGATGCCAAAAATCTTTAGCTCCTGGCTATCATCTACAGCTCTAGCCTTGCTTTTTGATATCTACCCAGGATGGTGTTGTCTTAAGCCATCTGCTTCTATATTGTTTTTCCATAATAATGTAAAAGTTTATTGACCTTTAAGATACTGTGGTTTCACAACACAAAGACTCCCCCAGCTCTTAGCTCAGAAGCATCCAACCTCCACAGTCACTGAGGAGAATGCTTCCAAAGCTGAAAACAAAAATTTGGGGAGGAAAACATTATCTAATAAGGAGTCTGCATAAGGAGGCAGGACCCAGGCATGTTCATGGCTGCTCTGTGACAGCCAACTGGGCTGCTCATCTAGAAGCCTTGTGGACCAACACTTCGTTTTGAAGCATGACTCGGCCAAAAAAGCCACCTCAGTTCTGATGTGTTATTGTGTGTCCTGTAAATGGAGCTTCTGCTTCAGAAGGAAGCATGACAGTACATGACAGGGGCTGTACATATTAGCACCAGGTTTATTTCAACAAGACTTTTTTTTTTTTTCATTTTTACACCATCCAAAAGCTGACCACAGACTGTAGCCTCCAGTGCAGTGCTGTGATCACAGTTCATCCCTCCTGCCTCAGGCAGGCAGTAACAAGTGCTGGAGTGGGGCAGAAATACTGTCCCTTTCCCTCTACTCTCACCTCATTCAGTTAGGAAATTGTCATATATGTGGCCCCCCCAAAATATTCACAAACCACTAAAAGATGAAGTTCTCTTTTCCATTTGATGCTTAAGAAAATAATTCACATTTCAGATATCTTCTTTTCTTTTTTTTAAAGCAGCAAACAAATCCATAGAAACCTAAATTTAGGAAGCGTTTCTTAAAGAACCAGAGGAAATAGAGAAATGGTCTATGTGCTTGTGCAAAGAGAGTGCTGAGAAACTATAGGTTGGGGTACAGGAAGGGGACACAACACCCCAGGGCTAGTGCCAATTCCTTCAGGCTGCTCTGCCATGAGTGCAGTGTGGCAATGGAAAGTTAAATTATAAGGGCCAGAAAGAGGGAAGTTTTGAGTTCTTTGGTCCTTCAGTGTAAGTTTTAATAACAGAGAAACTGTTTTACTCACAAAAGGGAAAAACACGTTTCTTCTAGCCTGGAATTTTCCTTGTACCCCAACTGACTAAGCAGTGTGCCCCAAAGAAACTGGGGACAAATATATCTCTTCCCCCTTGACCTGACAGCCCTGCATCACATCACAACTGAAGTCCTGTTGAGACAGCCAGAGCTGCCCCAAGGGGACAAGTTCCAGCTGAAGGGACAAAGTGAAGAGCCCCTCTGGGAATGGGATGAAGCTGGGTGCTGGAATAAGAGGGTTGGTTACAGGCAGTGTCACCCTCAACAGTCCCCCAGGGAGGCCAGAGAGCAGATAAACCACCATGGTAATAAAAAGTGTTACAAACCAATAGCCAAAACAGGCTGATGAGCTCTGGTTCTTATAAATATTAAAGACCTGATTCAAGAGTTTATTTCCTATGATTTAAGTTAGTTACAAAACTGTTTAGTAAATTTATCTTAATTGGGCTTTTTTCCCACCTCCCCCCACTTTTTTCTTTTTTTCTTTCTTTTTATTTTTCCTAAAAAAAGAAATGTTCACTTATTTTATTAAAAGGTCTTTCCTTAAGATCAGACCAAGGCAGATGTGCTGCCCCATGGCACAGACATTCAAAGGCTATAACCAAACAACATAGCCACAATAGTCACTCAACAGCGTCTCTCCATTAAAAAAAAATTAAAAAAACTGATGCTAGTTACAATAAAATACACATGGAAAAAAAAGCATTTTTACCAAAAAAACCAAAAAACAAGTTAATGGGAAAAACATGAAAAAAAGAACTACACAGAGCTGCACTTAAGAGATCATCTGGGAATGCATATTAACCCCTTCCATGTAAAGGAAAGGTGGAATTATGGAAGCAAACCTAATTGTCTTTGCATTAAATATGAAACTTTCTGAGAGGCTCTGGTAAAAATTCGGTTTCCCTACAACAGTGGGCTGCTGGAGGTTCCAGTGCTTTTCCAGGTCAGGAAAGGGTGGCACAGGGAGCATCCCTGTGCAAAATAAAAATGTTTAATCAACTGAGAGGCCTTTTGGTTGAGATCCCAGCAGGTTACTGCAATCCACCTGATGTAAAAACCCAATGGACATACTGGTTAAGAAAGTCACAGGAAAGCTCAGCTGCTACTGATCTAAGCTGGTGGCACTTCTTTGTCACACTAGACTTCCTCTGTCACCACAGGTGTATTTTGATCTCTAGCATGAGGGCTTAGTCAGCAAGCTACCCTTGAGATGCTGACACAGGAAACATGGACTCTGTTCAACAAAACCATCCTCAGACTACCTGGAATTATATCATGCATTTCAGCAGTGACTATGCATCAGGACCCTGTGGTTAAACCAAAATTAATCTGGTCTGAAACAGTAAAAAGTCTCTAGACAGCCACCAGACAAAGGGGTGCCTGGAGAGAATTAACCTCTGCACCTGTATTTCTTTCCTCAAGGGCTTTAGCTGACTCAAGGGCAATACTTCTACGGCTGGTCAGACCTGGAAATGTCAGCTGTATCAGCAATGAACACCAGGTCACTGAATTTTGGGGCTCAGCTTGCTCTAGGTCCAATACTTTTTTTTTTCCCCTCTTTTCTTCTTTTCATACAAATATACAAAGAGCATTTAAAAAAATTAAAAAGTGAACTTTGCTGATTAAATGACAGACAAAGTTCCTGCACATTCAGAGATCGGCAATGTGAGGCCCACCAGGCAGGCACCCAGCAGAGCTTCCATCAGGAAGGAAGGCTTTAACCACGCTGGGTCAGTGAAAGAGCAGGGGGACTGAAGACGTGAACAAGTCATTTCAATCCACCTCGATCCTCCCCATGATCTCAACTCTTCCTCTGGAAAGCACATGGAAGCCCCTCTTGCCCACTCTAAATCCTTCTGGAAATAGTCAAAAATTTGTTATCACCTAAATAGAAAAGAGGAGAAACAGAGACTCTTTGCAAATGGCCCTTTGATCTGTATTAAAAACAGCTCTCAAAGTTCCTCAAGAGTTAGAATTAGTGGGGCACGGGTGAGGGGCAGTTTAGATACAGGATGTAAAATATTAAAAAGTGCTCTGCAACTAATTTTTTGTTTGATGTGTGTATGGGCGTGTGTGTGCATATATACACATACACAGACATGCACATACACACACATATATACATATATATATCTACACATACATATATATATGTACACATACATATATATGTACGTATGTATAAAGTTAAAAAGTTCTACACGATATGATTAGAACAAGTGTCCTTGGAAGGTCACGACTGGAGAGAGAGTGGCCTGTTGGGATGGCAGATGGGGCACTCGCCCTCCTCGGCGCAGGTTTCACACAGCACTGCGTGTTGGCACGGTAACACCACCCGGTTCTCCTCCTGACACTTAAGGCATTTCACTGACTGCATCTGAAATACTGCCTGCAAGAGAGGGGGACAGGGCAAAATGTAAGCAGTAAAGTCACAAAGGAAAAGGGCTCCTGGGATAAAAGATTTGGGGAAACGCAAGGAGGCATCAGGGGAAGGAATTGGAGCTGCCTGCCCATTTGTCTCCCAAAGGAAAAGCAAAGCAGCGTGGCATGATGTCCTCTAGCACCTTTAGGATCAACAGAGCAGCTTTCACTGGCTGAAAGTCTATACTTTAGGCACAAAAATGATGCAGGTACTCTCCTATAAGCTGGCTAGAACTCACTTTGACTACATCCACATGGAATTGCTTTGATAGGCTGCTGATTCCTGGCTGTCTTAAAGAAAAGCTGCAATCTCTTGGAGCAGAGAGAGCAAGATCCTGCCTGCAAATCCCTGTCACTCACCTTATCGACTTTCTCCAGGTTTGCCCGCAGCTGCTTCTGAAGAGTGTAAAGTGAAGAGAGCGAGAGTGTTTCCAGGTCAGAGAAAGAACGCAGAAACTGAGGGTCCTGGCCGGTGTGGATCCTCTCCAGCTCCTCCTGCAGTTCCTTCACTTGCAGCTCCAAGGCTTCCCTCTGATCCCGGGCCAGTTCACATTCCATGTTAGCTGTGTTGGCGCGATCATTTGCTTCCTCTGCCTCCTTTTTCCAAGCATCACAAGCCTACAGGTTCCAAGAAAGAGGGTTAAAAGAGCAGTCTAAAACCTAGTCAGCCTCCAGTAGAGAATCTCAGGCAGAACTATCCATTTTCATACACTCCTCACCAGGAATGTGGCCTGTCTAATCTGCCCTGTTCTGAAACATTCCTGGAGCTACACTTCAAAGTGCTGCTCATGGCAGACACCCCATGTGGTTGGGCTGCAGTTCTACAGATTTGGCTCATACCATCAAGAGGATGAGCTTTGCATCCCAGCAAATTGTCATGGATTTAAGTCAATTGCCTGGTGTAAAAGACCATGAAGCACCTCAGTGCATCTGCTGTGACACCTGACCTTGCACATGAACACATCAGGCACAGCAATTTAGTCCTTTTCCCAGGGCAGAAGAAAGAACAAGATTGCTTATGAGAATCTGTAAAACCTACAGCTCTTCTCATGACCTCAGTGTCTGGAAAGCTTCTCATTAAAAGGCTGACACCCTCCTACTCCTTTACACTCCCTAATCCTGCTTCCCAGGAGTTGGCTAAGTACCTGTTTGGCTTGTTTCCAAGACTCTTCCCACTGCTTTATTGTGCCGTTCGCTTCATCCAGTTCTTGTCGTAGCCGTGCCAGCTCCGCAGCACCTGGACCTGACAGAAATGCAGGTGAGGTACTGGGCGAAAAACTCCCCGAAGCAAAGTGTTCCCATATGCTGCTGTTCATCCCATTTAAACCTGTTTCACAGGGAAATAGAGAGGGTTATGTCACAGGTGCTGGCAACTTCCCCATTTCCTCCCTACCCCTGTGAAATCCAGGATTCAAAAATGGGTATATAGGGAAGAGATCATCTTAAGAAGTACTTTTGTCCCCAGGACCCAGGAATCCATCATGGAAGGACTTTATAGGGGAATTTTCACACCATTAGGCCTTGTCTTTTAAGACTACAGGAAGAACCCTGGAAACTGAGTCAGGGCAACTTTTGAACCTGTTTTTAGAAGCACAGATTTTACAGGAGAGCTGGCTAGTAGCTTGAGTCCCCCTTCTCATACAAGAATCTCTGAACAGCTTACTACCTTCCTGCTTTTCTATGCAGCCATTGCAGCCATTTCTATGCAGCCATTCTATGCACAGCCATTGGAATTGGTGAATGGACTGGCATACACAACCTACCCAGGTGATGCTTCCTATCAAACTATACCCTAAAAAAAACCTTCTGCTTTTGTCTCTTTGCTTGGCACTTAAAAAAGAAGTCTAACTTCCCAAACAACAAGACTAAAGCACACCACCATCATTACTGTTTGCATATGCAAAGAACAGCACTGACTGGAAAACCCTGTTTATAAAAAGTGGAGGAGATGGTATATACACGAGCTTCAAGCTCTGGTGTATACCTTCTAACATAAAGATAGTGACTGGCACCGGATAAGACCAAATAACCACTTCCCTAGTTTAGCTTGTTCAAATAATTTCTCTTTTCAGGAAGAAATTCAAGGTTTAGGAGACAGAGCTGTAGAAAAACAGTTGCAATCAAAATGGTTTGCTTTTCTTACAGACTCCAAGGTTTGTACTCTTTTCATAAAAATATTTTTCCTTAAAATAAGCACCCATACTCTGCACTCAAGGCAGAACTAGTAGGAAAACCTCGTATCAAGACAGAGCTACTGACTGATGTGGACTCATATGCACACAGACATGCACCTGTGGGATGTAGGAGTTATTTCTGTCCAGAGGTGCTCACCACTGGCTGGGAACACTCCTAAATTTAGCTGCACTTTGATAACTCTGATCTTACAGCAACTGAACTGACTGTGCCTGCAGGCAAGCCCTGGGGCCAGTGGCCTTTCAGTGAGGACTAACCCAACATCACTTACTTCCCATTTAGTGACATCCAAGACACTTTCTTTCTCTCTCTCTCTCTCTCTCTCTTTCACACACACACACACACACACACACACACAAAATAGAACTGAAAAATACTAACTTGTCTTCCCTAAGGGCTTAGATGCATTAACAAGTCATTCAGCAGAGCAACAAGGCCCAGGCCACTTACCATAGATTTACACCATCTGCTCAGAAGCATGCTCAGTTGAGAGCAAAAAGTTTTAATGGAACCTTAACTCATTTTATTTAAAAAAAAAAAAAAAGCTCCAGTTTCCCTGAAAGGGAATTTAGCACTAAGCAGGATGCTGGGAAACCACAAATTCTGCCATAATGCTGACCAAGCGTATCTCGTTTCTTTTTACTCCTTTCCACTTGCTATTCTCATTTCATGAGCAAGCCCCCTTGGGCCAGAAATGTCTTCTCTGCAAATTTTGCATCTAGTACAGTGGAAACTAGCCCAGGACTAGGTATTTTTAACTCAGTTGCAATACAAACAAGTAATAACTGCAAAATCTACACACTAACTTAACATTCATCCAGCAAGTCACATGAAATAGATAAATTCCAGTTTCCCAACTGCTTGGTTATTGTTTAAATATCTTATCAAAACTACTTAGCTCAGCAAAAATACTTTTGTTGTATTACAGCTAAATCTCTAACTTTTTTTCTTAAAAATGCACTTGTAAGTTTCCAGTATTTTTTTTGCTATTTGTATAACTACATAGTCAAGACAAATGTAACAGCTTAACTTGTTTCTTCTAAAATTAAGAGCAGGCCTTACCAGCAAGTTTTCCTTTTCTCACTGAAACTGGGATGAACAGTCAGCCTCAACACCAATTAATAGCAGAGGTGCCCTCTGATATCTTTTCTTATTACAGTAATTATAAAAGCTGCTAAAGCCAAACAAATTGCAGTCACAAGGCATGGAAGAGTGGCAGTGGCTTGTGCAAACAAGGGATGCACTTACACAGAGAAGGGCATGCAGAAATAGATTACAAAAGCATGTGATAATTTTATTAAGTTAAGCTGAATATTAAAGATCAAAGTGTATCTCAAATGTGAACAAGCATTTACCTCTAGTATCAACAGAAAGAACTAGTATTTACTGTTAGTAACACAGAGGTCAGCAGAGCAAGTGTCACTGTAGCCCTGAGCCTAATAAAGTTTTATTTCTCAAGGTAACTCTGCATCTGGGTAATAAAATAGATCTGACCCTTCAGTTCCCAGTTCTGATACAGCTGAGGCTCCAAAGGAATTTCTCTTCCCTTCACAGTCCCTCATACAGGAAACAGATCCTCAAGAAGGAAATTTAAACAAAAAATAACAAAAAAGGAATGAAGGGGACAAGGACACTGTAACTTTTTGCAAAGTCCATACTACAACAGTGCATGCAGAGTGCCAAACAAGAGAAAAAAAATACTATGATCCAAGTTTGTTCTAGCAGCCAATCTGACCTACAAACAGTCCCAAGGGCAAACTGCAATCCTCTCCTTAACAAAGCAAAGCTGAGGATGAAACTCTTGTGTGTTGTATAAAAAAGTAAAGTCTCAGCACAGCACTGGTGGCAGGAAAAGGCATCATCACAGCAAGTCACTTAACCTATCTGTGCCTTTTCCTCAAACTACATCCAGGGAAGCAGAGGGATTTGCTCCCTTTTTCAGAAGGCATTATCCTGTTTTTGGTAAAGCAGCTTTTAGCACTGTGGCTGTTCTCATGGGAAGAAGAGAGACAAATGACAGAAGTGAAATAATACATTAAAATTAAAGCTAACTTAAAATAAAATACTTACATGGCACAGACAGGCATGTACATGGGACACACACACTGTGCATTTACCTAATGATCCATGAGAAGCTGATGTCCCCAGGAATGTGTTTTCTGATTGGCTTAAGTGTCCCTGGGGCTGATGAAGGAAATGCGATGAGAGGCTGACCGGTGGAGAAGGAGAGGCAGAGTGAAAGGAGGCAGAGCTTCCAAGGGACCCGGGGATATTTACAGGAGCAGAACTTTGCAGCAAACTCCCACCTGGACAAAGAACACACAGAAAGGATGGCAATGTATGACCATGAAGTATGGGCACAGTGCAGGAATTCAGAGCAGAAGGCATTAGGTTCCCTTTCTCCTCCCTAAGCCCCTTGGGATTTCCTCCACTTCTCAGCACATTTCATCCCCCTCTCAGCCTTCAAGAGGAGCACTGAAGCTGCTGCCCTGTGAAACACACAGGTTAAGGCCCTGCAGAATTCAATGGACCCACACTTTCAGTGGCCAAGGCCACAAAAGGTTTTCTGAGCAGAGTTCAGTCCCTGTCAGTCTGGAGATGATGAATTTGGTAACTGGTGTAATACTTTGTACTGAAAAATTTACTTCTAAAACATGTGCCTCTGCTTTTAATGCTTCCAAACATCCTCTGGTGAGAACACTATGCTCCTGAGTAAGGTCAAGGTCTAAACCACCACAAATCAGTGACTCCTTTAGTCACTTTAGACATACTGGAGTGCCTGGATCTATCAGCAATAAAAAACAAACAAACAAAAAAACCCAAAAACCCCAAACACAAAAAAAACCCCAAATAAGCAAAAGCTCAACCTCAACACACACAACACTTCCCCTACACAAGAGGTCATTCTGCCTGCCACACACGGATTGAGGGAGATCTCATCCCTACTCCCAACTCTCTCCTGATCTTTCTTCTTAGAAGATCACCAGCTAACACCCAGACCTGATATGAATGGAGGAAAAAGCAGTGTGGAAGATCCCTAAGCCACTGCAGATGGGGAGCAGCAGAAGCAGGGCTATCAGCAGACATGCACAGTAAACTCTCCAACCAGGATCTTCCCTTTGAAAGGGAAGTGGAAGTGATATTCTTTAGGGTTCCTTCCACAGGTCCCTTCCTACCTCAAAGCTCCAGACAGTGTGGTCCCTTGGAAACCTTCAGACCAGCAAAGTTAGCTCTCATTTAAAACCTGTCTTACACAGCAAGGGTTGCCAGAAACTACAACCAAAAAGCTATGAGACTTTTTTCTTTTCCCCTGGACACTCATTAGAGATAGGCAGAAGAGGCCTTAGCCTACCTCCATGTGTTAAAATGAGACAAGACATTACAGGAATCAAATCAGCAGACCATGATGACATTCTGTGACAGATGGATAGCATTACGAGGTCAATGAGTTTCCTGTTACTACTAGGGAGAATTTTCTGCTTAAGATGCAAATCATTACACTTTGGCCTGTTTTTAAAGGTATCAGGTGCCTTCTAGAGTCTACTTACACGCTTAAAAAAAAAAAAAAAAATCATCAAAAAAATCAAGCAAGTCCCATCCAGTCTCAAGAAACATCCCCAAGACACCTGGGCCCAAAGAACTCAGCTCTGCTAGTCAGTAAGGGCAAGCTCTCATTTCAAGGATGCTCGGTGGTTGCCAAAGTTTGTTGTAATTGCTGTTTTAACCAATGCTGCTTCGGGACTGGTTTTAGAGCTGTGTTGGGCTGGCTCCACTGAGGTGACTGGGCAACACTGCTTGGCAGAAGATAAAGAAAGCTCTTTTGCTTTCATGTACCTATCATGATGCCACTCGTGTGGGGCACTGTGCTGCTGTCAAATGTCTTCTCCAGGGCAGCCACTCCGAATTCATTCAGGTCCAGGTCATCCAAGGCAGACTCTGCCAGACACAGAGGTACCAATTATGTTATAAAGGACCAACAACTTCAAGAGATAGGATGGCCCAAAGAGCCTACATGCAGAGGAGCCTTTGCTCTCTATTTGTCAGTCTGCACGGCCCTACTCTATGCCCTGTGCAATGCTGTTCTCAAATGGTTTGGCAGAAGTGTCATGGGCAGCTTTTCAATTCAGGTTTGGTTTTGGTTTAGATTTTTTTGCCTGATCTGATTTCTTTTTGTCTCAAAGCATTCCCAAATGTTAAACGAAAACAAAAATTTGGTGAAACAACAGCAGTTCCCATAAGTCTTCCCCAAACTGCTCTTTCAAGTCTGTCCATAATATGCAGTAACACTGGCCTATGAAATGTTTGGGCCTGGCTTGTGTTTTGTCCATACTTTGCTGAAGAGCTACTCTGAAAAGAAGTACCAATGGAAGGGAACACTTGATAAACATCTCTGAGGTTCAAAGATTGGGTAAAACAAAAAAAGCTTATGAATGCCTGCAAACGTTCTATTTGAACATGCCTTATCACTAATTGTGATCAATACAATTTCATCCCACACGTGCCCACTCTTTTCTATTATTATTTTTAACAAATTAGTGAGATCACCTCAGAAACGTTCGGGGAAAAAAAATGAAACAACAAAACCAAGAAAAAACAGGTGACCAAAAAACCTGCACCTATCTCAGAGAAGTGACTCCACTCACTGGACTCTCCTGTTCTTTTTCTTACAGCCTCTGTCCCATACTCCATGAAGAACAATCTACCTTACAATCCTCACAATCTACCTGGTGGTAACCCTCACTATAAAATTTGTCATTTAGAATGTAAGGGGTTGTAACTGTGGAAAATTCCCCTCTGATTTCCTGCCTACTCTAAGACCTCTTTGTAACTTTGACAGACCTAAAACTAGGGCCCTTTACAGCATCTAGCATTCTGAGAAAATAGCTCAGAGGCCTTCTCTTGGTCCCACGGGTGCATTTCATCCATAATGACCTGCAGAAAACATCAGATGTGTCACAGTCACAGAAAAAGCTTAAAAGCCTCAAGAAATCTGCCAACACTGAGACAAAAAGAAAAAACTGGAGTTGATGGGAACACCCACACTATTCCAATCCTCACACCTGGAGATCCACGGCTGAGGAGGCCCTATCAGCATCAGTAAAAAAAGGTGAAGTTACCTATAACAGACTCAACGGTGTCACTGGTTGGGTAGAAAGGAAGGGCATTGGCATTCATGCCTGGTATGCTGCTGGTGCCTGCAGGGCTGGGTGGTGTTGCAGCCAGGCTGGAGGTGATACTAGAGGAGATGCTGGATGTCAGCGGGCTCCCTACTGGGAGAATACCCAGGATGTCCTGAAACAAAGAGTTTTAAAAGGGGAAGAGATAGGAAATAAAACATCTTCAGAGAAGAATCCCCCCAGAAACATGTGGGGCTGAGCCAAAGATCAGCAGCAAACCTGCTCCTGCCTGCTTCCAACCTGACAGATGGCTGGTGCTGCTACTGGGCTGGGGGGTGGGGGAAAGATTAACAGCTTTTCTTTAATTTCTGCCGACTGTTCTCTGTTCTGTGCCCCTTCATATCCCCACTCCCCACCCCAGCACTACAAACATCCTTCAGGCTGCCCCAGAATTAACTCTTATGATTCCCAGCTTGCATGCAATCATAGGGATGGATCACTCACTCAGACTCAGCTCAGCACATGACTTAGAACCTGATATTAAATTTTCTTTGCTGAATCCTTGAACTTAGATGACTCCAGAGATCCATTCCAGCTCAATTTTCTGTTATTTGGAGACTCTCTCCAGCACCGTTCAGGCCCACAAATCTATCCTGAATTTACACAGGTCTGGTCACTCACAAATAACACCCCTGCAAATCATCCCATCTTCCTTCATAAAGTAATCCCTCAAGATGAGCAACCTAATGGTGTCTGGACTGTCATTTACTCCCTGCAGAGTTGTCTGGATCCAGAGATTTCTTGTGTCCTTGTCTGTGGTGGTGAGAGCACTGAGCTATGTTCAGAGTCCTGTTAGCAGTACCATACCTGTTTGGGCTGTAACAAAGGTTGATCCTGGCTCCTGTGCTCCAGTGAGTGGGACTTCATTTTTGCTTGCTGCAGTAAAGACACAGAATAAAAGACAACCAGAGGGATTAGCAGCAAATTTAAAAATGGCTGAGTGCTGGCTTTGGAGAGGCCATGGAAAACACAGTCCCTTCCTCTCTTACAGCCAGCTCTGGGCACTAGAGAATTCAGAGAGCAGGAATGCATAGCAAACTGAAAACATGCCAGATAATTTGCTGTCTATATACCAAGGCATCATCCCTGGAGTTATGCAAAGACTTGTAACAATCACATTTGCCTTCAACACTGCTTTAGGTCCTCTACTAGCACAAAGGACACCTCAAGAATCAAGACCAAGAGTGAATTATTTTGCCTTGCTATAAATAACTCATCAGCTTCACTGGTATCCAACAAAAAAAAAAGAGCCAGAAATAGTGGGAGGCATACTGTAGTTTTTAATTATGTAAACATTTTTCAGCTTTGGGGAAATAAAGTATGCAGATTATGTTTTCCCTCTAACTATTCTAGCTCTTAACAAGAATTGCAAAATAAAATACAATGATAACCAAGAAATTTTAAAAGCAACATCATCAAAACTGATTTAAAAAAGAAAAAAACAAACACAAAAATCTTCCCCATTACTGTAAAGCTCAAAGCTATACAATGTAAGTGAGGTCAAGACTGTCTGGAATTGCAGAACTGTATGTATGCCAACATGTATTTAGAATTCCACTACTTAGCCTAAAATTTCATCTTAAGGACCTTCCAGCACTATATCCTCTACAGGTACCAACCCTCTGGCCTCACATCAGTCAGTCCTAAGCTACAATAACCAGAGCTAGGAAGAAAGTGGTCCCCTGAGCTTGCCAGCCTGTAGAGTCTGCTCTGCTGGCCCTGTTCTGCTCCATGCAGAGGGCACAGGGAGATCAATCATATCCTCTGGGATATGAGAGGGAGCAAAGAAGTGCTAAGAGTCAGGGTTGCTTCTTTACTCACTGTCCAACCCCCCCTAGGTCTGAACCAGTGACACATCCCAGGCATAAGATCTGCTCAATCGTGTAAACACCAAGGCAGTCAGTCTGCATCTCTGCAGGGGAGATCCAGGCACAACAGCAGCACGTGAGACACCCCACTGACCTGAAGTGATACGCCTTGACTTTTTTTGGCTTAAAGAGTCTTATGAAAAAGATAAGTGATTGCTGGAGAGGGATGACATAGCCAGACAGGCAAAAGAGCAGCAGCAGATTTCAGCCCTTCCTTGGTTTTACTTAATGAAATAATTTTCTCTGCTCAGCTGTGTGCCTGTGGGCAGATGGGGGGAGGTCAAAGCCTGGCAAAAAGGCAGCTGAGATACAGACACAAAAATCCTTCTGTGGGGGGTACCATCCTCTCACGCTTCCCTGAACAACATGCAGCAACATTCCCACCCAGCCGATCCCAGACGCGTTTCCCTTTGCGTGCAGTAGCTGCCTTACGTGAGTGCATCTGTGTGTGTCTGATAACACGCCTGCTAGATTATCCAACACATCCCTACCCTGTTAACACTCATCTGAACACAAAATGTGCTATCAACAGCCGTCAGAGGCTGAAGGGAAGGCACATATGCATCCATGCTCCCCCCCCAAGGAGAGGCTCCCTGCCAATTGAGCGAGCTGGCTCTGGTGCAGTTAAGTCTTACTGGAAGGGGTTTTTTCTCTTTAAGGAGGAGAAAAAGTGAACGCATTTCTAGGCTGGTCCCAGTTTCCACTGCCTTAAATTCATGTAACACAAGTGAAAAACAAAGCAAACCAATTGTCACCACTGAGCCAGTCTCCTTTGGCTCTGAATAACATTAAAAAGGGCATGCATCGAGACAGAAATTCAAAGGACAGGCTGGAATTCTCCAGCTCACTCTGTTGCAGTCAGGGAAGAAAACAGGGCACATAAATTACCAGTGAAACTGAATGTTTTTGCAACCAGCATGGAACAAACCCACTGTACTGTGTGTCAGCACTTGGGAGCACCTCCTGGTCGTGGCACTCAACTCCTTCCAGGGCTGCCAGCATTATTCCGGCTTGCTAAATCTTTTGGGACTCAGGAAATTTATTTTTAGCTTTAACTGCTGGCTCAGCCTTAACCACAAACTATGTGGGACCTAATAACACAGAAGGTGCATTTTTCATTCTAATAAGACAGAAACTATTTATACTAATTCTACAGAGGAAAAATGTCAAGCCTATTGCAGAGCTGAGCCAAAGTCTCTCAAGTTTTCAAATACGAGTGACCAAGTTAAATGCCTAATTATTGGTCCAATTTACAGAGTATATGAGAACCTCTGGTGCCCACTGCAGCCAAAGGGAATTGCAGAGGACTTAAAGAAGTAATTACAGATTAAAATAAAATTAAATCAGGACATTTATGAGATGCCTAATTTTGTCTGTAGAAAGCAAGCATGAGGCAACTGTGATTACTTCCATCTATATCTTAATAGTTACTTATTCTAGACATTTAACACAGGTTTTTGCTTAATTAAAGCCACGAGTAAGAAGCTACCCAAATACAGTATCTTTGTAGCAGAGCCTGGACTTCAGACATAAATGCTCATCATCTGGCCCTCCTTTTAAAAGTCCTATTCATGCTCCATTCCCTTTCTCCTTGGCTTAGGCTTGATGCCCATTTTCTGCAAAGCAGGGCCTCCCTGGCACCCTGCCCCTGCTGGCAGGAAAGAGGGGTTCTCTCAGTCCTTCAGCTTTGGGTTCCCTCCTCCTTTGCAGCAGAGGCATTAGAGAATCAGCACATGGTTCTTCTTTTGTTTCTAAAGAACTGCTACAAGCTGCTGTGCCTGCCTGAAGTGCCAGGATCACAGCATGGTCTGCTCTTTACCCCCAAAGATGTGTTGCATCAATTTGCAATTTCCTAAGCCACATCCACATTAAGCAAGACAATGGAAGCATTTATAAGCAGGCATCCATGCATGTAGCTTCATCTGTATTTGTCACTAAATCATTTTAATTAGACTAAACACTGTTCAAGACCTGTCCTACCATAAAGTTTGGTCATATCTTGCAGAAGTTGTTAAAATAAATAAAACAAAGCCCACAGAGTCTGCTAAAACCAGCTACTTTATGCAAGGTCTTGTCTGGATGGGATATTTCAACTGTTTTCTCACAGCAATGCAATACTGATGCAGCAGTATGTATTTATAAAGGCTACCTTCTTTCATATTACAGACACAAGTTTAAACATAGCCAGGCTGAAAGCAGGATTTCCTGCCATTTGTTTTCAAACATATACCAGGTATATTTATTCCTTTTTACTTTATTTTTTAAAGACTTGTAGGAAATATTTTTTCAGGCATCTCTTTATAGAAGTATCTGTTCCCTCCCTCCCCACTAAATTGAGATGTTCCATTCATTTATAAGCCCTGTGAGGAACAAAAACTGAGACCTTGAGCTCTGTGTTGGACTCAGCTGACTTGGAAGGGATGGTGCAGAGAAAGTGTCAATTGTAACATCAAGAAAGGAAATTCACAATAAGAAATTGACTGTGGGAAAGCTCATGCATGGCAGAGTTCTAGGCTTAAGGAATCTGAACGAGGCATTACACCAAGGAGAAGTCTGAGGAAGCAGCAAGACAAGCAAGAGAGGGATATCCAAAAGGGGAAAGAAGGAATGTCATGAGAGATGCCAGTTGGGAAAGACTGCAAAGGGTTTGTAAATACAAGTGAGGAATTCAAATCTAACAGAGAAGCCAAAGGAGAGGACAAGGATCAGAATGATATAGCCAGAGAAGCAAGAAACAACCCAAGTGCCATTTTTTAATACACCAGAGAAATGAACGGTGAAAACAGAAGACAAACCAAGTCATGGAGATCAATGTGAAAATTTGGAGTGAGAACAGAGAAGGGAGGATGAGTTTCCATGAGAAAATACAGGAAAAAACCCAGCAACTCTTGGAAAGGACCTAAATACGAAAAAAGAAAGAGCAAGAAGTGGTATGTGGGGAGCTACCTGGGGTCAACATAGGGCAGAAGTTGTGAAGGACTAGGAAACAAACAGCAGCTTCACTTCCACAAACTGTGTGTGATGGCAGCTAGGAAGACAAGAACAGATGTAAGATGGAAGAGACAGGAAGACAGGCTGAAAGCAACAGTAGAGATTGAAAATACCTAATGAGAATAGTTCTCATTTTTTGTTCCTTGAAAAATAAAAATACATTCAAGCTAAAGTGGGAAATTTCTCACTCTTCCTCATCCCCCAACTCTTCCAATCCAATATTCCCAACTAACCTGGCATTTGAAACTCTTCAAATACTCGGCCCCCACCTGATCTTCTCGCTCAAACCCCGGTGCTTTCTTGTAGCTGCCAGCTGCTGTTACTGAGTCTGGAGGAAAACCAATGGTCTCCAAGCTGTGTGGCTTTCCAATGGCACCAGGAGGAGACCCACATATATTAGATGGGCTTCCGAGGCTGCTGTTCCTACAAAGAATCTAATAGAAGGAATAAGAGTCAGCAAAGCACATCCAGCAGCAATAACTCAAAGAGGAGAGGAATCCCCCAGAAGAGCTCATTCACTTCACTGTTTGTGCATCAATTTATACTGACAGTCAACACAAACTTGCAACCTTCCAACAAATAGTAATTAAAAACCAGGAAAAAAACTAGTAGATACTGGATTCATACAGTCCCACAATTATGGTTTTATTGTCATTACTTTGTACTGGAGTTCAATCTTGTAAGAACCAACCTACAGATCTTGTGACATCTATTCTTTCTGAGGCCTCAGATGCAATTGATCAAGTTTCCAAAGCTGACCACGACTCCCTTTGCATTCCTTAAGCTACAGTGGATCCTGTCTGCACTTTGAGCAGTAGTGTGAAACCTGGGAAGTTGCTATGGCAGTCAGAACAACCAAGAATATCTGAGCTACATGTCATATTGTCTCTTTTGCTTTCCAGTTGGAAATCTGAAAGTTTTAATGCAGGCACAAGCAAAATATCAAGAGCTGCATTAAAAACCTCAAGGATTTCCAACAGTTCCATTCTTGGGACTATAACCAGGGACCACAACCACATGCAACAAGGCTAGTTTTGCACTTGTAGATAAAGACACAGACAGCAGCAAAAGAGATTGTGATGAGTCTTAGAGACAGTGCCTACATGGATCACTGCAGATACACCATTTCTCTGGGACAAGAAATCACTTGCCTGCCCTAGCAAGCATTTAGACAGCTACTGCTACCACAGATTCAAATGTGGCACAGTCTGGGCTGGCATGAGAAAGAAGGAGCATCCTACAATGTTTTGATTTTGTTTTTATACAGATTCTGCTGTCCATGCTTCCCTACAGTTGCAAAGATACTACTCACTGTGGTGGAGGTGGGGCTAGTTGGCAGAGTTCCTGATTTATTCCACACCTACAGTACAAATACAAAACAGAACAGGCCATGTGAGGCTAGCTGCTACAGGGACCTTCTTCTCTGATTAATTCATCATGTAAAACGATCACCAGCAAAACCATATTTGTTTGCAAGCTACATGCAGATGTCCTGTGGAGTGATGAAGTCACAGAAAGACATGTGTTGCCATTTGGCATATATCCAAAGATTAGGAAAGACTGTTTAAATTGACTGAGAGCTTGAGATAAAGGACCTGAACAGTCTATTAAGTGGCAGATATCTTCAATTTCATTGCAGTTTTCAGAGAATTTAGATGACACAATGAAGGAGGTTTGGTTTTTTACTGCTTTCCACAGTGCTATTTAGTGAGAGAAAATATTATATCCAGACTTTTCAAAATCTCTTTGTAAATTCTAGCTGCAATCAAATTCAGGAGAGTTATGAACTGTTAGGTTGGCTAATAAACTGTTAGGCTGACTAATACAATCAAACTATCAGCTTCTCTTTTCAAAGAGGGAGAATAAAATAAAACAGAAGTCCTAAGTGAGTTCACCTCATTCGGACCAGTTTCAAATGAGTTAAGCTTATGTCACTTTATCTTCTCAAAACCTCAACCAACCATGTGAAAAGGTTACAGACCTTATCAACAGTAGTATAAACAGGAAAGATTTAAACACCAAAAAAAAAAAAAAATCTCAGCAAAAATGAAGTAGCCCAGCATTCCATCAGCTGCATATCTGCCTGTGTGTATTTGTTCAATGTTTAAAGATCTCCCTTCTTGCATGTATCACTAGAAGTACTACCAACCATCTGGGGCATTACTCAAATGTATCAGAGTAGAAGTGTCTACAGAAGTAGGAGAGGGAAGGAATCAACAATATCCTATAATGTAACAATATGCACAGGTTAAGCCTCCGAGATTACATATGTAAACAAACTTGATTGTAGTTATGTATTTTAATGGCTCACAGCCTTTAATTAGAGTACTTGGAAACTAAGCCCAATATGTACCTCCAGAGAGGAAGGAGTTGCACTTCATGTGTGGATGTATTCCACTTTCCTGAAAGTACATCAGCAAATTGCACAGAAAGGAAGGCTTGGAAATTTTATAGGTGAGAGGACAATGCTGAATGGTATGCTCCAAACAGATCCCTCTAAAAAATGTGGAGCTGAGATCTAGAAGGAAAACACCATCTCTTTTGGATACTTAAGATTTCTCTTCTTGGGAGAAAGAAGAACAACGACCCAGAGAAACCCAGATTTATAAAATATGGACAAGGCTTCCCCACAGTGCTACATACATTGCTAAGGTCTGGGGCATGTGGACTGGAGGGGCTGACTGGAACAGAATCACCAGCTGCTGATGGCATATACATCACAGGGCCTGTCTGTGTTGGGCTAGACACAGCTGAGGATTGCTGTAAATCTTCACTAAGTGCAGGCTCTGAAAGAAATAAAAGCACACAGAATGTTACTCAAAGCTGCACAATTGCAGTGAAGCACAAGAATATCTAGATATTCTCAAGAGAAGAAATATTCCACAAGCATCTACTTATAAGCACAGAAGCAAGGAGAAATCTTGTCTGGCAAAAGGCTACTACTTATCTAATATTCTGTGCTGCTCTTTAGTCCATTAAAGCTGCTCCAAAATTATCTTTCCTGCATGAATTGTGTTATTCATTCAATTGTCTTGAACTAAGCAGAGCTTCCCTCATTGCTAGGCACAAAATTGATGGGTGCATTATAATTAGCTGAGGGAGGTAAGTTCCCATCTGCACTCAGTACAAAACATTGCCCAAAAAAAGTCATGTACATGGAAAGGCATACACAGAAAGAAAGTGTCATTGGATTAGAAGGTAAAGCAGAGATGCTGTGGATTTGTAGTATTTACATCTAACACAACTCAGCATCTTTACGAAAACTGTAACTGACTCTACAGCTCCATAGAAATCTTTAAAGTTTTAACACATTTCTTGCCAACAATCAGCATAACTCATGCTAAGACCAGAGATAATGGACTCCTATTATTAGCTGAACTAGGCCCTCAGTGTTCACCTTGCTAAGAAAGGCCTAAAAGATAACAAGTCCATAAGGCAGCACAAGAAATAACAAGGCTGAAATGACCAAAGTGCCAGAGAATGTTACTCTGATTTCAAGTAGTATAGTACCAAGCACAGTCATCTTATTAGTAATATGGCTTCTCCTAAAAAACCATAAAATACTAAGTTATATACAAGGGAGTTTGCTAAACACTGTTTATCAAGATTTCATTCTCTCTTAAGCTTGATGGATCATACTGTCATTGCACTCCTGTGTTTTGGGCCCTTAATGGCCAACAGCTCTATCTTGGCCAAGGCTTCCTATGAAAGGAACTCCATAACCTGTAAGGAACTTACTCACAATTCCTTGACAAAGGCAGCAGTTACTAATTCTACCATTTACAAAGGAAAATCAAATAACAAAGCAGCTTGCTCAAGGCCATGTAGTGAGTCAGTATCAGAGCCAGTCTACTGACTTCTGAGTAACCTGCTCTCATTGCTGCAAATTCAACAGTGTGACTGAAGTGCTCTGAGTAGGAGCCATGGGACCATCTATCTATGAATATTAGTTCCCACCTGAACTCCCACAAAACAGCATCACTACTTTACAGATGATGGAAGTGTGGTTTTAAAGAATTCTCCATAGATCAGGGAGCTATGGAGAGGAGGGTTTGAGGAAAAGCAGACAAAAAACCTGCATATTTTTCTTCTCCAGCCTGACTTTAAAGACTTAAACTCTAAGCAAAAGCTCATAAAGAGTAAAATAGTAAAATTTAAAAATGGATCAAAATATTATCTAAAAAAGCTATCCTCAGCTTTTTAAACTACAACTTTGCAACTTAGCTAGGTACAGTTCATCCACATACAGAAGAGCAGCAGCTTTCTCTTGTTTCTGTCCTCCTAAACTGGCATACAGAGAACTGAGCCAGTGAGAGGGAGATACTCGAAGAGGGAGTGCAGTGAGAGCTAAGGGCTGAGTCCTACAGACTTAAATGATGCCTTCAGCTCTGCCAACACCTCTCACATGTGCACAGGTTTATAGAAATTACTAATGTTAATACTTGGTTTCTGAAAACCCTTCACAGAAGATCAAGTGTAGCAGCCCTAGAGTTTAAACTATCTATTTTGGCCAGAAACTCTCCATGAAAGATGAGAGAAGCAGCCCACATACGTTCTACGTGTGCAAAGGCACAGAAGGGTCCTCGGGGACAGCTGCCAGACTGCTGCATATCATTGCATTTGGTGGATTTGTAGATCTAAAGATAGGGAAAAAAAAGAGAAAAAAAGAAAAAACCCACAGATATGAACAGGAAAAAAAACAAGTGACCAGCCCAGGTACAAAAATACTACACAGAAACTTGACAGCAAGAATATAAGGCGCAAAGGCCAGCAGAGTTCAGGGTGACCATCCCAAGTGCTTTGCTTCAAAGAAAGGAAAACCCACTATAGTTACAGAAACACCAAGATATGCCCATCACAACTCAAGCTCACCCAAAGATAAACCCACCACATGTCAGCTCACCCAGAGATCCCCATTTTCCACAAAGTCCCTCAAGTCTCACTGGAAGCTCCATGAATATTACAAATGGTAAAAGGTAAGAAACAGCTGACAGATGACAGCACAGAAAGTTGCAGCCACATGTTTGCAAGGAAAATAACAAACCATTGACAATGATGGTAGGAAATGGACTATTCCCCTTCCCCCCAGTTTGACAGGCGGTGACAATGGTTACCGTGCTGATACAGGCCCAGCAAAGCTTTTCAACACTGTAACATGAAGCAGACTAGGAGAAGGACTTAATTACACTTTCTGTAAGGATACTGGGATGCTCTGGGCATGCTCACAACTAAGAGCTTGGTGTTTTTAAGCCCCAGTCTGTGGTTATCTATGGCTTAATGGGATCATTATCAACCAAGAACTTTTTCTTAAGGAAACAGATGCTCACGGGCAAACCCACATCACATTTTGAAAAGGATTCCCATACATGAGACTGCTCTTATGCTGGAGTTTTCCCCTAAGTTTCTTACCTCCTCCCATAATATTGACCTAACAAAAACGCACCCGTCAAGCATCTGAATTTCAGCTTACTTCCAACGTGCAGTTTTCGGTACCCCAGGACCACACCACAAGCAGCCCACATATTCTCCCAGCTGGCATGTTAATTTACTTCATAAGACCGGAACAGTTTTGCTTTTCTAGTCAGGTGCCAAACAGAGTGAGCAGGTTACTGTACCTCTGGGTGGAACTGCTGTTCTGTGCGAGTGTGGCAGTATTGGCATGAGTCTCCATTTTCACACTTACTGGGATCTCCCCACTCGTCTCCATGTTTCACACTGGGACATGGTGAAGATCTGTGTAAATAAGGTAGCAGGAGATTGCATCAGACTCAAGCATGCTTTGAGCTTTGCTTTTTCCATCAGGAGGCAGGTTTGGCTAGCTGCTGTTGTCCCATTCCCCCCCCCCCCTCAACTGCTATTGCCTCTTCTTCCATTTCTGATTTCCCAATGAAAGAAACATGGCTTAACTCTCCTTCTGAAACCAAACACAACCTGATCCAACATAACAATACTGGCAGCTGATGTGATTAGTGTCAGGAATGCTGGGTCTGGTTTCTGTTTTGGAACTGTAAATTCATAGAAAGCTAATAAGTTAATTGGCTAAACCTAAAACACATAATACCCTTACAGGGGTGTGTTTCCAGGGTTCTAGTACGGCCACGTGGAAAAGAGGCTGAGTCAGGTCGCTGTGGAAAAGGCAAGTCCATTTTATTTCTCCCTGCTCGTAACAGTTCTTTTTCCGGGTTCTGAATTTTTATGGTGACCTACTTCCCCTGCTCTTTATGCTCTTAACCATCCCCTCAAACAACAGCAGAGGGAAGCAGATAGCAGCAGCAGATGCCTGTCTGAAAGGCAGCCACATCAGCTGGGGGTGGGGAAAGCAACACAGAAGTGACTGGAGATCAGGACAGCTTTCAGCTCTTCCCAAAGGGCCCAGGCAGGGGCATAAAGCACATAGCTGCTGTCTGAAGACTGCCTTAGTGTTTCTGTTTCCCCTGAAAATATTGGAATTAATGTTCCTTTGATTTTTTTTCTTTTAATGCGGGATTTTCAGTGCCAATTCAAAAATTTCTGTGAACGTTGCGGGTGGGGAAGGGAAGTGAGAACATCCATGGTATTTTCTCTTCTGGCTTCCTGGTCTGCTCTTTATGTTTTTCAAAAAGGAACTAAGGAAAAGCCCCACTGAGACCACAACAAAAGCTCTTTTGTGTTGGAGGAAATGAGGGCCTATAACATGGATGAAACACGTTCAGGGGGATACAGCATGCTGAAAAATCCAGCAACAGCTGAGTGGCAAGAACACCCGGGTGCCTCAAAAGCACAGTCTGCAGCAGCTGGTTAGGAATGCGTCTCCACTGGTCACACCATGCCTCACAACCCCCATCAGCAGGCACACTCAACAAGCAGCCTGTTGATTCTGAATCCTTGACCATGAAAATGTTTTTCTGTCAGTCTGTTCCTAGATGGAGATTAAGACTGTTTCCTTTTGCCTGCACTTCTTTCTAAAGCCAGAATGTATATGATAAAAAGCAGCCAGACAGGTTCTGTTTGCTATAAAATCAGTCTTGTAGCATGATCTACCAAGGCATTTTTAGAGATGCTGGTTCCTATATACAGCAAAACTCCTGTCTGATTTGTTATCCTTCTCCGAGGCAGAAAAAACAGTCCAACACTTCTGTCAGTACAGGCCTTGGAGACACACTGAAAAATTATCTCGAGGACAAAATCCTAGATTCTTCATTACAGATTTCTACCTCACCACTCATCTGGGAAACAGAGTATCCAGGACCACAGTACCTGTATTTATGTTTTCTTGGGCTTCTTCTTCTGTCTTTGCTATTGTGGTAGTAGGGACAGGCATAACCCTGGCGACAGAGACGGGGGGGTTTCTTACACTGCTCTGTCTTGTAATTTCCCAACACATATGTTGTATCTGCAAAAGAAGCCATAATTTAGTGGGAGATGACCATGAACTATATTTACTATTCAAAAAAATTTGACCGGAGTGGGCACTCCATAAACACCAGACTTTCCCAGACCCTAAGTTACACTCACCTTGCCACCTTGGCTCCTCGCTGAGTATTTTCTCTATCATAGCGTGGCTAGCAGCAACTGCAGACTGACCCTCTATGCCACCTTCTGATGTAGTCTGACCATTCTGCAAAGCCTCCATCGCCTGCAGTTCCCTTTATGGACAGAGTTAAATGAACATACAGACAGAGCAGATGAAGAGATGGATAAAACCATATAAAAACTGACACACTGGCGCATGGTAACCACTCTTAAGTGGGTGTATTTCATCCATGCCTTTTTTTGTCAGAACATCTTTAGTCAAACGACAACTACAATACATGTTCTTCATTCCCTGGGAATTCCAAATGCATTATTTTGGGCCCCTCATCACACTCCAAACCACAGCATAACTAGTTTAAAGTAGTGCACTCCCTTCCCCCATTTTAAGCATCCTCCCTGGAGATTGTGTAGGGTTGCCTTATTAGGAAGGGATACATCATCATCACTCCAACACTAACCACTTCATGCTGAAGTAGCATTGTCCTTCAAACATGTGACTTTCCATTTGGGTAGGGAAATTACCGTTTTCTCACAGAACCCAAACCTGTACCAACCTAATGTCGTACACCGGAGAGCGAAGGTCATGGGGCCCGTGCGCAAACGCGCAGTGGACTCCATTCTTCGTGCAGTTTCCCTTGGAGTCTGTCTCATGAATGCAGATTCCAGTTTTGTAGTAGCGCAAGTGATACCTCCTCTCTGTGTCTCCAGTAGTTCTATGCAAGTAGGGACACCTGAGGTACAGAAGAGCAGACAAAGTTTAGTCACACAGGATGATGGACTCAGAGCTACCAGGATGCTGCACCAGGACGCTGACACCACCTTTGCCAACTCCGCCTCTTCTCTTACACTGTGCCCTCCAGCACTACGCAGAAACACCAAAATTGTCACTACACAGTCGTTAAGTTTCCCTCCCAAAAAGAAAACCGGACTATTAAGCCAATAGCAGCTTCTTATTCTAGTACAGAGACTGCCAGGGATCTGGAAAAAAGCAAGGTGTTCAGATATACCAGTTGTGATTGAAGGGACATCACATGGCACATACCATTTCCTCACCAGCCCATCTAGACTTTGTGCTGTTACTGTTTCCTGCTGTGATAGTCTATCTATAGCCAGATGCATCCTTTATGCAGAGCATGGGACAAGAAAAGAGAATTACAACACTACTATTTTAATTTAGGTTTTGTGTTTCCTCTTAAGCAGGCAGAAAAAGAATAATCTACACTGAGAAATAAAGAACAAGATAGAATAAGTGAAGTTTAGATATTGCAGCATCAAGCTAAAAAAGAAAAATCAAAAAAGACTTCTAAGATTGCATCAGCTTTTGTTCACTGAGTTTGAGCCAGATATCAACCAGTCATCTTGAAGCCAAAGCCCACAAAAATTGTATTTCCAGTCCCTTCCAGTTCTCTTCTAACAAGGAAGAAAGTATAGAAACTGAGGCTTCAGGTTGGTAGAATATTCCATTCTACTGTAGTCACAAGATCTTTACTTAATCAGGTAAAAAAAATTTCTGTTTTCCCAATAAATAGCATTTTTCTGTGTTTATACTGGCACCATGAATAGGAACTGAAATTCCATCTTTCTATAGCACTTCCTATATTTGATCACAGTTTGGCTACACTGTTTATTCTTCCATATCTGTCACATGGCTGGTTATATATTACAGGGTTAACCCTCTAAATGCTGGAGACTGCTACTGCATAGCAGAAACAGTTGCATCCCTGCTCCATTTAAACTGATGTCAGTCATGGGGAGAGACAACCCAATAAAACAAACTCTTCCTCATGTTCCTTCATTGTGTGTACTTATTTGCCTGCTGGCTTCTTACAAGTTAAGGAAGACAAAATACATGGGCAAGTAACCAGGCAGTCTAGAGGACGAAGCTCCTCTTCTTTTTCAATCTGTTAAAAACTAAGCTACCCTGCTGATGAGCAAGAGCTGTTACTTGACAGTCAGACACTTTGGGAGCAGAGCCTTTCAGAGCCAGTTGTCAGCAAGCTGTTTTTCCCACCTCAGCTCTGCTGAAGATGCCAATGCTCCCAAGGACAGGAAACAATGCATGAGCTGAGTTCCCATCTAAGTCACCCTTAGTATCATTTCTGCAACAGGCCTACGTTGCCATTACAGTTTTTACATCTGTTCTCATGTTACGTGTGTTACAAAGCTGCTTTACTGCCAACTTGCCTCATCTCTACAAGAACTGGCTGGAATCATCACCCCTGGGACTGATCCCAAAAGCCTAATGCCTGAAAAGCAGGGTGCAGCCTTTACTTACTCATCTCCTTCTGGGCAGATTCCTGTGGTCTCGTCATACTTGGTACAGTAAATGTCAGGGCTGTAGTTAAATGTCCCATCTCGGCGGCGGATGGACCTGCGACGGCGCTGGTTTACAAAGTGCCAGTGGAAACAAGTGTAGGGCCGGTGCTGAGTGCACTTGTGCTGCACAAAAAGAGGGCACTGCTCTGTGCGGAATTCCTTCAGGTAACTGCAGGCAGAAATCCAACAGGAGGAGATTAGGACCAGGATGGTTGCAGAAGCAACATCCAACCACCACCTCGCAGGGTCCAGGCCAACCCCAGCTTGCATCCATCACAGAGATGCCCACTGGCCTTCCCACACGCTCCCCAGATTTTGCTCTCAGTAATGGAGGCTGGAAGCTGATGGTTGCCTGCAAGGGGTAGATTTCAGTTACCAGACCAGTTAACACAAACAGGAATGCTAAGAAAGCTGAAACCACTTTCACCTTTTGCTATCAATTTGAAGAGGCTTTTCAAGATCTTAGAAAACAGCTGGTGAGAAAAAAAAGAACTCCTAAGTACCTTTCTATTTCTATCTCAAAATCTCAGATCTACCTGGACAAAAAGGAGTTTCCTTCCTATATGTTCAGTTTTAAAAAACAACAACTCATAAATAATATATATTTTCATTGTAGACATGTTTAAAGTTCCAAGTTACTCAGACAGAAAGATTTGTAAAGGACTCTTTCATGCCCTGTCCTCCTGGCTTAACTCTGCTTCTTCGGTACATGATCAACTATGAAATTAAAATTAATTAATTTCTCTCCTGCGATCTTGTGAATTCAGGACTCAGTCTTGAAAAGTGGCATAACTATACTCAAACTGTTGTTTTTATTTAAATTTTAATATGTAATTCTCTGGAAGTATGTGGGGTTTTTTATCCCGAGAACTAAAGAAGTCACAAGCTTTTTATTTGTGACACTAATAACAGTCTCTAAACCCAGATTGTAGAGGATTACAAAATGGTTTAGATCAACATAATGATCTGACTGTGATCTCTGTGTAGGTGCTTACAAAATCCACACTGCCTGAAACCTACCAGCTGCCCCGTATTTATAAGAAACATATGATGAGTTCAAGAATCTCAGACCCAAATCCCACCAGGTTTGGTCTCGGACACCTCGAAGAACAACACAAAGTCTGGAGCATTCTGGTCTCTTATGTTTAGAGGTCAGTTTAAACAGCGAGTAACAAAATCTGCTGTTCAAAACAAAACTACCAGCATTCTGCTGGAAGCAACAGGATAATGCAACAGCAGATGTGGATTCATTTTAAACTGTACAAGTACTCTGAGCCAGGGAAACAAAGTATAGGAATTTGTCAAGTATTCATTCCCATATCAGACCATCTTTCTATTGTGTTTCTAAATATATGGAAAGATGTCTGATGCCCAAAGTTGTATCTGCAGATAATATCATCATGCTAGCTTCAATCTGAAAGCAACATCTGTAAATAAAGCCTCCTTTCCTCTTCAACCCCATCTGAAGAGAAATCCTCAGGAAAACGCATGAACTCAACCAACGTGGTTTTATTCGTTTGCTGTGAAGAGAGTATCACTGGCAAGAGTTTTCCTACATTGGATTTTGCAAGCATGAAAGGATAAAATCTCTCCTCTTCAACTTCCAAATATACGTGAGACCTGCAGGTTCCACTGCTTCAGAGCTGCTGGGGCCTGGAGAGCCTCTGCAGTCACTGTGAGCCCTTTTCCACCCCAGTCCATCTGTCCCCTGCGAAACAATGTGGCTGGAACAGTATCTGCACTGGGGCCCAAGGCTTAATATCAGAAAAACCACAGCCAGAGTGCAGAAACAGAGCTGTTTCGAGTAGGTGAGGGCAAACAACATCGCTTTGTTCTTTTTCACTTTTAAAAAGACGGCTCTGTTCAAACGGAGATCCCTATTCCAACCACAGCAGCAATTCAGCTGAAAAACCAATGCCACAATAAAATGAATCCATTCTTGAAAACCTTTCTAAGCTGTTGGACCAAGTACAGTTGTAAAAGGTGGAATTCCACAGATTATCTTATCAGCACGCTAATGAGACTTAGAACAAAAGTGACTGTAACAACATTTATGTTAGAAAGTGAGTAAAGCAAACTTTAGCAGCATGATACTTTGACTGCTGTTCACAGATGCTGCACAGTGATCAAGCAGTCCCTTCCACCCACACATCTCCACGTACACAAACCTTAGAGACATGAGATTTATGTTACTTCCATTTTATATACAGACAAACTGCAGAAGAGCTATGGCTGTGTGCCCTGCCAGTATCACCCAGCAACTGGAGCTAGTGACAAACCAAGAGGATTTAAACTCCTTCACTGTCAATGAAGTGAGTCCTGAGCTTAATTTGAGGGACAGCATCCTGAACATTTTCAACAGTTTGGAAACTAAGGAGAGAGAGAAGACCTAAACAACCTGGGTCTCCAGCCCCACACTCTGGACTTGTAGTGATAGACATGCACAAAACGCTGTTAAAAACACTAGAATTTAACAACTGCACAATGAACTGAGCTGAACCAGCTTTCCTTTAGCAGAATTTTAAAATGTACACACTGACTAGGGATTTTGGCCTCTGGAGTGGCAATTGTTGCTGAAGAGCATTTGAAAATTAATTGCATTTCATGATTGGCTAAACTCCCTGGAGAAATATTTATTATAATGTAAATGAGAGATAATTACATAAGCAAATGGTTCACCTGGAAAGTGTTTAACACCTAACTTGCTTCATTAGAAAATCATTCTTTAATGCTGTCTATTAAAAGGATATCTCATTCTTAATTTCAAAGCAAGTCCTGCCAACAGGTACCACTGAGTTCCACACAAAGCATTAACTGTGCATGATCACCTCTGCAACAGACCCAACAGATGAACAATTGTTGTTGCATTAACTCAGTCATTTCAAGCCTTTCAGTCACTTTTGTTTGGGTTTTCCTTTTTTTTTTTTTTTTTTTCCCCTCCAGCCTCTACAGCATTTTAAATTATCCTCCTCTACAATAGCCTGAATGGTAAATTGCCTTATAGCCCTGTATTTTCTTGATCCATGAAGTGAGTTTTGGCTCCTCTGGGAGAAGGCAGACCACTCAACCAGCCACTTTGTATTAAAATATACGGAAGGCATTTCAACCACATGTGTTTTGGGAACACAGAAAGGATACACACACCACACTACTGGTATGTGATGTCTCAGAAAACAGAAAGCTATTAATATTTCAGTAGCCTGTTTGCAAAAGGCTCTAAAGAGAAACACAGAAAACACCAGCATAACAGATCCTTCTACTGTTAATTGTCTCTATAATTTTTCTCTCAGAACAGCCAAGAAAACGAATTTTTTGAGCAATCCTTGAAACTGGAAACAAGTTGATAAATGGTATGCATTTCACAGTGTGTCAGCCAAATGCTGTGTCTGTACAGGAAGAGGAAATCCAGCAATGATAACTTGCATTTCTCAACCCTCAGGAAACTCTACAGCCCCCACGTGAGAGGCAGAAGAAGCAAACCAACATAAATCTAATAAGTTCTGTGCTATTCTACTTTACAGGCACTTTATTTTGTGTGTGTATATGTCATCTTTTCAAACCTATATAAGTTTTTTAAAAGTGGGACACACATAGCAGGTTCTTCTAATACTGCATTAACAGCAACACCCAAATTCCTGGAGGAAATGTTACCATTTATGAGTTCTGCTAAACAAAGACAAAAGCAATTCTAAACAATGAGGACAAGACTGGCCAGAACAATGCAGATCAAAGTCCCCAGGCTGGACTGAACTTGCTGTCAAACAGGATGGACGCTACTGGAAATGAAAGCTTCTTACAGTGAGGAGAGGTTCTGAGGCTTGGCTTAGGGAACTCCCCGAGACTGACAGGAGCAGCAAAGTATTAAGAAAAAACCTAATGCTACTTTGCTAAAGTTCCACCTCCCCGAGGATGAGATGTGGGAAGGGGCAGGAATTACCCTGAAAGAGTTTACACTAACCGGGGCACTGCTCTGCGGCTCTCATTGCCAGGAGCAGCTCCAGTCTCCAGGGCAGGGCAGCAAGTGCTCACATCTGCAGGTGGTAATAGGAGCTGCTTCCCTCCCTGCCCTGGAGGAATTGAACGGCAACCTGCTGTGGAAGCTGGGGGAAAAACGAACAGGGTAGGAGAAAAAGAAAAAAACCCGTACTTCCAGCTACCATCAACAGCAGCAAAAATAAATAAAATCGAGCCCAGAAAGGGGGGGGGGGGGGAAAAAAAAAAAAAAAACCAAAGAAGAAATTCTAACCTAGAATCTTAATTTTTAAACTCAACAATTGCAGCCTTGTCCTGGTCCTGTTCATTGCCTGCTGCTGCAGATTTGCTCTGCAGCAGCCTCACTGGTTTGGCTCTGCTTACACTCTGTGCACTCAAGCAGCTCAGTACGAGGGGATCCCTGCATCCCTACCACGGGCCAGGGCTGCAGACCTTCTGCCAAAGTGGAGATAAGTGGTGTCAGCTCCATTCAGGAGAACGTGCTGGTAGTGCAGGAGGACAGTTGAGTTCCAAATTCCTCATTGAAAGCCTTTCCCAAAGCTCCCTGAAATCACTGGAAAATACAGACTGATGCCAAGAAAGAAGTCTCTGCTTTGTAACAGAGGGATCGAGAAGACCTGGGAGAGAAACAATATTGAGAAGCATGGAAATGAGAGGATTAAAACCAGCTCTTCCAATCCCTTGTTGCTCTAATAATGCAAAGCCAGGTCCTCCTTTGCTTCCAACACTCTCTGTGCTATTGGAAATCTTTATATAGAGCCCAAGGCAAGCTCCTCTCCTTCGCAGCCCTCCTTGCTCTTCCCAGTTAATCCCCTTTCTGCCAGAATTCCTTCTGGGACCAAAGAGAGTGTGGAGGCTCATAAGCAGGATCTGAATCTCCTGCAGCAGTGTGAGACCAGAGGGAAAGCCATCAGATAATGGTTTGGCTCATCCAGAATAAGATACTGCCTGTGAATGTAGGACAATAGTGAGATCTAACACCACCATCATCTAGATTTCACGTACAAGTGGGTGGGTGTTTACTCCCTATGAAACTATGCTAAAGCACCCTTATACTAAAGTTATTGGTACCAGCACTGTTTATCTGGTGTAAGACCAGTGTAAACTACCAACACGTTCTACACTATAGACAGGTCCAGGAACCATGGACTGGCTGCTGAACCTGCTCCTTGGTCATGAGAAGCAGATCCAGGGAAGGCAGCCCAGCCCACTTCAGACAGACTTACTCCGTGAAGTCCAGCCCATGCAGACACCTCACTTTAGCATTAACACTAATATTAGGAATTACTAGTTCAGAGCTGCATAAAGATTCTTAGTACTTGCCCCTGTCCAGAAGAGCCCAGAGAGACAAGCCTGTCTCATGTGATGTTTTTTTTAAATAATGCTTAAGCTCCTGGTAAGATTTCAGGTATCAGCAAGAAAATTCTCTTCTGCCATTACCATTTATTTTAGTCCTGTCTGCCTTCCCTCAGCAGAGGACCACACTGGCAAAGACATAATTTCCTCTGCACACAAGTACATAGGAATGCTGGGGACTTCTGCTGGCACTCTTACATCAACCATGTCCTGCTGCTTCAGACAGAACTGAATGAAACCATGGACCTCTCAGTAAAGTTTCAATGGTCCCAGTTCACCTCACTTGTAGACTGATGTCCCTCCTGAGTACCGCAGTCTGAATAAGAGAGGTCACTGCTCTCAGCTGCTCATCACCTTTCCTTTGCCAGATTGGCACTGATCTGTCTAGACAGCAGGCTGGCAAAGTTTTCCTAATTCAGCTTAGGTAAAATAAACAAATTAATCAATTTTTAAAAATCACTAGCTTAGCTTTAAAGTTTCAAGTAGTGGTTTAAGCTAATACAGATAAAATTCTCTAAAGTAACCTGTGGTATGCTTACCTAACAGACTTCGCAATACCCAGGAGGAAATATCTAATGGTAGATGTGGATATATCTAATCCAATAATACTTTCCTATTGAAAATATTTTCAAAACTCCTATTTTCTTCTTATGCTCAAAGAGCTATCCCAACACAAGAGGAAAAGAGCTGTCCATATTTAATCAGTGCTCTAAATTCATTTCACCCTCATAAAATTTTATTGCAAAAGATGGTATCAGAAACACTAAGTAAGAAACCCATGACTCAATTATTTTCTTTTACTGAACTGTGGTATTCCAATTGAAATGAGTCAGTGGTGCATGACAGAATCTACTTATTCCAACAGGATACTAAATAAAAATCCTGCTAATGTACCTTTCATTTAACATAGCATTATTGATAAAACTCATGATATGCAGCTCTGACATAGCTCAGGAGTTTTTGCTCTTGGGGCAAAGAAGATATTCCAGAGTAAGAAGGGGGAAAAAAAAAAAAAAGTGTGGGGGGGTTAAACTATTGTGTTGGTATTTCCCTAGAACACCCTTACACATCATCTAGGACTACTGGAAGGCATGGTTTTTCTACCTTGGGGCTTTTCATTGCTTCCAGTCACCTGCATTCCCACAGTACCTTACAAAAGGCTGGCGTTTCAAGGCAAAGCAAGATTCCTGACTGCGTATATAGCCTTTGACTCCCATAGCTTTTTGGGATTTAGGAGACAAAAAATGAAGTAAACAATTTAACTTTTTAGGAGTTGTGAGACCCTGTTCCCTGAGGTGGGCACAAGGCAAGCAAATCCCTCACTGACAGCTGCAGACTGCCAGCAGCCTGGTTTACAACTGGCCTAAACCTCTGTGAAGAAATGTTTAACATCCATCTAGTAAGTACAGTAGTTAAAACAAGTCTGTTTCAATAAACAGTATTTTTTTTTACTCACTGGTGGATGTAATCTGACATTGAAACAGAACCTCACACAAATCACTGCTGAATATCAAAAAACAACACTTTTACCAGCAATGTTGAAGGTGTTTACCATTACTTCAGGACAAGCTCTGACCAGGTTCCACAAGCAATCTTTACCCGTTACTGTGGCCCACCACTATGGGATATTTCCCCATTTTCCATATATTTTTCTGAATACCCTCACAGACCTGACCAAACCCTGTCACTTCACACCAAGGCTTTTGTATATGCCATGTATCACTTGACACAAAACATGAACATCTCTCTCTCTGTACATCCCAACAACGATCAGTCTATTTGCTTTACCATACTCTTAACAGCCAAGTGCAGCTTTGTAAACCTTGAAAAGATTAGAAAGCATTTAAAACTCAAGGGAAAAAAATATGGATCACTTTATAAAAACAAAAGGCTGACTGTGAATGTGGGGAAGGAGAAAAGGATGAGGAAAAAGTTTCAGTAAGCTCACATCTGTCAGGAAGATAGACTTCACATGCCTCAGTGTTTTCTTTATCACCTAAATAAATTGAACCATCAACTGGAAAAAGGTCACACAGCAAACAGCACCGTGTGACTTTAAAGCTCTTAGATTTCCCCTTCTCCATTAGAGCTTGACAATAATGTCAGTCTAAGGGCAAATAAAGTGAGAGTTGGAGAGACTTATTACAGATGCATGGAGTTGGGTTTGTTCAGTTGTGGTGGGATTTTTTAGGTTCATACAGCTCATTGGGTACCTTGCTGATCAAAAAAACAACTGCTCTCATCCACAGCCTGTGGCTCCCCCATTTTTTTGCTACAGAAGCAAATGGACAGCTATAGGCAGCCTCACAAACTCACAAGTTTTCCTTTTTCTAGGAATTTCATTGATATAGCAAGTAAAGCTGAGCTGGAAGCTTTCAGATAAATGCTGAAGGATAGTGTGTACTGCAGAAAGTAAAGCACAAACCTAGAAACACTAAATACAGAAAACCAAGGATAACACACCAACAAGTCCAATAGTCAGGCAATAGTAACTTGATCACTATTGTAACTCTATTTCTGGATTTCAAAGCAGATCACAGGATGGACAACAATGCAACTAATTCAACTCAGCCACTAGGAAAGAACTAAACACTGCCCGTACTTCATAGATAAGAACTCTGAGTGTCTGCATAAGTCCATGCTAAAAATAACAAGTTGGCAACTATCAGAAATGATCAGAATATTTTTCAATTAAAACAAAAATGTCAGAGACAAAGAGCTGTGTCTTGTCAGCACTGAGAAACTAAGGAAAAACAAAGAGTGCCACTACAGCACTGTGCCAGCCCATCAGGACGAAGACAGCCTCACACCAGTTTCAGGCAAACATTGTTTGCAGTTAGAGCAAAAATGGCTTTGTTTGGAGAGACCATGTTGTAGCTAAGTAGCTCACCAATGCTCTGTCTTGATGAGGAAAGAAAATCAAGGCTTTCAGCTGGGAGTCAACTCAATAAAATGAACATTTCTCACAGTTGTGAACAGCCAAGACACCAGCTCCACTGACTTCAATTGTGCTGCAGTCTGCAGGCATCAGGGAGAGAGGTTCCTGTTCTGACTGCCCTGGAGTTGGACATCCCTGAGGCTTGGCACACAGAGAGTTGTGTCATTCAAACCCAACAAAAGAAAACAACTGGAGTCATTTTTTTGGCAGTCTGCTCTCTTTAAAAAGCATAAACTTGTTGCCTCAGTGGACCATGAAATGTATATGACCAAGCCATACCAATAAAAGCCATTTTAAACATAAGTGTTTGTTTACACAGAGCTTCCACCTTTTTAACTAAAACAATCCAAGCACGGGCATAGGCAAACATTTAACTGCACTCCATTTCAGAGATGTTTCCTTAAAAGCCATTCAGCAAGATCCAGAACTCTATACAATGCCTTGAGTTTACATTTCCTTGAGTTTGATATCTTTTTTTTCCAATTTAACTGGCCATGAATATGACCTCAAAATTAACTCAGCATTTAGACAGTCCATGCAAGGCTTTAAAAACGCAACCAATTTTTTTTCCACGTTTAAATGACACATTTTCCATTTGATACCACTACTTCACGTAAATAACATAGCTGCATCTAAACTACACCTCCCTGTTTTGAAACATCATCATCCCCAGTTGGAACAACCCTCATCACTTAGTGGGTTGGTTTGTGCTCTACAAACTCTTCAGCTGCCATTTATCTTTCCCTACAGCACGCATGTAAATGCTGAGTCTATGAAAACTGGATCAGATTGAAATAAGTGTTTTTTAGTAACATGTGGGTTGAGCCTAAATGTTTCAGAGAAAATACTGGTGCTTACTGTGTCCAGGCAGCTGTACACTCCTGAAGGATTATACCTGGTTTAATTGTCAGCACATTGTACCAGGACATATTTAAATGTGAGCAGTTATTTTACTACTAATTTCTTTGCAAAAACATCAGCCCACAGATTTGTCTTTTACTGTAATTTATTCAGCTTATATCAAGATAAATTTTCTGCCTTGTATTAACTGGATCGGACAGGTGATGCTTCTTCAAACTGGTGTTAAAGCTTGTAGTCTCAGACACATGGAGCTGCCTGCAGAGTAGATAAGAGTTCAAATGGACTTAACAAGCATGGGGTTTGCTGCACTAGAGTACAATGAATTAAGTTCTGAAAAATACACTGATGTCCTATGCTGTAACAATTCAAGTTCCGGCTTCCAGTAAATTTTTCCAGCCCTGTATTCCTCTCACCATCAACTCAATCACTACCAAAGCCTACCCAGGGCTAGAAACTGTAGAAACACAAGTGAAGGCTGGGAACTGGGCTGGGCTGCTTTAAAACTTGTGTTACTCACTCTGCTAGTTCTCTAAACCAAAACATCCCACATACAAGAATTCATAAAAGCTAGTTCAGAAAAATATTATTTCCATACAAGCCATTATATAGCTCAGGGTTTCAGTTACAGATTTTTATGACCATTTTTAGACAGCTAACCTTCAAGCTAATCTTGTCTCATAAGGGGTTCTTCAGAAATAGAGCACAGTAGCATTCCTCCTCCTGATCACACCAGGAACCCCAATGATTTAACCAATAACTTGTAGATCAATTGCAGCCCCACACTCACAACAGTTATAGGTACATGAACTCTTTGCAGGTCTGTACCTATGGTGGACCAAAACCAGAAAACCAAAGCTCTGCAAGAAAGGACAGCTCTATAATGTACTCAGCCATACCAGTCTACATCTGAAAATGAAATGGCATCTGCTTCTTCTCAGGTTTAATGCCAACCAGGTTTGCAGCAGCTTCGTTGGAAAGGCCTTCATGTGTGAACAGACATTTGCTGTTGTGAGTTTGAAACGAAACGTGGTGATGATCCAACAAGCACGAACCTGCATCCCGTAACACATGTGCCAGCACAAAGATAAAAGCCAGCCCGTACTGGCTGATTCTGAAGAATTAATGTCAGCCATTCAGTCCATCTTCTGTTCAGCACTCAGATCAGACTTCATCCCTGCCTGCTACAGCCCAGCGGGTTCTTTGGACACACATAAAGCAGGTACACCTCAGAGCAAAAGTCCTACACATGCAGACAGTTGGGTCCAAAGCATCACTGCACAACCCTGTGCCAGACTGTGCTCCACACAGGTACAGTGACAGCCGGGGGGGGAAAACAGTCAAATCATAGCTTTTGATTTTCCATTTTGACTGATCAATACATGAATAAATCTAGCGACACTTTCAAGTTCTTTTAAATGTGCAAACAATGCTCTTTTTTATTGTTGCTGTTGCTGTAAAGCTGCACAACTGCCCAGAGGCAACTGCTGGTTTTATTTCTGCTATGATGGTAATATTGAAGTGCTATTAATGAAAGCTCACAGTCTATTGAAAACTTGAGGAGAAAAATATTGGGCATATTGGGTGTGGACTGGCAGCTTCTTTTTGATCTGCGATGACATGCCAAAGATGAAGACTAATAAGTAAAAAATATTGACTTTAATGTATTCAGATTTTTCAGATATTCATCAAGTATAGTTTCAAGAAACTGCTTCCCTTTCCACATGTGCCTGACTGCTTATTAATCTGAAGAAATTTGAGATAAAAAGCAATCCAACCTTAATATCTTAACTGTGATTAACAGTGCCATCATTCTTAATAACTCAGGATGCTCTACTGAAATGTATATTAAATTTTTGACCAGCAGATAGCTAGGAATGGCCTAAGATTTTTCTGGCTGACCACAAACTTGGTCTAAGTTTCTCTTCTGCCAGTGTTCTGACAGTGCCTCTGAATTTTAATAGGAAACAAGAATCAGGACAGTATCAAGCATTTCAGCGAGCTACCACTCTTATTGTCATTGCTGCATTTTAGCATTGCAATTGTTCTTCAAATAAAACCTGTAACTTTTCCTGTAACCTGAATGAACACTACAACAAGATAAGGGTGTACAAGTCAGGAGACTGCAGGCAACAAAGCTCAGAAGCGATTGCTGGTGCTCATTTTAAGGGAACATTCATACCAACTGATATTTCAAATGTCAACGTGGTATTAGCTGCATCAAGCCCTGATCAAAATACACAAGAGAATGCTGAGAAAATTATCACAAGTATCTAAATTGGTTGTCATCACTAGATGGAGTTTGAGAAAGTACAAAGCCTTTACCATTTCCCTGTGTACTCTTCTGGTGAGGCTTTGTATTTTTGATTGCCTCGATACAAAAGACAAACTACCTCTCAATAAAGTAGAGAAAAAAGGTAGCTAAGAAATTGCACCTGCTCTACAGCCTGGCATGTGATCCTTCATGAATTGAGGACACAAGGGGAACTGCTGGCTGGCTCTGTGCATAGCTTTCAGTAACACCTTTGTACCTGATTTGCAAAGGGATGTGCTGAATATTACAGTTTAGAGAGTACATAAAGCCTCTCTAGGATGGAAATGTTTTGTGATGGTCTCCCTCTTGTAGTCAACAGTTGCACCAAAATCTAGTTGAAGGAGTTTCTGAGGAGGAAACTAACAGACTTAATATTATAAAAGCAGTGGCAGGTAGTAAAAAACATAATTCCTAGAATCAGTTTAAATGTAAGGGATTCCACTAGGCAATGGCATGGACTGGGTAACTTCTCACCATCTCTTCCAGCCCTGTCGTTTGTGCTTTCAAAAAGATCTATAAAGTTTTTAAAAAAGTAAAAAGTTTTTAGAAAGTAAAAAGTTAACAGAAGGAATAAAACCCCACCTCAGCATCCCCCGGAAACAAACACAGAATAAAGGTCCTGAGAAGCAGGTTCTCATGAGTCTTGGAGCAGCAATTTAAGACATTATTGCTGCAACTCTTTATTTTGCTCCACTCTCTCAGAAGTTACAGCTCCTTACAACAGGGTTAACAGAAGGGAATATGTCCCTGCTCTCTGACTGCCCCAGTTCACAGCCTGTTGTATTAATACAGTCTACCAGTGAGTTAGCTCATGCTAATATGCTACACAATAAGTGTGATTAACTGAAGTACTGACACATTCCCCCCTGCCACGTTGTTACAGGGGCAGAACATCAGTGAACAGCCAGGCAGACACTGCAGGAAGATTTTTCCAGAGGACGTTGCTCAAACCCTTTGTAACAAGAAGGCTGCACATTTCAGCTCCTTGTAGATCTTAGGAAAACCTTATTGCAGTGGAAAGACTAGATCTGAAGTAAATAAACTACTGAATTCCAACAGATTTTCCTTAAAATATACACACAAAATATAAAAAATATTCAGCAATACATAAACAAAACAAAAAAAACGGTATCTTGGGAAACTCTAAGCTCTAAGATTTTCCTAAATAATTATTT
Source organism: Calypte anna (assembly GCF_003957555.1). Lineage (NCBI taxonomy): Eukaryota > Metazoa > Chordata > Aves > Apodiformes > Trochilidae > Calypte > Calypte anna. The sequence goes on from NC_044263.1 coordinate 5,735,133, forward strand.
AGGACTCCTATGTCACAGAAACATTACCCTATGTGCTAATGTAATCAATGTATAAGCATTAACATCAGACTTTTTTAAAAAGCAAAAAGAGTAACGAGCCATTTTTCAAGTCAGAACAATTTTGTGTGCTGAATCCCTCTCCTCTTGCAAAGAGTTTTGGATTTTTAAAACACCAAGCCTAGCCAGGCCAAAACTAATTCTGAAAACGTCAAAGCAGTGGGTGAAGTTTTTCACTCTGGAAAATATTGATATGCCACCTATACAGCAGTGTATAAAACCACCCCCTTAGTAAACACAAACATAGCAAGCACACCACAGCTCCAGTCCCACTTCAAGATAAGGGAAAAACCTCACCATGTGCATTACCCAGCAGGACAGCACAGCCCCCACAAGCCCATCACCCAAACTGCAGGATTTCAACACTCATCCTTTGAGGAATGATAAAATCTGAAGTGTTTCAGTTGCCCAGCCTGCTCCAGTGTCTGTGTTCAGTGGTAAGGGCAGGCTGTGAATGCAGCCCTTGCTGTTCACACTCCACTTGTTTTCTCCAACTTCTGTAACTATTCACACTTCCTAAGAACAGCTTGAGGTGGACTCACGTTCAGTGAAGTTCATGCAAACTTCAAAAACCAGCAATAATAACCAGCTTATTCTTGCCTGATAAGATGATAGTAGACTGCTGGTAAGTCCCTGGTTTAGAAGCACTGACTTACTCTGTGCTTTCCCAACTATAACCAAGATTATTACCAAATATGAAACCTGAAAATGTATGGGGGATCATTTTTGTTGTTGTTTTCTTTTCTGGGTTGTTATTGATTTGTTTTCTGTTTATTTTGGTTTTGGTTTTGTTTAAACAACACAGCTAGTTTCTATTTTTGTATAAGTACTATCAGCTTATTGATCTAAGGATTGCCACTAGTAAAAACCAAAACAGAAATAGGGCAACAGTTTGTTATTTTAAGAGTTCTGATGTTTTAAAAAGGACACAAAAGGTTTCTAAAAAGACTTTCAAAAGCACAAATGTATTTAAATGGTTGTGAAGACCACCCCAATTCAAGCACATTTGCAGACAAATTTTAAGAACGAGACACTTGCCAAAAAAAAAAAAAAAAAAAAAAAAGCAACAACTCTGAAAGTGTGTTTAGCTACACATCTGGTTTTTTGTTTCTTTTCACAAAGAGTCAGCCTGCACATCTGAGATCAGATATGCTGTGTTCACCCTGCCAGTGATAAGACACTGTCCACTGGTAAGAAGATAGCGATTACTCTGCTACTACAAATGCTTCAAAGAGTGTTTTTGTGTCTTTGGTTTTGAGTAAGAATCCAAACCTATGATTCTGAGATAAGTAAGCCTGTGCATGCAATCTCTTCATGGAAACCTACCTTTGATCTTGCTATTATATTTTTTCTTCACCCATATTTCCATCACTGGCCTACTCAAGAGCTCCTATTCAAGGCCTAGAAACCACCAGACAAGGCACCACTCAAAAAACACATACACAGAAAAACATCTTTGATTTGAGCTACAACTACAACGTTGCACCAACCTGATTCTCAACCCTGTCTAAAATATCCTTCACTCAAGCACACTAATCCTTCTACCTCTGGATGGCTGGCATCAAGATTGTTGCACAATAAAGCTCAGGTGACTGCAAGCCAGCACTTGCTAACATGACAACATGACCAACCATGGGGATGCAGTTCTAGCACTACATCCAAGGCAGTTGAAACTTCCAGGAATTTCCCACAATTCCTCCCCTCATGCACAAGGAAAGAAAGCTTGCTTTTTTTAATGTTTTTTTTTTGTATGTGTCTTTGACACTGTAATGGCATAACTGCAAAACTTATCTTGTACAAAGGATACCTCCCAGGCATCAATTGAGGGTACGTGGGGAGACATGGAAACTTGAAGTTTATTTACAGCATGGCTGCTTGTATTTAAGACAAGAGCACTCAAGAGAATCTTGAGTAGCAATGATACAAGTTATGCCCAACCAGTCTGTATCCCAAAAAGTTTATCAGTTAAATTTTAATATTTTCAACACTGCTTCTGAACAGTGAGTAGACAGGAATAAAGAAATTCTTCACTTTTTTTATTAAACGGGTTAATTTATCTCCACCTGAACAATTGCTGTCCTGCAGTTATTAAACTGTCAGACTTCCAGGTGAATGCACAGCAAACAAAGGACTGCTCTACTTTCACTTAATCTAAACTCTGCCAGATCAATCACCACCCCAGCAGCGGATACAATCTTTACAATTCACAATTGAAGAGCCTGCTCTGACTGAAAACCAATGAGGATGCCAAGAGCTGAATTGGAGAGACTGTCCCAGAACAAAACTACACCATGGTGCTTGCTATCCACACCTCCAAGTGACTGATAGTTTGCTTTCAGTTTCTTTGAACTCAGCCTCCAAAGCCACATTAATAGGTAATACCTTGAAGATGGAGATCGATGTGTACAGAAATAACTGTGCCAGACAGAGCTATGAAACGGTGCAGAGACAACACTGAGCTGAGGTTTGACAGAGCATACCCACACCAAATCCACTTCCCACTGCCAGCAATCAACTAATCCCTGCTCAGCACATGGCCTGGAGTGGATCAAAGCCTCATCAGCTTGTGGGTACCCCAGGAACGAGCCCATCTCCCCTCGCTGTTCCAAGGAATGCTCTAAGTTCCACCCCACACAGGAGCTGTGGGATGATGAGGAACAGCCACAGGCAGAGATCTCTAATCCAGCAATCCAGAGAGACCATAGCAGCAGGTTTTGAGTATTTCATTGCTCACTTAAATGCTAGAAACAGCATACCAAGTTTCCAGATGAGAAACACATCATTCATAATTAAGTCCCCAAGTTTGGCAGATACCAGAATGACTTGGTCTACAGGAGTATCAGCTGCACACTACAACTGCAACCCAGGACACAATCAAAGGGGGTTTTTTAGGTTCTTCTTCCACCAGCAAACAGAGCCAAAGGGGTGAGATAACATCAATAACTTTTTTTTTTCAGATTTTTTTTTGCTGTGCATCTAGAACAAATAAAAAGGCTTCCTGACAGGATCTAGCACTGCAGTTCCAAGCACCTAAAATCTCATGCAAATAATACCAAGAGTTCAGAAACTGACATTAATACAGAAATTGGAACGTTTCCTAAAAAATACAACCAAAACTTTCCAAGACAGAGATCCCCAGCACCAGATTGCCTGTCCCCAGGGAACAGCAAAGTATGCAGATAATTAAGCTTACTTGAGTTTACAACTTGTAACCTTCATGTCATTTTATGGAAACAAACTATATTTAAGGGGAAAAAGAAGAGGAAGAAAATATTTACATTTTGACAACATACAACTTGTTCACATGAGCGACCACCAAATAAGTTCCCATATGTTATCAGGAGGAGGTTTACACTATGATGTGACCTAGTGTACAAATCCAAGACTTCCAAAGTATGGCTCACATCCCACTGTCAGCACTCAGCAGCCCCCATACCCATCCTTCACTTATGGTTATTCAGCTTCTCTGCAACTGTTTGAACTGAAGTATTTTTAGCAGCCATCTGAAAATACACATTTTGCCCTCTGGAAAGAAGCTAACTGTACCACCACCTTTGTTCCCCACTGTCCCATTTTCCTCCTCTGTCCTTTACAGCTACTGGGTCCCAGTCTCCCTTGTTGTCCTTCCATGTCCTGTACTCTTTCTTTCAGTTTCTTTCCTTATCTTTGACATCCTTGTTTCCTGGGTCATGTTTAGTTACGTTCTCACCTCTGTCTTCCTCCACCTGATGGACTTACAACCACTCAAACTCATCTCCTTGTTACCTGGGTTTTTTCCCCTCTTTAAACCAATAGCTTCTCTGTCACTGCAGTCATTCCACCTGTACCCTCTTCTGCCACTACAGCAATAGCCCTGGCAGACTCCTTCATCCCAGCTGATCCTGTAAGGTGGTCATCCTTAAGAGTCTAGGCATCACCAGAAATTTATTTAACCACTGAAGCTGTGACTTGCCAGCTCCCTAAAGATCACAACAGGATCTTCATGGAAACCTGGAAGGCCTCATTCTGCCACAGACTCAGAATTCTGTCTGAACAGCCTGTGGTCCCTGCAGCAGGCAGAGGGGTCACAGGGATCCACACCTCTATATTTCTGCAGCTCTTTTTATTCCATGCACCACAGTGCAAACGCAGGGAAGAAGTCCATCATGATCCTTATGAGAGCAAAACTAAAAGAGCACAGGCCACAGTCTGAACCTGCCCTTCTCATGATTGGTGGGTGGGGGCATCAACACAAGCAAGAGATATGGGTAACATGTATGACATTTTTTTCTGTATGTGGACAACACCCTAAAACGATAAGGACAGACAGTTGGGCACGTGCATTTTGTTCACAAAAAATAGCCCCAAACTTCTTTTCTTTTAAGGAGGACAGGGAACAGCTGACCTATTTCCACCCATTACACATCCATCACTAGCCCATGCTCCCAAAGACACTGCTTACCCTCAATCCACACTGTTATTCCTCCTGCATGAAGAAAACATGAATACCATCACCCCAACTTCCAACCCAAGAGTCCACACAGAACAAGCTCCAGGAGCTCACACATCCTTGGGACAACACTGCAAACCACTGTTTTTTTCCTTTGGGAAGACACATTCCAGCACCAAACCTCTACTGAGGTGATACACAGCACGAACTACCTTCAGAACAGAACCACACCTGAGTGGTTGAAGAAAAGGTGGGGAGAGGACACACTTTCTCATGATAATGTTTCTGGTATTTCTCACACACACTTGGGCGAGATGTCCCCATTGCTTGTCAACTCCTCAAGACACCTGTCCTAAGGAGGGAACCTCAGCTCCATCCACCCCTCACAGACCAGAAGGATTGGGGACCACCATGCAACCCATCTGCTCACCACGACGCCTTCCACAGGTGCCTGGGGAGCCCGTTCGGAAGCACCTGTGGCAGGCGGCGGCGTGAGCAGAGACTCCTCAGACTGTGGCAGCCCGGACTGACACCACCCGAGCCCACCTCCCCCAGCCCAGGGCTGAGGGGAAGGGGACACCTCTCCGAGCTGCCATGGCGGCCTCCCCGCCACAGGGGCCGGGCCTCCCCCTCACACACCCCGGGGGGAGCTACGGGAAGGAAGGCCGAAGCCGCCGGTTGTTTCCCGGTGCATCACGGTCGCTCATCCCCCGCCTTCCCCCCCCCCCCCACCTCCCTCCTCCTTCCGCGCCTCGATTCCCTTTCCCCCCCCCTTCCCCCTTCCCTCTTTCCCTCCCTCCCCCCGCCCAGACGGGACCCGCCGGTTCGCGCCGGTTCGCGCCGGTGCGGCGCGAGCGGGCGGCGGGTCTCTCCGTGCGCGCGTGCCGCACGCTGACGTCAGGCGCGTCTTGGCGCGCGGGCGAGCGGCGGCGGCAGCGGCGGCAGCGGCGGCGGCGGGGAAGAGTCCGGGCTACGTACGTGTAGTGCTGCGGCTTCTCGGGCTGCGCCTGCAACGCGCTGGCGGCGTTCGCCGGCCCGGCCGCGGCAGAGCCGCTCGCCACCGGGCCCTTGGACATGCCTCTCGCCTTCCGCTACCGCCGCCGCCGCTACCGCCGAGGAGACCTTTATTATTCACTCTGCGCGGTCCGCACGGAGGGCGCCGCGCGCAGGCGCCGCCGCCGCCATTGCCGCCCCGGTTACGCGGGGCCGAGTGGGACTTGTAGTCCCGACGAGAGAACGAGCGCCGCCAAATCCGGGACGAGGCGGGCGGCGGCTTCCGGACGGCGGGACTACAACTCCCAGAGGCGCCCCGCGGCGGCGCGGCCCGCGCTTCCTGCCGCGCGGGGCATGACGGGAGTTGTAGTCCTAGGGAGGAGCGGGCAGAGCGCCGCGGCGCCCTCCGCAGGCCGGGCGGGATGGAGCCCCCTGCCAGGAACCGAGCCCCGGGAACGGCGCAGCCCGGGCGGCCCTGCTCCTCCAGGCAGGCCGGGGAGGTTTGGCCCGGAGGCCTGTGAGAGGATGAGGAGTTATTTGTGGCAGGCAGCCTCACTTCCTTCCTCCCCTCACTGCCCCCCCCCCGCCACCTCCTTTTCTCCGCCTCAGGGAGTGAATGTGGAGTCGGGAGCTCGGCGTCCCGGCCAAAGGGTTATTTTAGTGTTGGCATCTCTCTTCTCTCTGTGGCCTTCTCCACCCACGGGACAACGCTGTCCAGGAAGTGCCCGGGAATAGCACTTCAGTCGCGAAGAGGAGGAGGAGGAGGAAGGCCCAGCAAGCCACATGGAGAACCTACCTCTGTGTAGGTGACATCAGTGGCCTCTGGATGCTGGGTCATCAGGATCGCAGGGGCTCCCTGTCCTCCCCCTGGAGAAATTCCCCCCCAGAAGAAGCCATGTCCAAGGAAACAGCTGGATTCCCATGCAAAGAGCTTCCTCCGTAAATTAACTTCTCTCCCAGGGGAGGAAATGATCTGAGTTTCTTTTAATAGGACTTTGATCTCTTGGGCTCTACACAGAACCGCTTCCCTTGCTGGCATCTTCCAGCCCCGTGTGGTAAAGGGCACTGAGGATTTATAAGGCAAACACCTTTTTTTAACTCTGCCAGAACACATGGGGTGAATGATGTTAATAATAAACTTCTGGGCCTGGTCTGCATGCTGCCCGAGCAGCTGATTTGGGGAGGGAAATAAAATCCTCCTTTACCCTGATTTCAGCACCCACTGTGGTCTGGCTTTTCCTGGGGTGATTTAATAGCTTATTCCCCTGCATTGGCAGGAATAAGTCATAGGATATCAATACCTTCCTATTGACCTAACAATCCTCTGTGGGAGGCTGGAGTACTGTAATTATGCAGCTCTTAGTCAAGTGGGATGACTTTTCATAATTCCATGCATGTGGAGCTATTGCAGTTAATACCTACCCATACACACGTATACTCAACATAAAATCTTGGTCAGCATTGAAAAAAGCCCTTCAGTTATCTGTCATCGTGTGCTTTGTGCCGAGGGATCAAGAAACCACGGGCTCGAATCCTGATGTGTAATCAACAATGCTGACAGACTTTTCTCTTCCAGGTCTCTTTTGTTTCACAGTCAGGATAACTCACTGCAGGCTCTGCCAGGCAACAGGGAAATGTTTCAGACACATCAGGTATGTGTGTCCAAGGCACACTAGATTCCATCTTTGCACAGGTCCTGTTTAATTCTGCTCATAATCTCTCTCCAGCTCTGGCATGTGTGCCTTTTCCTCAGCCTGTTCCATCCAAAAGGATGCACGGCTTTTCTCCAGTCTTAAAAACAACAACAACAAAAATCAACAGTATCTCTAAAATTAGAAGTGTCAGCAGCCACAAAACCACAGGAAAGGAAATAGCAACAGAGGCTCTCAACACCTGGTGACAAACATGATGCGCTGGTCTCCTGGCACTAGTGACAGCACAGCGTGCTCTTAGAAATAATAAATTTGAAGGGTATGCTGTCACCATCAGAACAGGTTTCTAGATTTCATCTTCCTAGGAGTGAACAACTCAGATGAAAAAGGAATTCTTTAATCCTATTCTTCCAAAACACATACAATGCAAATGAGCCTTGACCTGCACCTCCCAAGTCACTCTATACACACGCAGCTTTTTGCCTCTGTTAAATAATTAACATTTTCCTTTACAAGAAAGGAAGTTAACCTGAAAACAAGGACCAAAGGCAGAGATGATGCACAGGAGACAACATCCCTCTGGCTGCCCTGGCCAGGCCACACCATGTTGGTGCTCGACTTCCCTACGTGCTGAGCTCCTGTGCTGCGGCAATCCTCACCTTGCCCAACACCGGACTCGTGTTTTGGGGAGGATGCAAAAGCTCATGCAAAGTCTGCTTGATGACAGCTGTGCTCAGGTTTGCAGAGACCATGGATACCTTTCAGAGCGGTGGTTAAGCAGGCAGCTGTTTGTCATCCCTATGTATGCTACGCCTTAGAACTGCTGGGCATTTGGAACCTGTTCTTCCCGACCCAGGTGCCGTTCCCATGGCAGCAGGGACCTGCCTGCCCTCTCAGCTGTCTCTTCAAATCCAATGAAACAGTCGTATGCCACAAGGTGTAACTCTTAAGGCAGCAACATCCCCCCCAAAAAAAGTCTTTTTGTTATTATTTATCTTCCTAGATGCTATCAACAAGGAACATGGATACTGGCTTCCTACTTGTAGTGAAACTTTGCCGCTTGCTTTAGCGTTGGGAGATGGATGGCAACCCACAGTCAGTGAGGCTTGGGGGATGAAGGGGCACAGCCTCAACCACTGCCTGCCCCCAGCGCTGGCTCCCACGGCCGAGGGTCAGCGCCCCCCGGCTGCGGAGACCCACAGCCCCATCCACCTCCCGGTATAGCATTCCCGGGACGATAAAACCAGCCAAGAAATGCCGCAGGCGCTGCTGGAGCCTTTACCCGTGCGAGAGGTCTCGTCCCCCAGACACTCCCCCCACACCGGGGGTTTGGGCCCCCGGCCCGGCTCCCCCCCCCCCCCTGCGGCTCTCGGGGGAGGGCGAGACCCGGTGCCCCCTCGGGTGGCCCCGCGGCCTGGCCCTGCCCTCGCCGCTCGCAGTGCCCCCCGGGTCTCCCGCACTCCACAGGCCAGGAAAGGCGCTTTGAGGCGGAGGCCGGTGGGCTCCCCTCGGCACCCCCCGCCCGGCCCCTCCGGCCCGTTCCTATTGACTCCCATTGTGGAGCTTTGCAACAAAGGGTAGGATCCAAACCCTGCCCCGTTTCGTCCAATCAGCGCGCAGAGCTCCCGCCCTTCACCGATTGGCTCCTTCCGGGCTCGCAATGCCCAATCAGACGTCTACTTTAACAACCAATCAGCGACCGGATACGCGCCCAATCCGAGCCGAGGAAGCGGAGCACGGCCTTTGTGTGTCGTGACGCCACGGCGCCGGCGGAGGTCCCGGCCAATAGTAGGGCGCGCTGCTCCCAGGTATTGTGAGGTCACCGCGCCGTGCGCCGCCCCCTCTATAAAACGCAGGTCCCCGCGGCGGGGAGGGCGCAGTGTGGGGGTAGTTGGTTGCCGTGCGGTTGTTGGCAGGAGGAGCGCAGACTCAGCGCAGACTTCGGCGTACAGCGCTACCGGCATCCGGTTCTTCTTTCTTCTTCCAGCGGTAAGTGGCGGGCGCGTTGCGTGGCGGGCGGGCTGTGCTGCGCTGTGCTGCGCTGCGCGGCCCTTGGAGACGCCGGTTCCTGCTGGAGACCGGCGGACAGACCGGGCCTTGCCTACGTGCTTTGAGCCATGGCCGGTTCCCGTCTTACCTCCCCCTCCCCCTCCATCGGGGCGGCCTGGGAGGAAGCAGGAGGCGGCGTGACTCAGTTTGCTTCCCCCGGGGAGGGGAGGGGAGCGGCGCGGCCGGGCCACGACGCGAAGTGGGGGTGGAGGGGGGAACCGTGACTCCTCCTTCATTTCCCGGGGGAGGCCGCTGGCCGCCTGCCCGCCTCAGCGGAGGGGGAGAAGGGGGGGCGTGCGCTGACATCTGCCGTTTCTGGGGCGTCAAGGGATTGGACGTTGGAGCGGGGCGGGGGGAGCTGGACACGTACCGGGCTGTTGCCCCGGGCTTGTGGAGAGCTGGGCCTCTTGTCACGCTTGCCTGTCCCCGTAGGTAAGTGAAGAAAAATGGCCCGTACAAAGCAGACCGCCCGTAAGTCCACCGGGGGGAAGGCTCCGCGCAAGCAGCTGGCCACCAAGGCGGCCCGGAAAAGCGCTCCCTCTACTGGTGGCGTCAAGAAGCCTCATCGCTACAGGTAAGGCCGCCAGCACGGCCCGGCGCTGCCGCAGCGCCTGCCCCGCCTCACCCTGCCCTGGCTTACCCGCTCCGTTCCTCCTCCACCCAGGCCGGGCACGGTCGCCCTCCGTGAGATCCGTCGCTACCAAAAGTCCACCGAGCTTCTGATCCGCAAGCTGCCCTTTCAGCGGCTGGTCAGGGAAATCGCCCAAGATTTCAAAACAGACTTGAGGTTCCAGAGTGCAGCCATCGGTGCGCTGCAGGTACTGCTAGCGGCCGGCTGGGCCTCGGCGCTCGCGGAGCTGAGTGCGTCGCTGAGGGTTTCTAACAACATTTCTTCTTGTCCTCTTGAAACAGGAAGCCAGCGAAGCGTATTTGGTGGGTCTGTTTGAAGATACAAACCTGTGCGCCATCCATGCCAAGAGAGTCACCATCATGCCCAAAGATATCCAGTTGGCTCGCAGGATACGGGGGGAGAGAGCTTAAGTGAAGGCTGTTTTTATGGTGTTTTGTAGTAAATTCTGTAAAATACTTTGGTTTTAATTTGTGACTTTTTTTGTAAGAAATTGTTTATAATATGTTGCATTTGTACTTAAGTCATTCCATCTTTCACTCAGGATGAATGCTAAAAGTGACTGTTCACATAAACCTCAGTGATGTGAGCCTTGTTGCTCAGGAGTGACAAGTTGCTAATATGCAGAAGGGGATGGGTGATCTTTCTTGCTTCTCATGCATGTTTCTGTATGTTAATGACTTGTTGGGTAGCTAAACTTGTAAGGTACTAGAATTGATATAAATGTGTACAGGGTCCTTTTGCAATAAAACTGGTTATGACTTGATCCAAGTGTTTAACAATTGGGGCTGTTAGTCTGACCATACATCACTGTGATCAAATGTGGACTTTTCAGAGGGTGAAACTACAAGTCTTAACCACAGTGTAACTTACAGTTTCCTAAAAAAAAAAAAAAAAAAAGTAAACCTGGCAGCTATAGAATACACTATGTGCATTTATAATAGCTATTTTATATATTGTAGTGTCAACATTTTTAAATTAAATGTTTTACATTCACATGTAAGGAGTCTTTGTCATTTGGTTTGTATGGGCTGGAAGAAACTTCCTCCTGGCTCTAGTAGGGCAGCAGTAAATGCTGGTAAGGCTGGACTGCTGTGGCAACTTAAATTCTGATTGTCTTGTCAACAGAATGGAGAAGCTGGGCTTTTTGGAGACTTTCTGAAGCTTGAGTCATCAGTGGCCAGGGAGAGCAGGGCTGAGGAGGAACAGCTCGACTGACAGTCCCAGGCTCAGCAGCACCTTCTGCCTCCTCTGGGGGCTCCTGGCGTTTTTCTAAAGCTCAGCTGCTCACAGGGTCAGCTCTTCAGGCACAGCTCTAGCTCGGCTCTTCTTTCATGAGGAGGAAGGGGAGGTTTATTTTGGTGGTGTGACTGCTCTGTCCAAAGCAAAAGCAGCAGCTGGGTGTTGCTGCTGGCTGGGTGAGGAAGTCCCAGTTCATCCCAGCAGCAGGATGGGGTGTAAGTGTTGGAGCAATTTTCACAGCTGAGAGCATAAAGGCTGCCAGGCAGGCTGGGGTGGGAGCTCTGCAAGATGCTTATTTCCTTTTCTGAGTTTTTTGATGCCGGGATTATATGCAAACCAGAAGAGCTTTAGACAGGGTTTGGTTTCCTCAGCAGAGACTGGGAACAGCTGTACCCAGTTAGGCTGTGGGTGAGGAAAGCTGCTCAGACTGAGGCTGAAACAGAGGTAATTAGCCTCTAAATTGCCTCGCTCCTGAATAACAGGCTGCACTAGGGAGGCTGGAGCTGGCACAAAGATGTAGCACAGGGAAGTAGTTTAGCTCGCTCACCTGGATTTATTTCAATGAAATCAAAGGCTGTGACAGAAGTGTTCAGGGGAGGAAGAGGAGCCGTGGTTCGTTCCAGCAAGCAGGCGGTTGGTCAGTCTCGGGTGTCTGCGCCATTGTCTGCAGAGCGGACGCCTTGACCGCGCTTCCTTCCACACCGACCGCCCAAGAACCACCCCCACTCCGGCTCCAGGGAGCCGGGGCCTGCGGCGCTCGGGGCTGGAGCCAGGGCTCTGCTTATCAGACAAACCACTCGGTGTGCTGAAACCCTGCAGCTGGAGGAACAGGCTCCGTACCAGACACTGACACCACTCCACGCCCTTCCCTGCCCCGTTCCAACTGTGGTTGGACCAGACACAGGCTCTGGTTAACACCCTGATACCTGCCACAGAGCGGCTAAAAACATGATCTAAAATTAACCAAGACTACTTGTTTTTTGTTTGCTTGGTTTGGGTTTTTTTTGTTTGGTGGTTTTTGTGTGTTTTGGGATTTTTATGGTTGATTTTTTTTTTTTACAAAAACATTTTCCTCACTGCTAAACCTATTAGGAAAAGGATTTTGTTGCATCTACATTGTAAAATTAATAGCTGTAAAGGCCAGGACCAAAATTAAGTGTCACCGGAAGCTTTAGCTGACCCTAGGATGCTTGCTGGTGGATCACCCAGGAGGTCTGTCCTGAGGGTCCTTAGTGAGCCAGTAGTCACGTAATTTGGGAAGCACCATACAAGCCTGCATCTAGATAGGTTAAAAATAAAATTACTACTTTAGAATTACAAGTGATGGTATTCCAGAAGTATTTGGTATTTGGGACTGACCAGTAGCAGGCTGGGCTCCTGCAGGAAAAGTCTATTTTAAAATAACATCCCTCAAAAACAATGTTTCCTCCAAACTCTTAGTGGAAACAATAAACCATCTGGCTATGCCTAGAAGCTGTGTCTTATAATAAAAACATTGTCTAGCAGTTAACAACAACAACAAAAATAAAGGAAGAAAAACCCAAACCAACAAACCTTGCAAGACAAATCCCCAAACCTCCAGAAAACTGTATTAAAGTATCTTTTCATCGTAGTAGCCTCAATAGAAAGAAATTACATGGCATGGGGGGGACCAGAACAACTATTCCTGGTGTTCTATGCTCTCACTGTGATACCTGAAGACATAAACCCTTCCCTTACCCATTCTCCTGATGATTTCCTCGCATTCTTGCTCAGAACTTGATGCAAACACCAGGCAGTCAAACGTGCTCCCATCCGGGCTCTCTGGGGAAGTGCTAAAAATGGAAACATGTATATGAGCCAGCAGAAAGAGCAGCTCTGACAGCCCAGACCAGGTTTGTAACCACGCCACAGACCCCAGCGCTGGGCTGGATGGCTCTTGGTTATTTTCTAGGACCCACATCCTTCTGCATCTCCCTCCCCGGGCAGCACTTACGCCACGCAGAAAGCAAATAAATTGCTGCTGTCCACACAACGTCCCACGCAGGAGATGGTGGGGTACGGGTAGAGGCACAGGAGCTGTGCAGGAAGGAGGTGATTTTGGGGGCTGTGGTCATTCCTGTCCCTCTCCGCATCCTGATTTAAGCTGGCCCCATGTCCCCTCCAGCCAGGCCACAAGATCAGCAGCTTCGGGAGTTACCTGGGGCTTTGGGTGTCACTCACTCACCTTGGAAGAAGTCTTCTCCTGTACCAGGACTTCTGCTTCCTTCACATCAAATAAAACCTCCTGGATGGAAGATGGAGGGGAAAGAAGCCCTGATCATTACAGTGCCTGAACTCTGTTTTTAATAAGACCCTTACAGAGAGACGATTCAGAAGCAGAGGTGAGGAAGCCCAGTCAAGAACAGCTTTTTCAAGGGATTTTCTCTGTGCTGCCCTTTTTTTCACCACTTAGTGCTCTCACACTTGAATCTTTTCACAACCCCCCCAGAGACTCAAGTAATAGTGAGCTGAGACCTAAAGCACCCCCAGAACCAGCCTCAGCCCTCCCCAGTTTTCCAAGTGGTTGTATTTTTAAATTTTATTCCCTCCCCAAAGCTCTTTTCTGCCATGGAGAGATGCTTCTAACCAGAAAAAAAATATCCCACAGGGCTGGGGGGTGTTAGGCCAAGCAAACCTAGGGCCAGCAGGATAAAAAATATCCCAGGGCAGAGACCATATTCCCCTGCACTTTGGGCACCAAGCCCTTCCTGGGATGGCCCCAGCCCCGTTGCTCACCTGTGCAGTCAAGTGCCTCTCCAGCACAGCAGGGATGGCCTGGTCAAGCACCTCTTTTCCACCATACTGAAACAGAGTAGGAAGGACGGAATAAGCCATGGGTACATGAAAAGAAACCCGGAACAAACCATTTACCCTGAGACATATCTCTGCCCTATCACCTCACCTTCCCAATGCTCATCCGTCCCAGGTATCGCAGGTTGTAGAGCAGCCTGGGGAGAAAAGGACTCGGGGGCATCAGAACAAGGACCTCCACACATCCTCCTGCTGCTGTTAGCAGGAAAAGATACTCAGAGCCCCCCAGCACCCCCAGGCGACAGGGGCAGCTTTGGTCCCTCAGCCTTCAGCAGAGAGCAGGAACAGCATGGGCATGGGGCTGCCCCATCCCTTAGACCCCCATCCCACACTGGGGCCTCCCCACACTGCTGTACCTACCTGCCCCCTGCAGCCTGCGGGGCTCCCCCTCAGCCCTGTGCCGGGGGTTGTGCTGGAGCTGGAAATGGGGCTCCTTCTCCTTCAGGATCTTCAGGTAGGGCAGCAGTGGCTCATAGACCTCCCCATTGTGCCACTGCCACCGCAGCAGGTGGAAGCTCAGTGGTTGTCCCTTCAGCTTCTGCAGCACAGCCCCAGCCTGGAGGGATGGCAGGGAAAGGGGAGAGGAGGATGGGGTGGGGGGGGAATGACAAGAAAAGGGGATGCTGGGGGGACATTCCAGCCCTCCATGCCCACCCACCTGCCCACTGTAGGCATTTCTTAGTGAACAGCCATTGATCTCATTGAGGATGTCACCAGCCAGCACCACCTCATCCACCTCTGCCTGGCTCTCGGGGAGCACCTCGATGACAAAGACTCTGCCATCCACATACCTGGGAGTACAGCCGAGCCCCGGCTCAGCACTGGGGACCCAGCCTGGCTCCCTCAGCCCTTCCATACCATCAGGCAGGCTGGGGACCAAGCAGGGAAAAGCCACCCCGTGGACAGCAGAGCCCAGCAGGCCTGAGCCAATGGGGAGAAAAGCAATTGAGATAGCCCCAGTGCTCTCAGCAGGGTATTTTTCTCCTCTTTTTGGAGAGGTTTGACTACCACGGTCTCCAGATACCATTGGAGAGCAGAGAGGAGGATCCAGAGCTCCTACCTGAGCACCATCCCCAGTGCTCGGCATGGGACCGTCTCGTAAGTGATGCACACCTGGAAGAGAGTGGCCAGTGACAGTGGCCCTAACAATGACCACAGGACATCCAAGAAACATGACCAGGACAGGGGGGAGGATGGCTTATTTCTGACACTGATGCCAAACCAGAGTTTTGGGAGCCCAGGGAGAGGCCAGTACAGCCTGGGAAACTGGGTAGCGGCTTGTCTCTGTGCTTCAGCTGTGCCCAGACCCTCAAGGGACAAACCTGCTAGATGCATGGGATGGCAAAACAGCAGGTGAACCCTTCACTCACCCATGATCTCCTCACCCTCACCCCCACATGTCCTTCTGCAGCGGGGGAGCGCTGCAGCCCCTCCCCAGAGCAGCTGCCATTTGCAGCAGCACTTACTGTCACATCTCATTAGCCAGGGACACAGAACATGGCCAGCTTGGCTGTTTGCACTTGCTGTTAGAAATGCCCAAAAGCCAGCAGGATGCCAGCCTTCATGACTTAGTGTGCACCCTAAACAGCCCCCAAAGCCACACTTCTTTTAAATTCTTTTGGGTGAAAAAGGCAGCAGAGGGATGCTCATCATTTTTAAAAGACATAGAAGCATCCCCTGCTGTTCTCAATAAATGTAGCAATATTTCACTGAGCAAAACCAAGAGTGAAACCCACTGACAAGTAATCTCTGTCAGCCCAGGGAAATGGGGATTTTTTGGCAAGAAATCAGGGAAGGGAGCATGGAAAAACTTCATTTATGTCACTTATTTAGGCCCAGGTAGTATTCTAGTTTGGTTTTACACCCAGCAATGCTGGGATCTGCTCCTGGTGGCAGCACAGGCACCCAAGGTCAGAACCTGGGTGTCAGAGGCAGCCCTGCTGGTGCTGGTGGGCCTGAGCCAGTGCATTCCCTGCTGCATGGCAACACTCCCCTCCAATGCTTTTCTCATCTTCCTCATTTGACTTTCTGGAGAGGGCCAGGTGGCAGAAGGTCAGTTCTGGGGAGAGAGGAGCTCTTACCGGCAGCAGCCAGCTTTCATCCAAGAAGCTGCAGTTCTACAAACAAAAGTCTGTCAGCACCATCGGTCCTGATGAGGAAGGGGCCAGCCATGTGCTGGCCACCACCCCATCCATTTGTCACCATACCTGCAAGTCTAGAGAGAAATCCATCTCTGTCACCACCAGAAGCAGTGAGAGGAAAGGTTCTGCAGAGGGACAGGGATGGAGAGGCAGTATCACCACCAGGCTCCCAGCAGCTGCAGCCTAGTGGGGACTTAAATAAGCAGAGGTCTTAATAAAGCCATTTTTGGTTTAACTAATGAGCCCTGGAGAGTGAGGTCCTGAGAGCATCCCAGCACTGTAGCACCCAGGCTACTGCTGGAGGCATATCCCTGACTTCTGCTGCCAGAACCTGCAGCTCAACACCCAGTTCCCCTGAATTTAGAGCAAGGCTGACAGCAAACACTGCTGACAAGAAACTCCCTCTCCATTTCTCCCCGTAGATGCAAAGCTGCCCAGGATGTGCTGTCCAAGCCTTGCAATTACCCTGATGGAGATCTGCAGTCTGCTCATGCACCAGCACCACAGGTGATTTATAAACTATCTAGGTACAGGCTTAACACCAGGTTGTTTATCATAATCAAAAGATTACAGGCATTCACCCTGGCCTGTGCCTCCTCTCCAAAGAGCACAGCTGCAGGTGGAATACTGAAGCCTGTCAGGACACCACAGCTATTTACTGCACTGGCCCCCCATGGGACCCCCAGATGGGGCCAGGGCCCAGCTGCCATTGGCTCTCCTCAAAGCCAGACTGCTGGGTCTGCATTTCTATCCTAGTCATCCACTAAAACCATCCTTAGATGGATTCAAACTGTGTTTAAATATTTACACCCCTTTTCCCACCACTGCACTAGATTGCAGCACTAAGTTTGGCTTAAAAAAATAAAAAAAATCAGCAGACTATTTTACTTCCACCTCACTGACACAGGGTGCCATAACACCTGTGACAGCCACCCTAGGTGGGGCAGGTTACATCCCACCTCAGAGAAACTGTAGTCTTACCCAGGAGGGTTTCATTGCCGAGGATGGAGCTCACTGGATCATAAAACTGAAACACAGAGGAACGCCAGTGTTACGCCGCCCTTATACTGCCCCTTGCCCACCAGCAGTGACTTCTTCCCATGTGCTGCTGGGTGTTCTGCACACCTCCAGGAGCCGGGGGGTCCGCGCCAGCTGCCGCACGGCTTCTTCCAGCAACTTCTCCTGCAGAGCCAGGCGCAGAAAGTGCCGCCCACGGCCCTGGGCTGTCAGCACCTCCCGGCAGCTGCCCGCCTGCTGGATGCTCGTGGAGAGTGGGGTGGGCCTGTTTGGGAAGAGTGCAAGCAGCTGGGAGATAAAACTTCAGTGGCATATGGGAGCATCCTCCCCACTCCTGGGGTCTTTGGGATGAGTACATCATGACAGACACAACCACAGCCGAGTTTTTTTATTTTTATCCTCAGCTTTGGGGGCTGCTCACCTGCTGCCATCCCCCACGGGGAGCTGCTCCAGCCAGTGCCAGTAATCCCTTCTCCTGAACCCCCAGGTTGGCTCTGCAGGAGGAAAGCAATGTGAGGGCACTCACTGGGGGCACAGGGACACTGCCATCCCCCTGCCCGGGCGCAAAAGGTCACTCACGTCGCAGCCCTTTTCGCAGAATCGTCTCCAGAACCTGGCAGAAGGAGGTGAGGTGTGGCGAGGTATCAGTGCAGGGCCCTCTGCCCTCCCGCAGTCGCAACACCCCACCTGTGGTCAGGGGAACATCAGCACCCATGGGTGCTCCAGCTTGGCAGTGGAATGAGGGAGGGGCACTCATGGGAGCAGCCCTGTGCACAGCTCCGGGGTAGTGCTGCAGGATGTGACCCACCCCGGGCAGAAACTCAGGTCAACTTCCTGAAAGCCAAAGCCAAGGGGGTGGGAGAAGGGGGGGTGGGGGGAAGGCAGCGCGGGTGCAAACTCCCTGTGAGGTGGAGGAGCTGGTCCTGCTACGGCAGTCCCCGGCCCGTCCAGCCCCCGCCGTCCGTCCATCCGAACCGTTGCAGCGAGGCGCCGGACTCCGGAGCTACCAGAGGAAGTAGATACTAGCCCTGTGGGGAGGGACACGCTCACCTTTAAGGGCGGTCAGCAGCGGCTCCCTCCTGGCCATGAGTTCGTCCAGCCGCCCGGGGGGTGGGTTCCAAGGTGGCAGCTGTGGAGGGGCGGGAACCGGGACCGGGCCCCGGGCCCCGCCCCGGGAGCGAAGCGGAGCAGCCCGGCCCCGGGGGCGGGGGTTGAAACCTGCTGGCCAACACCTGCCCTCCTCTGCCGTATTTATACGTATCTGCCTGTCCATATAATAGGCTCCTGGGTAGGGGCATGGGTATAGATACGCGTGTCAAAAACTCTCAGGCAGCGGCACTGTTGCAGGCACCCGCAGGTATAGCTGTGTACATGTGTGTACAGGTGTGCACAGCTGTGTACAGGTGTGCATTATTCTCGCCCTGCCTATGGAAAAACACCAACAGCGTTTCCGAGGCAGCAACATGGCCCGAGGGGAGGGCCTGCCAGGGCTAGGAAGGGTCCCTCAGTTACCCCCCAGTTACCTCCCAGCCCCCAGAGCCCTTCAGCCCAACGAGTTCCAGTTCGGCCACCAGCGGAGCGGCACCGGGACCGGAATCGGGGGCGGAGCGGGTCCGAGGGCGGTGCAGGGCGGAGTGGAGCGACCATGGCGGAGCCCGGGTCTCTCCCGCTGCTGGCGGCAGCGCTCCGGGCGCACGAAGCGGCTTTCGGGGGGAGGGCGGTGCTGGCGGTGTGGGCTCCCGGCCGGGTCAACCTCATCGGCGAGCACACCGACTACAACGGTGGCTTCGTGCTGCCCGTGGTAAGGGTTGTGTTCCATCGTCTCGGCGCCGCGATTTCGCGCTGTTACCCTTCCAGGTCCCCCATTCAGCCTCCTGGAGTGCCCGGCCGCCGTCTCCCCCCTCCCTGTCCTGGGATCCCTCCCCCAGAACCCTACAGGATTCCCTGGGATCCCCAAGCGCTCCCGGCAGCGGGGCAGCTCCCCGCAGAGCGGCTCCTAACTCGCTGCAGAGGGGACGCGATTCCCCCTCTCCGAGCGCCTCTTTTCTGCAACCCCGACAAAGAATCTTTCCTTTCTGGAGAACACTATTTTGGTAGCAGCGATGGTTCAAAGCAGCTGGAGCTTCCTGCCCTCCTGCAGCTCGCCTAGGAAGCCCCTGCTCGGTCCTAAATCAAACACACAGCTAATTATTTTGAGGCCGGGGAGCGTGGGAGCAGGTCAGCTGAATTCCTCTGCAGGCAAGAGAACTTCCCGAAGTCTCTCATGTTCTTGTCGTGGGCTTTCACTCCTCCAGAGCCCAGCAGCCAGCACCCTGGAGCCGAGCTGGGACGGTTGGTCACATTTCTGTGCTAAGACTGACCCTGTGTGGCATTAAATAGCCAGAAAGTGCAATGCTGTGACCAGCCAGAGTGTGCAGTGGGAGCTGGCAGCTCTGTAAGGACAGGGTTAAGGGGAACACGTGGTGGGTGCTGCTGGGTGTGGGGTGACACAGCCACACAGCTGTCCCCAGCCACTAGTGGGGATGCCTCCAAGAGATGCTGCAGAGTCTGAGCCCACCTTTGCCTCTCCCAGGCCCTGCAGCTGGGGACAGTGCTGGTGGGATCCCCCACGCAGGATGGGACCATCTCCATCGTCACCACCGCAGTGGAGGCAGATGAGCCCCACAGGGTGCAGTTCCCAGCTCCCTGCCAAGGCAGCCCTCTGAGCCCGGGGCCACCTCGATGGGCCAATTACATCAAAGGTGTCATCCAGCACTACCGGGGTAAGGCCCCCCCTCCTTGCCTGGGGATGGTGCTCAGTGCTCCACCTTTGGTGTGCTCCAGGGGTTCTTCCAGCGCCTGCATAACCCCAGCGCTGCTGCTGGAGCCAGGATCCAGTTAGAGAGACTCTCAGCTCCAAAGCCCCCTGTGCTTGAGCACGAGGGATGCCTGGGTCACATTCTGCTGTGGGTCACCCTAAAATGGGATATCAGAATAGAAGGGAGTCCTTTCTGTTGGGATCTGTTTCCCATGAGCTGTGGGGCAGGGCTGCCTCCAGCCCTCCAGGAGCTCATAGCACCCCTCCTCCCTTCTGTTCCTGCAGGTGGTCCTGTGCCAGGCTTCAGTGCTGTGGTGGCCAGTGACATTCCCCTGGGTGGGGGCCTCTCCAGCTCAGCTGCTCTGGAGGTGGCTACTTACACCTTCCTCCAGCAGCTCTGCCCTGGTAAGGCTTTTCCCATTCCACAGGAAAAGCAGCCCTTTACCTTCATGTTTGCTTCCAGGGCAAGGGGCAAAGATCCCGGAGTTGCTAATCTGTGTCTCTCTGCTCTGGCACAGATGATGGGGATTTGGTAGCCAAGGCGTTGGCATGCCAGAAAGCAGAGCACGTGTTTGCTGGCATGCCCTGTGGGATCATGGACCAGTTCATATCTGTCATGGGCAAGGAAGGCCACGCACTGCTCATCGACTGCAGGTCAGAGCCCAGCTCACTGTGCCATGCCTTCTCCTTGGGCAGGTGGGGACAGGCTGGTACCACAGCCATGAAATGAATGCAGTAGTGCTGGGAGAGGGTCAACCATTCAGAATCTCAGGGCAGGGCTGGGGGTCCCTGCAGTTTAATTCCTGTGTCTCGATCCCCCTCCTGCATCCTTCCTGCTTTTTGCCTGGGCTGTCTTGCCTGCAATGCCATTAAGGTCTGTTATGGGACTAATAATTGGGAGGGAGTGAAATGCTTGAGCGAAATCATAAACCACTGGGACTTTGCCTCCATGGGGCAGCAGCTCCCTGCCACGTGGCCTCTCCCAGGTGGCTGAGGGCTGGAGAGGGCAGGGGAACAGACACACGGCCTGTGCTGAGCTCTTGCTGCAGGTCCCTGGAGACTGTCCTTGTCCCACTGACCGACACCAGCTTGGCCATCCTCATCACCAACTCCAATGTGCGGCACACACTGACGGGCAGCGAGTACCCCACGCGCCGGCGGCAGTGTGAGGAGGCAGCAGCAGTGCTGGGCAAGGCCAGCCTGAGAGATGCCACCATGGCCGAGCTGGAAGGTGGGGACAGTTCCAGATGGCACGGGCTGAGATTGTGGGGCAGCACCTGATGCAGGTCCTCCACTGCGATGGGAGTGTGCTGCGAGTTAGAGAAGCTCTGGCACAGGATGGTTGTGGGATGCAGCCGTGCTCACCCCAGCAGCATCCCTCAGACCTCAGGGGCTTTGCTGCAGGGATATGTGTGTCTCTGCAGTGGCCAGGAGCCAGCTTGGTGAGGAGGTGTACTGGCGGGCCAGGCATGTCATTGGCGAGATAGCACGGACAGCCCAGGCAGCTCAGGCGCTGCGGGACAAGGACTACAGAACGTTTGGGAGGCTGATGGTGGAGAGTCATAACTCCCTCAGGTGAGGATGTACCACCCCTGTGGCAGGGCAGGCTGTGCCAGGGCCACCAGCATAAAAGTTCTCATGGGGTTCCCTGACCTGTAGGTGCGTCACTGGGGGCAGCCAGCACCATGTCCTGCTCAGTGTCTCTCACAGGTCAGCCTGCCAGGTAGTTTTTAAAAAAGCCCCACAGGCTTCTTCTCTGGGGGATGCTGAGAGGAGACAGTCATAAATTACAGATGTGGCTGCTCACAGCAGCACCCAGCAGGCTCCTGGTGCTCACAGCCTTGCCTATCCATGTACATGTGCACTTAAAGGCAGAGAGCAGGACTGGGATCTGCAGCATCCTGCATTTCTGCAGTTTGTTGTGGCCATGGATGCAGCACAACACGTGTTTCAACCCTTCATGGTGCAGGGGCTATGGCCCCAGTGCAGGACAGGGCTGACCATGGGTGTCATCTCTCCAGGGACAACTACGAAGTGAGCTGCCCAGAGTTGGATGAGCTGGTGGCAGCAGCCCTGGAGGTTGATGGGGTTTATGGCAGCAGGATGACTGGGGGAGGCTTTGGAGGCTGCACAGTGACACTGCTGGAGGCTGGGGCTGCAGAGAGAGCCCAGCACCACATCCAGGTATGCTGCAGAAAATTGCCAGAAGATCAGCTTAAAAATTCTAGGCATGAACTGGGGATGTGGTTGGTGCAGTCCATCAGGTGCCTCAGAGATAGTCCCAAGTCTGTCAATGCTGCGAAGCTCTTGCAGGCAGCTCAGCACTGTGCTGGTCACAGAGCATTGCCCAGGGACCTCACTACACTCAGAAAGTGAGGGAAAAGATGCTTCTGAGCTTCAGCAAGGCAAAATCTATCTAGGGAAAGGTAGTCAAAGCTGAGCTTAGGCAATGCTCAGCTTAATATCAGCAGTAACGGCCCAGAAAAGATCAGTGCTGTCATCAGTGTGCTCTAAAACAGCTGCTCAGCATGCACTGATGGCTAAAAACACCAGCAAAAAGGGGATGTCAAAAACAGGGACTGGGAATGAGGCAGAGCCTCTTTTTGCTGTTACATGAGATCACAGTGAGACCTTAGGGGTTGGGAGATAGAAAAGGGGCAGAGGTAGGTGTTGTGAAACAAGGAGAGAGACCGAAAGAGCTGTGCGTCTGCTGTCTGATAAGCTGGGAGGGAGGGAACCTGACCAGGAGTTACAAAACAGCAAAGGGAGTAGATAGGGTGAGTGTGGAACTGACCCTTAAATACTCCAAAACAAAGACCAGTGACCACTGGATGAGTTTGTAGAAAATCAGAGCTCAGGAAGCACCAGGTAGAGCTGGTGGGGGGTGCTCTGCTGCTGCCAGGGGCTGTGGAGGTCAGCGGCACCAGCCGAGTCAAAACCTGTTGGAAAAACTCATGGAGGATGATCCAGTAAGGGGCTGCTGAAGGATCATCTTGGAGATGTGTTGCTAGTATCCCTGGCCGTGCTGTGGGTGGACCAAGGGATCCCAGGACAGCACAAATATCTCAACAAAAATGTCTCACATGGCTGGTGTTGGACCAGCTAGACTGACGAGCCAGGCCTTCCTCCCCACCTGGCTCCACCATGCTCCAGCCTGGCCCCTTGCTGTGGCATGGTGTGGCCACCAAGCACCAACATCACTGCTCCTCTTGTCTCCTAGGAGAAATACAACGGCACAGCCACCTTCTACCTCACCAAACCCTCCGGAGGGGCAAAGCTGCTGCCCCTGTAGAAGAGCCATCAGCTCACCTGGGCAGGGATTGCCTCCCTGGGGGAGGCTGCTGCTTTCTTCACTTCACAAGGGAGCCAATTTGTCTGTCTGCATCATTTGCCTAATAAATGCAGAACGTTTACACAGTCATTCTGCGTCCACCTGAGCCAAGCTCTGAAAGTGCAGGGCAAACCTTTCCTCGGAGGAGACTGGTTTAACTCCAGTTTGCACTGGGGTAATGAGCCATTAGTGAGGACCCAGGGTCCAGGAATGCTGCAGTAGCAGGAGGGGATGATGGTGGAAAAGCAGCAAGCTCTGACATTTGGCAGAAACCCCTGCTTGGGTATTTGCTTCTGACACGTGAGCATCTGCTGCTGCAGATGGAAGGTAGTGGAGTGGAATGATTTTTTTTTCCCCCCCAATTATTATTTTTCTGAAGAAAAAGGAAGAGAGAGATTGTAGGGAAAACATTTATTGAGTGTGGCACCTGATCAAAGACCTACTTCAGAGTAGGCTGCTGGGTCCACCTTGGAGAGCTTGAAGCACCATTAACCCAAATGATCAGATGAAAATGAAAAAGTGACCCTGTGGTAGTGTGAGGCATGGGTTAGGGGTGCAGTGCCTTGGATGTGGGGATGTTCTGGGGAGCAGCAGCTAAAGAGCTGTGCTTTCCTCTTTAATAACAGCATAATCTTTGCGTAAAATGCTTGGAAGTGGGGCTCTGGTACCTGCTCAGGACAAGTGAGTGCTGCTTGAAGGCACAGTGAAAGCAAAGGGCTGGGTGAAGTATCAGTGGACCCAAGTTCAAGACTGACCTAGCTCCATCTGCAGTCCTGGAGACTCCCATGGACTTTACTCACCCACATGTGTCTTTGGTGTAAACACATTCAACCCATCCCACTCAAATGAGCAGCCTGGAGAGGGGAGAGACCTCTTGGTGTTGTCAGTGGTGGGAAATCTTCCTCCAAGTCAAAAAAATTAGAATAATCAACACACACACACAAAAACAAAACCAAAAAACCAAACCACAAAAACCCACAAACCTAAACGAAAAACCAAACCAAAAATCCCCAACCAAAACCAAAAAGCCAATGTCCAGTGTCAGATCAAATCAGGTGATGCTGCCAGGGAGACCATGCAGCTGCTGTTTTGGTTGGAAGCTCTGCTACTGAAAGGCAGCAGCTGCTGCTTGGGGCAGGATCCCAGCTTTCAGCAGGCTCCTCGCCTGCTCCCGTGTAGCCAGGGAAACGTGCTGCTCGGCAAGACCTCCAGCCCCATTGTTCTCCTTGGCAAAGGGCAGCCAGACGCCAGGCATGGTGCCCAGAGCTGGGGAACTGGAGCCCAGCAAGGTCTCAGCTCAGCCCAGCAGCTGGCACTGAGTGAGGACAGCTAAGTCTGAGGCAGGCTCAGAGTTGTGTCCAGAATTATGAAGGCGCTTGCCCTGCCCAGGCTTGCTCTTCCTTGTGCTTACTGAGGGATCACAGGTCCCCTTAAGGACATTGCCTTTGGGCAAAAGGGCTTTCAAAGGAGATACCTGTCATTTTCTGCCCCAAAATCTCACGCTCTCCACACCAGCCATCCTTCCCCTCTCCAGGCACCACTGCCTGAGCCACCCCATCCCTCACCTCCAGGCAGCTCCCAACCTTTCCACTTGCAGTTTTCTGCTGGAGTCTCCAGTGCTGGAGGGTATAAGACCTATGGCAGAGCCTACCAGCTCATCAGCAGGCTTTCCACAGGCTTTGGTGACAACTGGATCAAGCCCTGAACTAATTTCTTCCAGTTAATCACATGTTTGAGCAGCCATAGCCCCTGTGTGGCCACCACATTCAGCACAGATCTCATCCACCTTTTTTTTTTAAAATAAAATAATAAAATACATTTATATATATTGTTATATATACTATGAAAACTGTACAATATCGTATGCAAACAAATCCATCCAGAGGCCATCATGAGTAACGCAATGAGTGAAAGGCAATGCTTTGCTATCATGGTTCCAAATGTTAGCAGCAAAGGACAGGCACAAGTAAGAAAGCACAGGTCACCCCCAAGCCCCTGCCTGGCAGCTCTCATACAAAAAACCCAAATACAACAAAATAACCATCTCCAGGGGATAGACAAGTTGCCAAAGAGCTTGGAGAAAAGAAGGAAAAGTGACCCTCTATAAATCAGGATTCCAACAGCTGGGATCCTCTCAAAAGTGAGGACCTGAGAATAAATCATTCTGTTCCATTTATCTGGGGAGGTTGGAGCCATTGAGACACCCAGGTTTCAGCAGGTGCATTTGGAAGGATGGGCAGTCAGTGTGTATTGGAGTGAGTGGTGATTGTTCATGGAAGATGTGGGCTCTGCAGAGCTGAGTCCCTGCAGAGCAGGACAGGGTGAAGAAGTCCCAAAAGATGAGCACACACCTGGTGAGCCAACTGTGCCAGAGCTTTGAGTGTGCTGGGCTCCAAAGGTGATGTCCAGAGCTTGAAGTGCCATGGTGGTTCTCTGCCCACAAGAGGAGCTGCCCAGGCACCATGGCAGTCTGGATGAAGCACCCTTGGCTCATTCCACAAACCCCTGTCATCCGAACAAACGTCACGCTGGCAGAGAGCCTGCCCTGGCTCAGGCCTCATAGAACTGCCTCTCCATCTGTTTGGTTAGAGTCCCACTGGACATCACGGTCCGGCTCACAAACTCTTTGGTGACCTGTTTGGTGAGGGTGCTGCTGGCACTCTCCACTCGCTGGGTTGTCATGAGCATGCCATCTGCAATGAGAAGCTCAGTGGTCAGGACACCTTGTTAAGTGAATAGGATCAGCTCAACCTGATGATTCCTGTCAGAGGTTTCACCTTAAATATCACTTTCACTGATGGAAAACCTCTTCAGATCAAGTGATTCAGTACTTTGCTGTCAGTCAATACTTCCCCCAACTCTGTGATGCAGCATGAACCTACCACTGCATGAGACCAAGTGGGACAACATGGGACAACTACACTGATGTAATTAGAGATGCTCATCACACTTCTGTTTTTTTTTCAGGCACTGAAGAGATCTAACCTTGTAGAAAGAGCTATGGTTTGGTTCCCAATGGTAGTCCTGGAGAACTTTGAAAGCTCAGAGTTCCCTCTGTGAGTGTGCAGCACAAGGGGAAACAACTGCAGCTACCCCTGGGGCTGAGCAGGGACTCAGTGTAGGGAAGAGTCTGGTCCTCTCCATCAATCCTGCCTGATGGAGCCTCTGCCTTTGATGAGGTAAAAGACTTCCGGACAAGCAGAATTATCCTTTGCTTTCGAAGGGTTTCAAAGCAGACACAGCAAGCCCCTACCTGTGAAGTGGGGATCCAGAGAGGAATGGCTGATGCTGGTTTTGGTGGCGTATTCAGTGGGGAAGTTGTACACTTCTTCTCTCATGTACTGCTGTCCTCCAAACTGGGAGAAAGTGCCTGAGGAAAAGGGACAAGTCAACCAGGAAACAACAAGGAGCTTCCAACCCCTCAACCCTGCACAGTGAGCACTGACAGTCAGCTCAGGAGGTTTCTTGCTGACATCAGAGCCAGGTTTAGGAGGTACTGGAAAGACAAGACTGGGAAGGTCTTACACTGTACAGTGGGAGAAGGTACCTCCAGGTATTGTGAACAAACAGGCATAAGACCGAGATTTCATAATAAATTAAACACTGGCAGGTTCTCAACAATCCTCTCTCCCTTAGTGCACCCAGATGGGGACAGAGGTCACAAGGCACAGTGTTGTCTTCATGGAAGACAATGTCTCCAAGTCTTTCACAGAAAAGGGAGTCACTAGCAGAGCTGGAAAGGGATGCCAGGAGCTGTGTTCTCTGCCCTGAGAGGTTTCTTATATTTGTAGCTCCACAGAGACATGGTACTGTACCTCCATCCTGCGATTCAATGGTGATGATGCCTTCTCTCTCTGGTCCAAAGCCTTGGGTGGTCTTGGCTTGCACTTTGAACTTGTATGGGATGTTCTCACTCAGGTGGGGCACAGTCAGAGTAGTTTCTGGATTGTCTCCTTCAACATAGATATTCCTTGGCTCCCCTAATCCACACAGGACAACCAGTTGTGAAGACAAACAGGAGTGATGGTCCTCTCAGTACAGAGCTGCCCAACTCTGGCTGCTCTCTTGGCTTTCCCTGAGCTTTGTGCCACCCACAGACTCTGATCACTCCCAGTTCTACTCAGTGCCCAGACAACTGTGGTTTAATACAGCAGTGATCTTCAACATCCAACCTCCACTAGGTCTGAGCTGTAATAAGCTATAGGTCCTTCCTCTTCCTACCACATTTGTTACACCAGCCCACACAATGCCACAAAGCATCAGGGTCCAGTAGCTCCCAGGCCAGGAATCAGCCTCAAGTACCTGATTTATCTACACCAACATAAGCAGACATCTTTGTTGCTGGTCCCAGCAAAAAATGCAGCAAGTTGCTGCCTACAGAGGGAACTGGTAACACACCTCCTCCATGCAGCATCTCACAGGTGATCATATAGCCCAAGATGGACCCATTGGGCTTGCGGGGTCTCTCCCAGCTGAGCTGGAGGGATTCAGGGCTGAGGGCAGTGAAAACCAGGGGTCCTGGAGCACTGGGTGTGCTCAGTGTGAAGGGTGAACCTGCAGGGGCATGAGCAAGAGGTCATCATCACAGAAGGTGGTGAGAAATCTGCACACAGCATTTATAAAAGGAGCTGAAAGGTCTCAGCTGTCTAAACAACCAGGGAAAGGTGAGTGCATGGGAAGGAAGGTCCCATTTCTAAACAAAAGGAAGGAAAGGAAAGGTCAGGATGTGTAAAGCAGAAGAAAACAGCAAAGCCAGCACTGTAGACAGCAGCAGAGGTACCAGTGCTACCCTTCTCCTGTCCCCCACCCACCTCACCTGGTACAGGGCTGAGCGGGCTCTGCGGGTCCACCTGGGACTCTATGGTGATGACTCCTTCCCTCTCAGGGCCCCAACCTTCTTCGCTCTGTGCCTTCACCTTGAAGATGTAGGAGTGGTTGGGCAGCAGGTCCTCAACCACCACCGAGTTCTGGCTGGGGCTAGGGATGGTGAGTCGGTGCACCTCTCCTGGAACACATAGGGAAGGGTGTAAAAATAAGAAATCTTAATTCCAATTCTTCCTTCAAATCCAGTATGATGAAAAAGCCCTCCAACTAAGATGTTTGGGCTGGTGAAGAATAAGTCCAAGGTTTTTTGGCGGTAGGGGTGACTCCTCAAGCAATCCCAAGAATTATCCCCACAGAAAAAATGGGGAATTAAAGTGGGGTGGTTGAGATATTTCCACAAGGTTACACAAAAAGCAGAGGTGGGACAAGTCCCCAAATCCAGGAATGGCTGAGGCTGGAAGGAACCTCTGGAGGTCACCTGGTCCAACCCTTCCTGCTCAAGTAGGGTCACCCAGAGCTAGCTGTCCAGAAGATGACCCAAGATTGTACTCTTCACCACCAGACACTCCCACCACCAATTGCTTGGTGGACCCTTTCTGCCTGTTCACTGACCTCCATTGATGAGCTGGTACTGTACGCTGTAGCCCTGCACCTCCTTCTCGCAGTGTGGCTCCTGCCAGCTCACCTTCAGGGAGGTAGGTCCCAGGGCAGAGAACACCAGGCGTGTGGGGGTGTCAGGGATGCCCAGTGGTAGCCTGGAGTCTGAGACAAAAAGGAGACATCAGAGTGGAGATCTGGGGTCTGGGGGGTAAGGGATCTAGAAGGGAGGAGGGAGAGGCACACGCAAGCGTGGGATGGTCCTGATGGTCCAGGGAGAATGTGGTGAGATGTCATCTCTGCAAGCTGGCCTGTCATGAGGTGGGACTGGGTGGCTCTGTACACCTATTGGTACATCTCACAGCCTTAGGGTGCCAACGTTGTGTGGGATAAGTCAAGGTAAGCTTTGTGGGTGTGTGGTAGGGAGACCAGAGGAGGGACATGGGTGCTGCATGTGGCTCTCCTTGCTCAACCCAAAGCACCCTGTGTAGTCTGCCAGGAGCTTCACAGACATCTTCAGATGTAGCTCAGTTAAGATTGGCCCTGGTCTATAAGTAGAGCATCCCAACACCTCCAGGCACTGTTCAAGAACCAGGACTGGGTATAATCTGGACCTCCTTTCACCACATCCCACTTGGACACAAAGTTCATGGTGAGCAGAGCTGCCTCACAGGTGACATCCAGGGACTGAAACCCCTCATTGACATAGCTTTGGCCAAACAGCTTGCAGAGGGACATCTCATATGGAGCACATATTCTCCCCATGAGTCCTCCAAAGGCCTGTGGGATAAAGCTGAGAACAAGCTTGTTAGAAATGAAGTTGATAGGGATAATGAGCTGATCAGTGGTGGCAGTAGTTGTGAGTGTTAATCAGCTCACGCGGGTTGAAATTCAGCTGAAGTCACCTGCAAATGGAAAGGTGGTGAGATGGAGGCATGGGCCAGGTCAGGAGGAAGATCAGTGTGGTGCACAGCAAGCCATGGGGAGCATTTAGGATGAGCACTGGATGGTAACAGCTCGTGGACAGCCAGTGAGTAGCTCGGGTGTGGCTGGGAGGAGGAGACACTGCACAAAGCTGTACCTATGTACTTGCAAATCCCTGCAGACCCATCAGTCATGATTATAGAGTCCCGAAAGCCAGTGCTGGGGTAGTAACCCTTCACCTTTGCCCTGCTCTTGAAACCCACATCCCGGGGCTGTGGGATTGTCCTCCCAGCATCTTCATGGATGGGAGGGAGGAGTGTCCCCGGGTAATCTACAGAAGCAATGCAACAGAAAGAGAGAAAAACACCATTGGAGACTTCAGAGAGGGTTCAGCCCAGGTGCTGGCTCCTGCAGAGGTGATTTTTTAAGGGTCAGATTTAAAGAGCCTTTTAACAAATTCCTGTCAGCAACAGCTGATGAACACTCATGGAGCTGAAAGGCAATGGTGCTGCTAGGGTAAGGAGAGACACGTGCCCTTGTTGGAGTGCATGGGTCTGAGGACAGTCATGGGGGTGGAAGGAAAGGACAGGTCCCACAACCACAGTACTCACCGTGCCCCATCATCATTGTGGAGTATTCTTTTGTCAGCGAGGAGCTCCCCATCACCCTGTGCTCCTGCTGTATGTGTTGGCTCAGCTGGTGGTAGCTGGTGTTTGCTGTCCTGGTCAGTGTCCCACTGCCACTGCCAGGGAAGGAGAAGTCCACCCGGCCATTCAGCAAGTGCTCTGTGAAAGAAGTCACACTGTGAGGAACGTGGCTGTGGACAGGGCTGCTGCTCCAGTTTCCATGGGGAGGAAGCAGGAGCCATCATGGTGCGCTCTGTCTTGGCTGCATCCCAGTTTCAGACACTCTGGAAAGTTGCTCTGGAGCACTACCTCTAAAACAAGCCACAGTCACCCAACATGATGATGGGGAAACAAATAGGTAAATGCAGACTTTGTCCTACACCCAGCACTAGAGACACCCATGGTGCCCAAGGTAACTCCAGACCTCGGCCTCACTGGGGCACTGCCTTGTGGTTCTTGCCATGTTCTCTCTCCTTAGACACAAGCACAGGTTTATAATCCCAAGATTTAAAAAGGAAAGTGGAAGAAGGGAAAAAAAGCCCTTTATGAAGGAAAAAAAGATAATCCAAATTTCACTCTGGATCCCATCTCAGCTGGGTCTGAAAAGCAAACTCTGCTCCTTCTTTCTGGTCCTTGACAAACTCCACCCCTTCTCAGCAGACCAGGGGAGATCAGCTGCCCATGAGAGAGTGATTTCTTTTTAACAGTCCAGCAGATCTGCCCCAGAAGCTCAGGGCTTCATTAAGGTGAAGAGCTGCCCTTGGAGGTGGCACTTAGCAGGTATCACCTGAGTTTGCTCCTGCCTTGAAGGTCCAGCCTTTTGTAGAAACAACTTGCTAGCAGGCTCCCAAGTCCATGCCGAGATGGGGGTTACCTTGACACTCTCATGAGCAGACACACCAGGACAAAGTTTGGAAGCAGATTACAGGACGTGAACAGTGCATCACACCAACACGAGGATGGGCACAAGAGGAGGAAGGGGCACACAAACTGGGGCAGACTCCAGGCGCTGGCCCCTTGGCTCAGAGCAGGACCAGACAGGAACTCAGTGCTGGAACAAAGCTGTCCTTCACCTGCTTGGGGCCAGGGTGTCCCACTCCTCCTCAGGCTGCCAGTAGCCATGTTGCTGTCCTCCTCATGGAGGAGACCCTCGGTGTCCGAGGAGAAGCGGCTGCTGCCAGAGAGGCGGGGAATGGTTTCAGGTGGGAGCCTCCAGGTGATGCGGCGAAGATCCAAGTCTTCTCCCAGCAACTGCACATATTTCCACCTGGAGCCTTTTGGGACAACGCAAGCACTGGTGTTGGCATGATCTGCAGGGGACAGGGTGGGCTACCCACCGGTTTTGTGCTGCTTGCTGGAGAGGGGAAGGGGCAGGTACCAGTGGGAAAGACACCAGTTCACAGCCCATCTCTCCAAGTATTGGCTGATGAGTTCTGGAGGTGCAACCATAAAGTGACTGGTAGATGGAGGATGGTGGGAACATGATGTGTGTGGGGTTCTTCAACCCCAGGGCTGTTTTGTAGCCCTGTGTCCATCACAACTAAAGTTGAGAGTCAAAGCCCCACCACACACCACTGTCACGAAGAGTCTGCAGCAATTGTCCTCTGCTCAGGAGAGGTTTCCTCACTCCTTTGATGCACACTCAGGATGGGTGGACTCTTGGTGTTTCTATTACCTTGCTCTCTGAAAGGACCAGGGACTCACTCCTGGATCCCAGACCATGGAGAACCCCACCCAGGGAAAACCCTTCAGATTCTGCTGACAAGCTTCATCATTTCTCTTATGGACCACCTTCCCCTCATTATCTCTGTACAAGACAAGGGAGCTAGCCTCACCCAGAGAGGGAATGGATGGAGGAAGGGAGGCCAATACCTTCCCAGCACTTGGCAAGTTCCTTCCTGTTGGCTTGGCCAAGACTGAAAACATCCAAAGGACTCAGAAGTCTGAGCTTTGCCAGTGCTTGTTTGTGAACAGCAACTCTTGTGGTCCAGCCAAATGGCAACAGGAAGGGAAGATGAGCAGGAAGGGCCATGAGAAGCCCCTCTCCCACCCCATGCTGAGATGTCTCTGCCTGATGGGTAAGACAAGGAGGCACTCGTCTTATTTACACTGTGACTAGTCAAGTGTTTCCATGGATGCAGCTACTGTGCTTTGGAAAGGGTGATCTCTACCATCTCCAGGACTTGGTTCTCCCAGTCTCCACGAGGAGGAAAGGAGCAGGTGAAGCTCGTTGCTTAAAACTGTTGTTAAGGAAAATAAATGTTAAAAACGACCTTTGCAGAACTCAGAGCAACCTACCTGAGTCATCAGAGACGCTGGGATGCTTGCTGCCAGCTGGAGAGCGCAGCACATCTGTGCTGTACATCAGGTAACTGTCATAGTCCTCACCTCCCTCTGCATCAATGATGGGCACGTCGGGGATGATGGGGACTGGAGGAGAGGTGGAAAATGCCATTAGCCATACAGCTTAAAACGACACAAAGCTCCCATGCTCAGGCTGGCTGTCAGCATTCATTGAGCAGGTGGGATGTGGAGAAGCAGCTGGGCTGATGGGGGAGCACCTTCAGCACTGCTCCTACCCCCCCCTCTACTCCCCACCCAGGAAAGGCAGGAAACTCACTGGACATCGGGCGCTTGGGCTGGGTAGCCAGGTTGATGGTGGCTTCTCTCTCAGGTCCCCAGCCTGCCCCATTTCTGGCCTTCACTATGTAACGATAGGGCTGGGACTCTCGCAGGTTTTCTATCAGCACCATACGCTTCTTTGGGTCTTCAACCAGCACCTTCTTCATCGGGCCAATGGGTACTGCAAATACATGTACACCTATCACCCAAGAGGTTTTGAGACAGAGAGGACCCCACAGCACTGCACCCTGGGTCATCAGGCAGGCTGAGGTTTGGTGTCAAGGTGTAGCCTGGCTCTGGGATAAGGTGCAGCAGCTACTTGGGCTGCTCACAGGGAAATTCCCAGACTGAATGATGAAGTCAGCCTACAACAGAGATCTTTTGTTACTGGTTCACCACCCAACAGCATCTTCCTGGCACCCCAGTCTCTTCTGTTATGACTTATAAAATACAGTTAAGATGAAAAACAACACAAAAGAATCATAGAATCACCAAGGTTGCAAAAGACTTCTAAGATAAAAGGCTATGGAAGAAGATGGAACTGAAAGCACTCAGGCTTTTCAGGATTAAACCCTGAGTGGTGATTTTTCTGTACTCCTTCACTCAAGAAGTGACCCCTCTACACTCTAGTTTTGAGAAGAAAAGTGCTTGGAGCCATTCTGGTTCTGCTGCTGCTTGGGACTGGCTCAGCCTGGTCTGAAAATGAGTTCTTACTGTTGTCCTCGTTGACGAGTCCATAACTGACTTCATAAGCTGTGATCTCCCCGTTGGTTTCTGCAGGCTCAGCCCAGCTCAGCTGAGTCACAGTAGAAGACACAACGTTGAAAGCCAAGCGTCCGGGCTCACTGGGAACTGGGAAGGCAAGAGCAAAGTGTTCAGGTTACCACAGATAGGAGCCAGAAGACGCAGGTGCCCAGAGCTCCCCAGATCACAGCTGGGTCACAGTGCTTGTCCACAAGACCATCAGAAGGTCAGACCCCATTGCTGGGTGTGTGGACGCCAACTTGGCACCACATGGTGGGAAGCCAAGTGCAGAGCCTCTCACCATCCTCAAGCGTGCGGCAGTGGATGATGTCGGAGTAAGCACCTTCACCCATGGAGTTGTAGGCACAGACTTGCATCTCGTAGTCACAGAAGGGGTAGAGGTTACTCAACTGTGCTGATGGTGCTTTGACATCAATGAGATGGGCTTCTGACTCAGGGTCCCCTTGGATCCAGTATTTCACCTGGCAAAGCAAGAGTGAGACGTGGTTGCTTCAGATCCTCACCATAATGGGTGACAAATTCTTTATCTCTTATTAGATCTGCTCTGGAAAAGCCAGGGTGTTGGGACATTCCTCCAAAATGGGAGGCCAGAACAGTCTGCCATTTCATGGCAAGTGATAGAAAAGGAGATGAAACCCCCAGAAATCTTTCCTTCAAATCCCACATCCACCCAGCAATGGTCCCTCAAGGGTGTGGGGAGGCAGAAGGGGTGAGCTCCCTCCTTCCCTTTGAGTGCCTTCTGCCCACCCCTTTTTCATAAATGACTGTGCATGTGAAAAAACACAGGATGGGACCCACACCCTCCCCTGGAATCCACTCACCCCTTACCTTGTACCCCAGAGGTTTTCCTGGTGGAGGAAACCAGCTGAAGCGGATTTCCCTGGAGCTGAGAGCATGGGCACTGGGATTATGTGGTGCATTCAGGCGGCCTTTGGGTGACTGAGGGACCTGGCTCAGCCCAGTCATGGAGGGGACACCATCCACCACCTCTGCAGACAGGAG
This sequence comes from Calypte anna, assembly GCF_003957555.1. Taxonomy (NCBI): domain Eukaryota; kingdom Metazoa; phylum Chordata; class Aves; order Apodiformes; family Trochilidae; genus Calypte; species Calypte anna. Next base: position 5,769,661 of record NC_044263.1, read on the forward strand.
GAAGAAATATCACATCAGTGCTAGCCCTCCTCATGGAAGGAAAAGAAGATCCTCTCCAGTACTGTCCTGCCATCCAGAGGTAGCCTCTCAAAGAACTTCTGAGGGTTAGATCCCCATCATAGTGAAGGGAAACTGAGGCACTGGGTTGTGAGATCCTCCAAAGCCACACAGAAAGCTGGCAAGAGAGTTGGGCTCAGAACCCCCAGGTCCTGCATCTCCTGCTGCACTTCTCACAGGCTGTTCAGATAGGATGAAATGAAGAGATCACCTCCTTGCTCCTGAAAATCTTTAGCTCTGACTGAATGTATTTAAGAATGCTTCTACATCTTGACCAGTTGCCTCGTGCAGCCACGAGAGGAGACTGAGTTGGGCAGAGCCTTCAAGTTACAGAGCTGCTTCTGCTGAAAACCCATCAAGTCCATCCGAGAGCTCTCCAGAGCCTCTCCAGCCCCGCTGCCTGCCACTGAAGTGATTCTGGTTGGTCCAGTGACAAGGGACTTTCTTGTGCTACCAGTATTCATGACAGTGTGACATGAGCACTGTGACAGATAACTTCACATTATTGACCCAGCTGATGACAACCCTTCCTGTTTTGCTTGTCTACCCACAGGTATCACTAAGCACAGATCACAGCAAATCCCACGCCGCCCCTATTTTTATAGCCTTTTATCCAAATCCCCAAGGAAGAGAAATGAAGAATCCACTCTTATTTCCTTTTGCGAGGTAGATTACCCATCTTCTTCCCACACACTGTCGATACCCACCAATGCCTCTAGAGGGAGGCCCAAATCTACCAGTCGGAGCTGGAGGAACCTCATTGCCTCTTTTTTGGTGAGGAGCAGAGCAGAAGCTTTGCGCACCTCCTCTGGGTGTGCTGGTCCGGTGTGGAGGTCCCACATCCCCTGCTGCCGTCCCCCAAGCCCCCGGCTGCCAGCCCCTACCTGGGTCAGCGATGGTCACCGTGGTCTGGGGGTATCGTCCTATCTTGGCGCCGTGCTTGGGATGGAGGAGGTCGATGGCAAACTGCTTGAGCTGGCTGTTGTGGAGCAGGGTGTCTATTTCTGTCAGCTCCAGCAAGGGGACCTGCACCTCCTTTCGGGTCTCCCCGGGCTGGAAGACCAGGTCACCCTCTGTGAAGATGTAGTCCTGGAGGAGAAGGAAGAGGTACATGATTATAGCCCACAGCATCCATCGGAGGGCTCCCAGAGAACCTCTCCTTTTCTCCCACTGCCCACAGCTCCGGGTGCATCCAGGACCCTCTGCCTCAGGGACAGGGACCCTGCCAGCTCCCCAGGGCAGCAGGGGATGGAGAGGAATGTCTGCTCCTGTGCTAACCTCAGGCCTTGAGTCCCCCCTCTCCCAGCACATCCCCTTTCAGCCCCATTAAGTGCTCTCCTGCAGCCTCAGGGTCGGTTCCTTCCCAGTCCTCTGTGACCACCCTGCCAAGGCCAGGATGATCACCCTTACCCTGCCATTCTTGGCAGTGAGATCCCGGGTCCTGTAGGTGACTTGGGATTTCCCGTTGTCTATGATCTCCCGGAGGACAGGGATCTTGGCCAGCTTATCAAAGCGGCTGTGGGAATAGGCTGGCTGCAGGAAGGTAATGAGGCTGCTGGCTGGAAGGGACAGGAGAGAAGGGGTGTGAAGAGTAAATACATGAAGAGTCACTTTGCAAACATGCAGGTGTCCTCCCTGAACAGAGGTTCCTATCACCCAGGGGTGTGAAGTGTGTGTAAAGTTCTACTGAATGGTCTGGACACTTTACCTCTCCTGATTCAGAACAACGGGATGGGAAGCAGAGGCAAAGCTGCTGGGGACATTGCCCTGCTCCAAGCACAGCACAACTGCAAAGAGGCTTTACTTGACTCCAGCAACCTGTGATGGTCAGCCCTGGAACTGATAATGCCTTATGGACAAATGTTTGGGTCCAGGGATGATGATCCTCCTGTGGATGCTTTAAAAGATGCTCCAGTTTAAATCGAGGTGACTTAAGACAGTAGTCACCAAGCAGGACCCTCGTATGTGATCTGGGGGAGCTCAGACACGCAGGTGGAGCCTTCCTCAGAAACCACAAGTCCATCTGGACACAGGATACACAAACACACTTCAGCTCATGCCAGGGTCACAGCCCTTCACCTTGCTCTTTGATGATGGTGATGTTGACCAGTCTGCGCCCAATCTCAGCAATGCCAGTGGGTACATCAATGGCCTCCACCTGCAGCTGCTTTTCATCATCATCATCATCCCTGATGAAGAGTGGGACACGAACATCCACCAGCTCCACGTTCTCTTGGAACTCCACCATCCCATGAGCATCTGGACAAAGAAGCAATGGTGAGAGGTGGGAAATGTTCTCCCTGCCCAGTCAGGAAGGCAATGCTGGGTTCTGCTCCCTACCTTGGTCTGAGGTCACAGTGTAATAACCTGGTGAAACCTTCAGGTCATTGAAGGCCTCATGGGAAACATGCTTTTCCACCACTTTGATGATCTCAGTCTTGGCTGAACGAGGGGCAGCAAGCACTGTGTCCACAATGGTGTGGTCCTGCCTGTGGGAAAAGCAAGCTGGGTAAGAGCTGAGGCCAGGGGTGCACATGGCATGGAGGAGCTGGAGGTGATGAGCATGTGGGGTGTTCAGTCACCCACACATGGGTGTACAAAGAGGGAGAAGCAGTGGAATAGGGGGCTGCAAGTTCCTCTTACCTTTTCCCAGAATTGGGCTGTAACCTGGGGGTGGGAGAGAAAAAAACAAGTCAGTGTGACTAAGGCATTTGGGGAGACAACGTTTGGTGTGAATCAGCCTTGTGCAGGTCTGAGCTGAGCCAGCTGCCCTGAGGGTGCCAACCCATCCTGCAGAGCCCATGGCCCCAGCACATGTTCCCTCCTGCCTGGCTGCTCCCTCCAGCCCTGGGTTTCCCAATGCAATGAGGAGCATGCCTATAGGAGAGATCACATTGGGTCAGAGCTGTGGGGGTGGGGTAATGCTCCCCACTCAGCATCAGCATCCCCAGGCTCCTGTCCTTCACAAAGCTGAAACATTTGAAGGAATTTTCCTGTTGAGCACCAGAAGTTGTCCCTGGCTGTGGGAATCTCAGGTCCAAAGCCAGATGCAACTGAGATCACCTGCACAATTGAGTGGGCTCAACTCTGCAGCCCTGGGTGAGTGAAGCACTGTACTGGACTTGTGCTGGGGATGTGTCACAGACCATGTTCCCTCCCAGCATCCCAGATTTCACCCCCATCCCTCTGGTCCTCTCCTCCATCATCAGGGCCCTTGGGAAACCCTGCCCCACAGGACATCTCTCCCCATTGACTCACCTGAACTTGGTCTGCTGGAGCTTGTGGCAGCCAGGTATGTGCTTGAAGACATCATTCAGCTACAAGGAACAAGAAAGAGTTCCATAACAAGTCCCACAACATGGGATGTGTTCACCAAGCAGATGCTGCTGCTGCCAGCAAACACGAGAGCCCCCTGGCCACCCTGACTCCTCCCCCCTTCACCCTGTAACACCAGGCAGAGACCACCACACTGCTTGTCCCCAGGACATGGCAAGGGGATGCAAATTGAAGCCGAGCAGGAGCTTCAGACCACATGGCTGAAGAAAAACCTCAGATCTCCTCGGTGTGGTGCTTTGATAATTCTCACAATTGTGATCTTAAAATTTGTGCTCCCTTTCAGAACATGGTTTCAGAATTTCAGAAATTCAAAATGTCAGCAAAAAAAAAAAGAATAAAAAAAATCCTTCCTTTCAAGAGGTGTCTGGAATCATGGGGAATGGGTGCTCCCTTTTCCCAGCATTGCAGACACTCTCCCCCATTGTGCCAGTCCCCCCAAATCCCACCCTCATCCCCCCATGCCCAGGCTCATACGTTATCCTCCACTTCCTTGCGCAGCTGCTCACACTCCCGGCTGTCCGGCTTTGCCAGGTTCTGTGTGAAAAGCCTGGTGAGCCTCAGAGACAGCCCGTAGGGAACTGGAAAGAGAAATTCCCATGTCAAACTCATTGCTTCTTGGTCAGAAAAACAACCCTGGTGGAAGCATGGGGACACCCGTGATGCTCTGGGTCCAGACCCCCTATTGCTGCTATCCAAACCTCATAGCATCGGCTGAGGAAAGTCTCTGAGATCTGGAGGGATGACTGGGAAGCTCTCTGCCAGATCCAGCAGAGGAAATGGTGTCCAATGATGGCTCTGGACTAATGAGGCAGCAAAATCAAGGCTGTGCCACTGAACTAATGAGACTATGTGACACACTCAGGGTACACCCACCATGCAGCCAGGCTGTCAGGAGGTCTCCAAGGCCACAAACTATCCTGCTATAGGGCTGGATGCAGGAATGTGGTACTCGGCTTCCCCCAGGATAGAAGCAGATAAAGGAACAACTCCCCTTGCAATTGGGCTTTGAGGTAACACAATGGCTGCTGGAGCTGGGGGCCACCACCAAGGGCTCATGTCCTTTACAGCCCCTGCAGCATCCCCTCTGTGCCCTGCTCCTCATATGTGGCACTCACCAAGATCTTTGGGGTTGGTGGCAGCGAGGGAGGTGAAGCCCTGTTTGTGAACATTGTTGTTGATCTTCCAGCGGACTGTGTCCCGATCCTTAAGGGATCCAGTGCGGATCATGGGGGTGTCCAGGTGGTCGGAGGACATGAGGCTGTGGCGAAGCATGTAGTGGTCCTCCTTGAAGCCAACAGTGCGACCTGCAGAGCCAGGGTCAGAGTCTGGGACAGTCCCAGCCATCAACTTCCCAACACCAGAGACTTTATTCTGGGAAATCTTTAGGCCTTCCACCATGTTAAAGATGTTGGGATGTCAGAAGCTGGGTGGGGTGGAGAGGGTAAGAGGTGCCCATGAGCAAGGAGAATATATCCCACCAGCTTGGCACTACAAGGGGCACTGGTCAGGGGAAAGCCAGTAGCAGAATTCCCAGCAGGACACACCAGGGTGTGAGGCAAGGAGGAGCAGTGGAGAAGCAGGTCAAGGGCTCCTTGGCTCAGGGTTTGTGCTAGGAACTTTTCTCCTGATCCCCCTTCCCCAGCTCAGAGAGCAGGAGAAGGGACACTTATCCCAGAAGTCCCCCCCCACCAAGGATGGCAGGGACACCCCCCCCCCCAGATCCCTCTCCCCACGGTTCCAAGGGCTGGTACCTCGTGCACAGCAGGGAAGCAGGGCCAGGCAAGCCTAGAAAACAAATGACCAAAGACACAATCACTTTGTGGCCAAGGGTTTTCCCCACGTCTCCAGTGGGGATGGATGGGTGGGCAGGGGATGGATGGGGCTCTGAGTGCTGATTTTTGCCAGATATCCCCTCAGGGTGGGGAAATCCCTTGCTGTTTCTGTAACAGCAAGGGCTGGATGCCCCTGTCAATCTGGCCATAGAATCATAGAATTGTTCTGGTTGGAAAAGACCTTTATGATCATCAAGTCTAACTTTTAACCAAGCAGTGCCAAGTCCACCACAAAACCATATCCCTCAGCACGTCTACACATCTTTTGAACACCTCCAGGGATGGTGACTTCACCATTGCTCTGGACAGCCTGTGCCATGGCCTGACAACCCTTTGGGAGAAGAAATTGTTCTCAATATCCAATCTGAACCTCCCTAGGCAAAACTTGAGGCTGTTTCCTCTTGTTCCATTGCTTGTTATTTGGGAGCACAGTTTTCAGTTTTGGGCCCCTCATTACAAGAAGGGCAAGCTGAGTTTTTTGCTCTTTACCAGGTCCTCTCCCCAGGCTGAAGCAGCCACCTGAGGTACTCACCTTGCAGCAGGCACAGAACTTCCAGCAGAGCAGAAGCAGCAGCCCCAGGAGAAGGATGAGGAAGATGAGCAGCGGGATAAGCCAGAGGAAGCTCCCTGGTGGGCACTCTGCAAGATGACAAGGATGTCATTCCCTGTCACCAGCCCCTGCACAGGGTGTGCGGGGAGGCAGGGGCAGAGGGGAAAGCTAGAGCACAGCTCTTTGAGGGACTGGGCAACCCAGTCAAGCTTGGGAACGTCTCTCTTGGTGCTCACAACAAAGAGTGCTGTTCAGGGAGAGCAATCCCACCCCTCTGCTCACATCCAGCCACCCCGAGGGGCTGTTCAGCACCTCACATCAACCCCTGTCTGCACTGTCAGGGAAAAGGCCCTGATCTCCAAAGCTGCTGGTCCCTGAGGGTGCCACACTCCACTCCTGACCATTCATGTGGTAGCCAAAGTCACCCAGCCCTGTCAGGCAGTGAGGTGGGCAGGGAGCTACTGCCTGCAGCTGACCCTGCCCAGTGGCACAGCAAAGGGACAAAAGCACTGTGGTCACTGCTGATCCAAACTCCAAGGCTGGACATCCCCTCCTGCCAGGTCCCTGCTCACCTTTTTTCTTCTGCACATGGACAGTGGTGTTGGGGAGGATGGTGGGGTCCCCCTCCAGGGTGTAGTGGTACGTGCAATCATCATCCTCATCCTGGAAGGAGCAATATTCACTGGCCTCCTCTGCAGAGAGAAGGGACATGGTCAAAAAGTCATCAGGATCAGGAAAAGCTTGAGGAGCAGCCCCGCAGGCATGCACACACACAGGGCAGGGTCCATGGAGGACACAGCACGTGTCTGCACCCAGCTCCACTTCTCCCAGTACCTCTCTTCAGCTCTTCCACCATCTGGATCTGGAGGTGGCACTTGCTGCAGTTCCCTTTCATGTTCCCTGTTCCCCAGGTCTGGCAGCGGACACAGTCCCGGATGCTCTCACACACAGCCTGGAAACCCTGGGCAGAGAGGAGAGGTGGGATGGTCAGGAGACAGCCCCCAGGGAGTGAGGGAGAACATCACCTCTGAATGGCAGAGCTGGAGAGGCCGCTGTGTCCTCACCCCAGCACCAGGGCAAGGTCCAAAATAGGAATCACAGGCAACAAGGAGCTAATGATGGATTTATCAGGCTACCACAGTCAGCTCCAAAATCTTAAAACCAACAGCCTGCATTTGGGTAGTGACTAGATCTTCTCCAAGGTTTTAGGTGGCTTTTCCAAAATATAACCAAGCCAGCTTTTTCCACTCTCCCTCTAAAGATTAGGCTATGCTTGTCAATGGGGAACATTGAGGCACCAGACCATGAATGCTTTTTTCCATCCTTGAGGCAAATCAGACCAAACCAGGGGCTGAACCTCAACCCTCTGCCTTTCACCACTGTGCAGATAAACACAGAGATGCCCAGCAGTTGCTCCTGGTGAGCTGGAGGGCAAAGAAAGTCCAGGACTGCAAAGCAGCTCCCACAGCAGAACCTTCCTAGCCACCAAAGGCAGGACAGACAGGACCCCTGCTCAAGACTTTGCTCCTGATCAAGATGTGCCTTCATCCACATGCTTTGCTTTCTTGGGAGGGTCTACATGGGAAGGAGAAGTGACAAACTTCTGAGTCTCACCAGGGAGTAGCTGATTTCACAGGTGGAGCTGGTGTAGAGCGAAGACTTGTCACAGATGCATCTGCCACATTCACACCTCCCGTGGTTGTTGCAAATGCCCTGGGAGGGAAGAGGTGACTGTCAGTGCCTGAGCAACTGTAGGTACCCAGTGGCACTGAGAGTCAACAAGGTGCCACCTCCCAGGGGCCCTGAGCTTTGGTCACTGGGGCCATTTTCTGGAGCACTGCTTGGTCTGGTCTGGCAGGGCTGGACCTACCCCTCGGCTGTCGATGCAGGTGTCTGTGCTGGTGGGACATTCACAGCCAGGACCTTCCCAGCCAGCCTCGCACACACATGCGCCCTGGGAACAGCGGCCACGATCTGTCAGGCAAGAGGAGGAATCACAGGGTCATAGGATAATTCTTGTTGGAAAAGACCTCTAAGAGTCCAACCATTAAACCAAACCTACCAAGTCCAGTGCTTAAACCATGTCCCTCAACACCATATCTACACAATTTAGAACCAGCTCCAGGGGTGGTGACTCAACCACCACCCTAGGCATCCTGTGCCAGTATTTAACAACCCGGTCAGTGAAGAAATTTCTCCTCATATCTGATGTAAACCTCTCCTGGAACAACTTGAGCCCACTGTCCTGTTTTTAGGAGGGAGCTGGTGCTTGTTACCCAGCACCACGCAGCTCCCCAGGCCCTGCCCTGCCCTGATCGGGGCTGTGAAACCCCCGCATGCCTCATCCTCCTCCCGTGTTTGCCAGCACAGAATCCCCACAGCCGGTTGCTCAATTACCCCAACACCAGTGCCACCATCTCGGGGACACCCTGCCCGTTCCGCCAGGGCACAGCACACAGCGGGGAGGAGGCCGGGGTCTGCTCTCACCGTTGCAGAGGAAGCCAGAGGTGCGCGGGCACTGCAGGACATCGTACTGGCAGAAGGCTCCGTCGAAGCGCTGCCTCAGGTCCTCGGAGTAGCACTGGCACCTCCCACACAGGCACTCGCCCCGGCCCGAGCATGGCTCCGTGTCCCCGGGGCGAATGCAGGCTTCGTTGCTGGGGGACGAGGCCGGGGAGCAGTCGCATTTGTCCCCTCGCCTGGTTGGGGAGAAGGTGCTGAGAGAGCAGAGCGCAGGGCAGCAGGGTCCTGGGCAGGGTGCCCAGAGCATGAGCGTGTGTCACTGCGGGTCCCCAGACCCAGCAGGGACACGGGGACAAGTACAGAGCTGGACAAAGTCCTTACCATCCCGGATGGCAGATGCACTGCCCGCAAACAAAGTCCCCATGGAGGCTGCACTTGGGTGAGCTGAATTCTTGTTGCTGTAAGAGGAGCAGACGTGTTGCTGAATGGGCTCAGCTGCCCTCGAGACCATCTCAGGAATCAGAAAGGCAAATCTAGGGGCAAAGTGTTGCCCACAAGATCGAGATCTGCCATAGGACAACATGCCCAGCTTGGGACAGGCAGTGATGAAGATCTCCTTGGACAGGCTGAGCCTCCACTGAGTAACAGCAAGGGGTTGAGCAAGACCCATAAGAACCAGCCAACATGTTCCCACCCTGAGCTGGCCAGGAGGAGGACATCTCTCTGCAACATGCACCCTCATGTACCTGTTCACAGGGACACACATCACAGATGACAGAGGCTGTGACTTGGAGGCTGTCACTCAGGGATGTGGGTTTCAGGTGGATGACTCCCTGACGGTCTCTCTCAGGGAGGCTGCAGACATGCTGCCCACCAATGTACTCAAGAGCCTTCACACGCACGTTGAACTTGCCCTGAAAGGAAGGGACAGGAGTGAACCAGCTCAGCCAGACCAACCCTGGGGGAAGGAAGGAGGGACAGAGTGGAGGTCTCAACCCCTCACACACATCTCCCCTCTGGGGCCATCCAAGGACCTACCAATTCCCCACGGGTGATGTGGAAGGAGCCAGATTCTGTCTTTTCATACATGGAGGAGGTGAACTCTGTCTTCATGGCTTTAGGGACAAAATCAGCCCTGATGTCCATCTTGGAGTGGATGCGCTGGGTGGCAGAAGATAACCAGCGTTAACTGAATTTCAGCAGTATGCCTGTGACCACCCCATGGCCTCCCCCAGAGGGGCCACATCCTGCCTCCTCTCCTGGGCAGGAGGTGCCCACCCTCTGCCTTCCCAGGGAGCTAGAGCAGAGCCCCAGAGAGCACTGTTACCTCAAAGGCTGTGCGGAGCAGCTCCACAATGTTGGAAGAGTCCTCCTGGAGCACCCCAATCTCAGAGATGGGGAAATACTTGTGCAGCTTCTGCAGAGAGACAGGAGTCCCCTGAGCCCAGGCCCTGAGAAACTTCCTCTAGCACTGAAGCAGGCTCTGCTTTGAGTAGGGCTTGGACCAGAGATCTCCTATGGTCCCTTCCACCCTAAATTACTCTCCAGCTCTGTGTCCCCACTGCTTTACAAGAAACAGACACCAAAACATTGAGACATCTAGGATCCCAGTTTCATGTTCCAAATAATACAACCTGAGAAATCACAGAACCGAGAGAGCTGGAGGAAAAGTTAGCCCATGTGGTACCACTGCCACAGTCTCCTCACCTCATAGTAGCTGTAGGAGTGGTTAGTGACAGCAAAGATGGGGATGATGTTGTGTTGGCCCAACAGGCGCACCAACGTGGGCACTGAAGGATAGTCCTGCTTGGTGTCATACACGTAGGTGCCATCAGCATCTAGGTGACACTGCTCATCATTTCTTGCCAAGATCCCTGCCAGGACGTTGGTACCATCAGCCTCATAGTGAAAGGCAGATTCAGTGGAGAACACGAGCAGGTGAGTGCTGTCCTTCCTCCAGCCAATCTTATCCTACAGCCAAAGATGGGGAGAAGGAACCTTCATCTCTGTGTCCCCACTGCACAGCACTGGCAGCTGTTGGCAGACCAGCCCTGGCAGGAGCTGGAGACCCAAGGGACAAGGCACCCTCTCCACTTGGCAGAAAACACAACCAGTATGTGGGAATCCTAGCCAGGATGTCTCTGGACTCCTAGTACACAGGGTGTCTCTCAGCAGCTCAAGTGCCAGGCACACACATGCCCAGGCGGCAAACCCATGCTCCTGGATGTGTTTGGAGCTGTGCTCATCCCTCAGCCAAACCACCAAGCTCAAGTGGGCTGATTTCTGGGGAGCAGGGTTTCACCCCCTTGGGGCACAGATGGGAACAGAGCAAAGGGCACAGGCGGGATGCCCAGCAAGCATCCTGTGCTGGGGATCGAACACCAGAGATGCACATCCTGATGGTCTAAGACCACCATGGGAATGCAAAACAACTCAGCACCCGGAGTGAGCAGCAGGGAGGGCAGGAACAGACTGTAGCTGAACATCTGACCTGAGTGCCCTGACCGCTCAGGATCAAGAAGATCCACTCTCTAAAAGCAGAGCCCTGCCCACCCAGGTCCTGCAGCCCTGGACACCATCACCTTACAAACAGCTGTCTGCAGGATGGCATCAAAGCCACCCTCAGGGGCATCCAGGTTGCCAGAGATGCGCTCTTTCCTGAGCTCCTGGCTGAAGTAGTTGATGTTGCTGGTCAGGCGGATGATGTTCTTGAAGGAGAAGGGGGAGTCAGCGTTGTTCCAGGGCTCACGTAACCTAGGAGAGAAGGAGAGAGCAGGGGCTTGGTGGGGGGACACAAGCAAAGAGATGCCACGGGGCAAGGGAAGGAAGTGAGGAGTCCCTCAAGAGAAGACGAGAAGTTGAGCTGGAAAGCCATCAGCACAGAGAGGTAGAAGGGATGAGGACAGAGATGGAAGAGAGGACAAGATGTGATTTGTCATGGCAGAGCAGGGAAGGTCTGTAAGGGGAGGAGGCCACTGCTGATACTAGCACAGTGCTGCAGCCCTGAGCATGGGGTGGGGAAGCCAGGGGAGATGTTCAGAATGAAGGGATAGGTAGAGGTTCTCACACCACAGGAAAGCCAGAGAGAAACAAAAGGCATCTGCCCTCCCCTCTGCTCCCATCCAAAGTGCCCGTTGGCCTCACTCACTTCTCGGGTCTCATGTCTGTCTGAGGGGATGTAACTTTGTCCACAAACTTGCCAAATCCAATGGTATAATTGGAGGTCAGGGCCTGCAGGAACTCCGCTGGGAGGAAAGGAAAGGAGAGAGGAGGAGAAGTGAATAAAGATAGGTCTGTGAGACTGCTTTGCCAGGGAAAGAAGCCTTTCCTGGACATCTTTTCTGCTGGTCAAGTAGAAGACTAAGACTCCCAAAGTGGCAATTTTTAAGCTTTTTGGACTTGGGGCTTGTCTTTTTTGGGGGTAGAAACCTGTACCACCTTTGGTAGCCCCTTTCCAAGATTGGAGCATCTACAACAGCACACATCACACCTATAGGTCAGGACGCCAGGACCAGACAGATCAGCTCTGTGGGACACCAGCCCCCATGCTGGGCTGAGAGAGCACACGTGGTGATCCCTGCAGGGCAAGGAGAGATTTCCCCCACCAAGCTTCACACAGCAGTGATAATGGGGACGTGATTAAAACAGATGCTCCCAGCTCTTTGCCATTTGCTTCCCTTTCTCTGGGGCTGGCACAGAACTCACAGCCACAGAATGGGATTGAGCTGCTGGCCAGCATAGGAGCTGGCTCCCCTTTTCTCCCACTTCTGGTCTCACCTAGGTTTTGACCCATGCTTTTGAGGTTGTCCAGATCATCAGACATAGAGTAGGAGAAGTCCATGAGGATGTAGAGATCCACAGGGCTCTCCAAGGGCTGGAACACATCCATGTTGAAACTCATCTCCTCCCCAGCTCGCAGCCGCATGAACATGCTCTGGGGGGACACCTGTGTCCTCTGCAGGGATGTGTTGATACTGAAATTCTGTGAGGAAAGAGTGAATTGAAGGGGATGAGATGGACTCCATCTCCTGCACAGATGACATGAGAAAGGCAAAGAGCAGGGAGATATGTGGGATGTGGAAAGGCAGTGATGATCACCCTCCCTTCCCTCACAGCAGAGACTGAGGCAGCCTCCTCCATGTCCATATGTGCCCAGCTGGGCACCTCCTCCAGCCCTTGGCATTTTGAGGGCTCTCTCCCCAGAACCCACCTGCTGGGTCTGCATCTCTCCCTGGGTGTAGACGATGCTGTCCTCCCTGCAGCTGTACTGCAGCAGCTCCTCCCGCAAGTTGCACCGAGGCCCCTCAAAGCTCTGCCAAGGGGGCAAGAACAACATCAAGACCACAGAAAGCAGCAAATCCTCCATGCAAGGTGGAAAGGCACCCGTCAGGCAGCAGAGTCCTCTGCTGAGACCTTTAGTGAGACTTCAGGAGCAAGAACATGGCAGAAAGATGGGGACAAGTCTCACACAGAAGAGCTTGTGTCTTCCAGTGCCAGGGAAATGAAACCACCAGTGAGTTACTGGGGTGTCTGGGCTAAGAGTCTCTCTCCATCCCTTACACACACAGTTTCAGATCTGGCACACTGGCCTTTTCCAATAAGATCCTGTGTTCCTGAAAATTCACCCCAGATTCCTCTTCCTCCCTGTGTGTCCACCCCAAAGGACACCCACGTCTTGGTGCTTCCCATCCAGACCAGCTCTTTGTAGGGAAAAGATGAAGCCAGAAGCTTGTGCTTGGCCATGCCAGCACAAAGATGACCCTGCTCCTAAGTCCCTCTCCCAGCTTTCACTGGGGATGGTGGGATCACTCCATCAGCAGGGTGGGAAGCAGATCCCCAGGCTCACCCTGCAAGGTCTCACCTCATCAGTGCAGAAGGAGCAGTCCTTGTCCACTCGGATGCACTCAGTGCAGCTCTTTGCCTGGGACAGCACACAGGGGTTATCTACCAAGAAAGATCAGAGCATCAGGAATGGAGAAAACTCAGTGAGCCTGGGAGGGCATGAGAAAGGCTGATCCTATTTCTTGGGGAGCTGGTGGAGGTTTTGTATGTGTCGTTAGTGGAAGTGGCTACAAAAAAAAACAGTGGGGTAGCAAGAAATGGGCCCCAAATACTGGGGAGGTGGAAAACAGGAGGAAAAGCACACAAAAGGACTTGGCATACAGAGTTTCTGGAGCCCAGGGGGGTGGCACAATCCCCATGGAGCAGCACCAAGGGGAGACTACAGATGGACCTACCACGTCTAGACTCACTTTTGCTCCCTTGGCACAGGCTGGTGGCACAGAGCAGGAACAGGAGGAGCAGCCCAGCACACGGCAGCACATCCATCCTCTTCCTCCTGAAACACAGGGATTGCTGTGTTGTGGGGACGGCAGAGAGATGGAAATGGTCCTGGAGACACTCTGATGGGTGAGCCAGCCCTGTCTGCCCAGGGTAATCTCTGCTCTCTGCAGAACAGGGTGCTAAAGTAAACCCAAGAGCAGCTCGTCCTTCATCCAGGGAATCTGTCAAAGGTTTAAAGTCCCCAGCAATGCCCAGACAGGGCATGACAGTACCCTTGGACCCCAGAGCCACGGTGCCTCGAGTGACAGGTCCCCCAGGGCAGCAGGGTCAGTGCTGCAGCCAGAGTCCAGGCTGCTCCCAGCCAGAACCCAGCACCATTTGCATGTGTGAGCATTGACCAGGTTGAACCTTGCTTTTTCTGGCAGGTTTAGGAAAAAAAAAAAAAAAGAAAAAAAAAAAAAGGAAAACAAAGCAGCTGTCTGCATCTCTCCCCAAAAGCAAAACAGACCCCTCCCTTCAGCTATTTCCTATCACACTAAGAGTTTCCAGGATGGTCAAACCAACAACAAATAGAGGGTGAGGCCTTGGGAAATGCCAAACTTGGAGCTTTGGAGCTGTTGAAATGAATCCATAGTCTCAAGAGCCCAGCATCTGCCCTCTGTCATGCCCAGGGCAGCAGGAACCAAAACAGACTGAACCACTCTCCCTGCACCCAGTGTTGGATCCCACCATACCCTGCACTGGCCACTGAAGCTGATGGAAAGGCACTGAATGCATGAAGCTCAGCACCTGCAGAAATCATTGCAGCACAGGGCTTGAACCAGAACAGCATCAAGCCCAGGAGACATCTCCCTCAGCATTTGTACTGTTCCCCATGACTGGATACACAGGTAATGCCTGAGAAGACATTGACATCCCCTTTACTTTGTCTGCTCTGCTCTCTGAGGGATTTACCACACAGCAAATAATCCCCCAGAGCTGAAATGTGGGAAGTATAGAAAACTCAGGGCAGCATCTCTGAAGGTGACACCCAGGGAAAGAAACTTTGTTGTTCAACAGCATCTGGTAATCCATGTGCTGTTTTTCTTATGGGTACAAGGTACCAGTCCACCAAGGAAATCCCTGGATTTTCCTCCCTGCAGCACTAACCCTCCTCAGCTCAGGTGCTTCACAGTTTTGGCTTGGAAATTCCTCCTGGTTGAGCCCCAGTGCTGGCTCTGAGGCAAGCAGTTTTTCCCATCCTTGGGCATGTCCATGACCTCCTTCTACAAAAGTCCTCATGCCACCACTTGCTGAAGAATACTGTGTCCCTTGCCAATGAGACAGGCAGGTTTTGAAGTCAGGAAAATCCCTTTTTCCCTTGCTCTTCCCCAGTGAGCATGCCAGCCCCAGAAACCAGTGCTATGGAGACATAGGGAGATGCCAGTCAGAGGTGAGATGAAAGGGTGGGGAAGGCCTTTGAGCCCATCAAGGGCAAGCACAGAGAAAACATCCATGAGCACTCAGCAAATTCCATCTCCCACCATGGCAAAGGCCATGAGGAGAAGACTGAGTACAGGGGGCTGGATTGCTCAGGTCACCGCCCCATCTCCCAGGGCAGCCTCAAATCCTCCTTTACTCACAGGTCACGAAAAAGTCACCAAGGGAGGGATGAACATACCCTGGGCCTTGGACACATAAACTGCTGTTATGTCTTTTCAAGCGCTGAGTTAAAAGGCCATAAAGCTCAATATATAACATCCTGTTGCCCTGGGACCTGCCAGCCCTCAAGGATTTCAGCTGAGCAGTTGCCAGCGGGCAGGGTGACGTTGGCACAGAGCATTGGTGCTGCCACTCAGAGCTGCTGGCTGCAGGAACACAGCCTGTAATACCTGTGCAAAAATGTGTGAGCAGGCTGCCCTAGATTTCATAAGTGTCCTCAGGAAGGGAAAACCCCACTCTCACTTTAGAAAAGACACAAGAGTTTGTTCGATTTTCATGATGACAACAACAAAACTGAAAGGTGTTTGGTTGTGCAAAGCCAAGAAACAAAGAGTTCTTGGCTCTTGGCTGCACACAAACATCCCAGGCCACCACTCCAGCATTTTCTTCTGGTCTCCTCCCTCTCTCCAGCCTTTGCCTACACCACAGCTCAGCTGAGAAACCTGCTGAGACCCCAGCATCTCCTAAGCTTGGAGAAGCCTGGCTAGGTACCTCATCTTTAAAAAACAGGGGATGCTCCAAAGAAACTGCTGCAGCAGGTGGAGGCAAGGATTGGAGTGGCAGAGCTTCATTACCCTGTCTTGTCTCATCCCTACTCCAGCAGCTCTGTGCTGGAAAGGGCAAGACTGGAGCCAGGCATCACCCTGGGGGAGATGGCAGAAGGGCAGGTGATGATGAGCCACAGGCCACCCACGGTAGGAGGGTCCCAGCTGCCACGGGGAGGACACGGGATTGGGAAGGTTAGGGACATGCTCGAGCTGCTCCTCGCTCCAGTGGGCATTGCCCCTTTTTGAGGCTGCAGGAGTCCCTGTCCTGCCATGGGGTACCCTGAGGCTGTGAAGGGCACTGACACCCTGGCAGATGGGGAGCATCAGGAGCAGCAGCTGCTTGCCCATGGGTGCTGAGGACCACAGAGCTTGCAGTGTGCAGGGGCAAGTGCTGGTGCTCAGCATGGGGTGGGCGTCCCAAGGGAGAGTTTTACAGCCATGGAGACAAAGCAGAAAGGCCATGGGTACCTCCCCCCGGGGACCCTGGTCCCGCAGGCAGCCCAGTGAAAGCCCCAGGGGCTCCTGCAGACCCAGTGACAACCCCAGGGGCTCCTGCAGACTCCACTGCTCCCAGGACAGGGCTGTGGGCGGGTGGATCAGGGCTCCAGCTCACACTCTGTCCCTCCCCGACTCCTGCAGCAGCACAGGGCTCCTCGGGGCCATGCTCCAAAACTTGGACATAAGCAACCATCAAAATCTTGACCCGCAAATCAAAGCACCACTTAAACACGAAATCATATTTGTCTTTCGTTTTGTTTGCCCCATCCACTTCTCCTCCCTCCCAAGGTAGGTCCACATGGGTTTCACCATTTGTTGTTTACAGCAAGGAGGGGGAATTCCAGCACCCAGGTCAAGCTCCAGACCTCAGACACAGCCTTTGGCCTGCTCCAGCAAAGGACCAAGCACAACGGACCCAGCTCGAGAGAACCCACACAGAGCTTCCAGGATCCAGGGAGCAACCAATACTCCTGGCAAAGGGTTGGTGGCTGCGGTACCGTCTTCCCCCCCCCCCCCGAACCCCAAGAGACAGGCAGGAAATTCGGGACCCTGCCTGAACACCAGCACAGACCCAGGACACTCCACCCCCCTGCTGCTCCCACCACATTCCCTGCTCCTTGGCCCTGCAAGAGACTTTTTCTTCCCCTCCCCTCCATGGGCGCTTCTCAGCCCCCTCTTCTCCCACCTAACCCCAGCTGTCGGCTCCCTCGCACCAACCCTTCCACCCATTTCCCTCTTTCCCATCCATTTCAGGCTCACCAGCTCACAAATATCTGTGGTTCAGCAAAGCCCACCCTGAACCCCTAACTCCCTGCCCGGCATTTCTCTGCAGGGACCCCCCCCCTTCCCTGCCTCTTCCCTGCAAGGGGCTTGCAGGCAACCACTGCTTCTGCAAAACAACCTCCCTGGGTTCGGCGGGTCGGAGCCACGCACCTCCCATCACCCAGTTTCACCCATGAGAAGCTTTCCTGGGTGCCAGCTCCAAGGCTCAAGCTCCTTTTCCCTTGGAAGCAGAAGGAGCACCCTTAGAAATCTGCTAGAAATGGGCCCCAAAGGGCTCGGAGTGCCTACTCCCAGCTCCACATGATGGCCCCCCACCCAAATACCTTCAGAGACACCCCTTCCCCAGTGCAGCCCCGCAAAACTCTGCTCGGTCACAATCGTTTCCCTTCCCGGCCAGTGGAGGGGCACATAGACGGCATCTGACAGTCAAACCCAGAGGAAAAAGGGGCAACAAGCAGGCAGGGAGCTGAGCCCCCTTTGCTCCATGCCCTGCCCACCTGCTTGTGCAAGGAGCCCCGCACCTTATTTCATCCCTCTACCCCCACTCTCCCACTCCCCTCTCCCCCCCCCCCCCCCCCCCCGGTTAATCAACACAGTGAAATTAAAGCAAACTGGACACTAAAGAGCACAGATGAATTAATTCCACAAACCTCATTAGAGCTAGGTCTGACTCAGTGTCCAAATCCTCTTCTGCAGCCTGAATAACAGGCACCCACACACCAAGCCAAGAAATTCCTCCCCAGGCAGGGGGGGAACGTGCTGCTTCGCTGCTGCAACTTGATTTCCAGCCCTGGCCTTTATTTTTTTTTTCCCTCCCTCCTCTCTATTTTTTTTTTCTTTGGTCCCTTTTCTTTTTCCGGTTAAACGTCAACTTCCAGTCCGGCAGGGAGAGCAGGCAGCCCGCGATCCCGCATACCTCCCCTCTGCTTTCTGTCCCTCCAGTCAAATATCGACTTTGTTCTCCTTCCCCCTCGTCCTCCCGGGGCAGCCGCCTCTCCCTCCCAGGGAGAGGAAAGGTGGGAACCGCACTCAGTAATCTTGGATCCCAGGTGAGGACAAGCTTTATCCCAGCTGGGGAGGGCGGAGGGAGTGCCCGTGACTCAGGGGTTGGCATTTCTCCCTCGCACACCTGGACGGGCAGCTACAGCCCGGACCCTCCCTCTGCACAAGCACCATCCGCAGGACGAGGCTGGGCGGGCGGGAGGATGGTGCTGGCCGGGCCCAGGGGGCTGCTCAGCTTCACCCACCTGCTCTTCCCCAGACCCCCTTGCCAGGGGTTTCTCCAAATTTTCCACTGGGACAAGTTGAGAGGGGGTGTAATCCTCAGTGCCGGGGTAGCTTCTGGCTGGAATCTAAGGTAAGTTCTGCTGTGACAACCACCGCCCATCCGCAACACCTGACTCCCAAAGAGGATGGATCCACCTCCTGCTTCATCTGAGTCTGACAGCCCACTCCTCATCTGCAAGCAATCCAGCTCCTTGTAGCAGAGACCCATCCACACCTGCTCCTAGAGAGAGCATCCTGCCATGGTCCAAGGAGCAGCAACCCCACCACTGCACCCAGTCCTTCTGCTGGGCTGCATCCAAAACTCCTAAACTCCTCGGCCAGTCAAAGGAACAGCAGGGGAAGGTCTGGAGTTCAGGTGAGGTTTTTGGGTTTTTTTTCCTCCTACAACACACCCTTTTGATTTAGAGCTGGGTTAAATACCCCAGCTCAGACTCAGTCACACCCCCCATGGTGCGGAGCACATGTATCAGAGCAGATGCAATGGCAGAGGCTGTGTTTTAGCTCCCCGAGAAAACCTGAGAAGGAAAACTGCATCCCCCTGGATTAACACAAACAATAGCAACAGCCAGACAAAAATGTTGCACATTTCCTGCCTTTCTTGGAGAGTAAAAATACAAGCAGGATGATCCTGGCCTCTTCGTTATCAATACAGCATCACAGTGGCTGCTGATTGACTCCTAATGGTGGTGATGAAGCACCGATTCAAATGAAAGGGAGGGGCAGGATTCCTTTCACTACAAGAAATAGGAAGCTCAGTGGATCCTGCCCCAGGAAAAAGGAGGATATGCTCGTGCCATTAAAAACTGCAGCAAATGGGAAGTGGGTAGGGGCACAGCTGAAGATGGGCCAGGGAGTAGAAGTCTGGTATTGCCTGGTTCCCTAACACTTGACTTGGCAATCCCAGCCTCACCCCGGCCCTTTTGGAGATGCTGTTTCACATATTTAAACAAACAAACAAAATTCTGAAAATTAATGGGCTTTGTTGTTTGGTTGGTTGGGTTTTTTTTAACCACATCATGAGGCATTTATTGCAACACAAGAGCTGGGACATGAGGCTCTGAAGCTTCAGAGGTATCTGCAGGTGAAGGGCAGCTTCAGTGGGGGGGCTGAAGGCAGAGGGTCCTGCTCTGCCTCAGGGAGCCACAGAGGCATAGAGAGAAAAAAACCTGGGCTTCAGCTCCCCCAGCCTGTGCTGGTGCTTTGCAGATTTGTCTGCTCACTCTTCTGCTCCTGTCCAGCAGCAGTGCCCATCCTGCCTCCAACAGCAGCAGTTCTCCTCCCCTGGTACTGGGGTAAGCAATGCTGCCAGGTGCTAGAGTTAAAAAAGGCAATTTGAGCTACAAGCAAGAAATATATTACTAAAAAAAAAGTGGTTAAGTAATGGTTTCCCAACAAGAGCCCTGGAGGCAAACCAGAAAATTTTGGGAGCAGCCAGCTTCCACCATAATCTTAGGTGTCCTTGGTTTCTGGATGTCCTCCTTCCTCCAGCTGAGAAAGAGGATGTTTATGTTGCCTCCAGTCAAGTGTTTCTGGTCTCACCTACAGACACTCCAACAGCCTCAGGGCCACCTGACACCACCTCCATCCCCTTCATCCCATGTCCAGCTGTGAGGAGCCAAGTTTTTCACCATGGTGCTGCCAGAAAAGGCAAAGATGTTAATTTTCCAGCTTGCTTTGAAAGTTCCCCCCTTAAGCCCCTAACAGATCTCCAAGCAAATGGAGGATGAATTTTCCCAGAGGTTTGTAGCTGGCTGCATTTAAGGGGATATTTGCCTCATTGATAAAAGGCACTTTTCTGATATCAAGATAGTTCCACCATTAAACTTCAAGGCACCAAAGCAGAGAGGAATTATAAATTCACAGTTTTAAGAACTTCACAGGTTTTTCTTTAAAAGAATACCTTCTTGCTGTCCTGCCAGCACAGTGTGCACACAGATAGCCTTGTGGCTTTTTCTAGGTCCCTGTTGAGTGGTCAGAGCCAAGACTGCTGCTGGAACACACTCATTCCCTTCCTGAACTCTGCAACAATACACACTGCTGAAGGAAAAACAAATAAATACCTGATCCCATAGCTGCACTGTACACAGCATTAGCAATATCCTGCTATCTGGCATTAATTTAAGGAATGCTTAATAATGTATTACTCATCTACATTAATGTGCACATAATTTATTGCACTAAATTATGTTCAATATAATTACCCAGATAATTAAAAGTGCAGAATGAAACCCTCCCAAGTTCTCTTCTTCAGACTTTCCCTGAAGATAGCATTAACTCTGCATGTCCATCATTTTTCAATGGATGCTTGGTGTCATAAACATGTACCTTAAAGAAAATCTCTTTGCTGGACATCACTGATTTCCTTTTGTTCCCTGGACAGATCAGCAGCAAGAGATCAACAGGTCACCAAAACAACACAAGAAGAAAATTTTAGTAAAGGATCCAGGATAAAGTAATTCTAACATCCATTCAGAGAAAACATCCAGAGTTACATAAGCAGCTTACCCATCTGCCATGGTGTGGAACACACACTGGTGGTATGTCTGAAAGATTTAGCAAGATGACAGCCTACCTTTCCTCCCATTTGTGTTGGCTGTCCCTATGCAAGACATGCAGTAGTGTGGGTGAGAGTCTCATGAGGAGCCAGTCAGCACAAACTGGGAGAAAAGGTGAACTGTCACCTTCTGTCATGGTCCCCGGGCACTACAAGAAACTACATGGACAGGAGAGAGGTTAAAAGTACCAGCAACTTCACCTTTTATTGCTGCACCAAAAGGCAGGCTTGTTTTCCTCCCAATGCTGGATCATACAAACGAGGTAGAGGACAGACAGACAGACGCCTTCTACGTGAAAAGGCAAAACCTTTCCTTGTGAAATCCTGGTGCTTTGCTGTTTATTGGCAAGCGAAAGCCTGAGCCCAGCCCCAGCCAAAGACAAGTTTGAAATAAACAAAGACTAAATATTCAAAGTCATTGGTGTCCATGGCTCTCAGTTAGAACAAAAGGAAGGAAGCTGAATATAAAATGCCAGGGGAACAGCAGTGCACGACAAGGCTCAGAGGTGGAAAACTGCTCTGGAAGAGTGAGGCATGAACAGGCTGGTGTCAACACTCCCCCCAAGGGAAGAGGAGATTTTGGGGGAACCTCACTGTCCCTTCATGGGTCTTGCACATCAGCAGCAATTTCTTTATTTTAACATCAGACAGTTTTAGAAAGCCCTGCTGAAAAGCATCTCTCTCTTTTCTTTACACTGGTTGCTCATGGAGGTTGTGGCTATCCCACCCCTGGAAGTGTTCCAAGGCCAGGCTGGATGGGGTTTGGAGCAACCTGGTCCAGTGGGAGGTGTCCATGGCAGGAGGTTGGAACTGGATGATCTTTAAGGTCCCTTCTAACCCAAACCATTCTATGACTCTCCGGAGGTAACAACTCTGGGCTTTCCTGGGTTGACACCACTTAACGGGAGTGAGCAGCCCATACCCTTTTGTAACTTTCTGGGTAATTTTCTAATCTGTTAGAGGGGCTTCACAAGAAGATAGAACTTTTTCTGCCCTGCAATGATAAAGAGCTGGAAAGGAGCTCATGCAGGTGTCAGCTGAAGCAATCACCTCCACGCTGTGAGAGCTGGAGCTGTCATCAGCAAAGCCTTGGCAAGGATGGCTGCTGCTGCTTTTATTTTTTATAAGTCCCAGTAAATAGCTCTCATAAAACAGACAGTACAGCAGCAATCCAACTAAAACATAGCTTCAGGTGCTCACATTTTACAGTTTGAGGTGGGGCTGGCAAGGGCTGCCCCTCCCCACCTGCTCTTTTGGTTAAACAGCACCCAGTGAGACACAAAGTAAAAAGCAAATCCTGAATGCACAGAATCCCTTCCCACAACAGCATCAAAGGAGGACAGATCTCTACATCACAACAAGCAAATAGGAAAGAAAATCAACACCTCAGGGCATGGAGGTGGGAGAAGAGACTTCAGAAGGGAGGGTGAGAGCAAAACCAACTCTTCCCAAGGATGATTTCATTACAGCAGCTCTGCTCTCCCCGCTGAGCAGTCCCACAGACACACACCCTTGAACATGGAGATTCAGCTAAGACAAACCCCCTCAAGGTGAGACACCCATGCTTGAAAAGGTGGTGAGAAGAGGGAAGCCTCATGGTTTTCAAAGAGCACAAATCCTCTCAGACAAAGGAATAATGATAATGGGACTGGTGTTACTCTCCTGGGCACAGTTGTTCTCCCCTTGGGAGGAGACGCAAGAATGAGTATCCATAGCCTTGAGGAGTCAAAGTACAGCATGAGCAATCACTATTGCAGCAGCACAAAGGACCTTGTAGATGTAAGCTGTGAGCTTGCATCAGTATAGCTCAGAAGCAGCTTGCTGTTCTTAGGGGCTGTTTCAAACACAAACGCTTCCAACACTCAGCACATCCCTCCAGCCCTCCTGTGTTCAGCAGCCACCATCACAGGCCTGTGTCACCACAGTCATTCAGATTTCTATCAAGTTAAGAAGTCAAACCTCCCATTTGAGGGCTTCAGGCCATGGCCCCATGGGCCAGGAAAAAATCCTTTTCCCTCAGGACATCACCCTGAAGTTTCTTTCATGTTCCTCTGGTGCACTGGATGACCACAGCTGCGTGCAAGCTGCCACCTGTATGACTACATTCTCAGAGGTAGGAAAGAGGCTTTTTCCTAGAACTGCAGATTCCACCCTGTGGATCCCTCTATTACTTCCGATAGCAACAGAAAAGATAAACACAAGCAGCGAGCTATTGGACTGCCTGCAAGCTGGGTACACAGTGGTTGGTGTCTCCACTCCAGCCTTTTGGAAAGGAGGGAGAAAACCAATCCACTGTATTTCAAGGAACTGTGGAGAGCAAACAGGTCACAGGAGGAGTCAGCTGTCAGAGCACAGCCCAGTTGAGCCAGGTCTCCTGGAGAAACCTGCAGCTCCAGGTGCCTCATGGCTACCTCAGCAGAGGTGGTTTTCAAAAGCTTCTTCCTCATCCCCCTGTGTAGCACACCTACGCTGCTGATCCATTTTCCTATTGCTCCAGCACTGCTGAGCATTGTCTCTGCCTGCCTGCTGCAGCGAGGCAAGAGCTAAACCAGCAACACTTCCTAACTCTGGCTGCAAAGTCTGCAAAGAAATTCAGAGCTTTGGAATGACTGTGGATACCACAGAGCAAGAAGAGGATGCGTGGAAAAGGAAGGGGTGGGGGTGCCAGGATGTGTGATTCGAGTAAGATATTTGCACTTAAAACAATGTTCAGCAGCTTCTGCAGTGAAATGATTCATCCCAAGAACTTCAGGAGTTGCCCAGCATTAGGTGCCAAGCAGCAGATTGGAGCCCAGCTTCAGACTCACAGCTGCAGGGGGCACTTATTTATTTTTTTAATCCAGACCTTTTTTTCTTCCTGCAAACCTCTGGTTCTGTTCAACTACGTTCTGATAGCAACTTTCAAGAAAATAAATTCACACACACTTTCCTTTGCTGCTCCTTTGGGCACACAAAGAACAAGTGCTGACATGCTTAACTAGTTGTATAAATAATATTTCCTTGTAATCAAGCTACTTCATCTAGCACAGTTGTTCTTGGCTAGGCTCAAGAATTACTTTTCCTGCATTATCAGGCAGATGCAGTTATTCACATCCATAGAAGACAATCTTTCCAAAGGACTACAGAAAGTGAGAAAACAAGCAGGAGCAAGAGTCAGGAAGGTGTTTCACACCGTGGTAAACTGGTGTGTGTGGAAAAAAAACCAAACCAAACAAAAACCAACAGCTCCATCTGGAAGGGGTTTTTGTCAGGAGACAATGACCACTTGTGATTCATCTTCACAAGGATTCACAAGACATCAAGCAAAAGACTGTCAGTTCTTACAAAAAGCACAAAATCTCTTCCATAATAATTTACTTGATCTCTAAGTTGGGTTACATGAATGTAATCTCAGTCTCTCCCAACTTTGTGTTTATCACCAGCTCCAGTTACAGCCAGGAGAGAGGAAGGGGATGCACAAGACTGGCTGATCCCTCTGACACTGGGCTCCATTTCTGTGCACTGGCACACATCCCATTCAGGTATATAATCTCATCCAGCTTCAGACTTGGTCTCAGCATACCTATGAACAATACTTATTACAGGAATGTCAGTTTTTCCATAAGCCCAGACAAACCTCCCATCCCTATTCATAAGAGCTTGCAGTGATCCTTCCAATGCCCTAAGTTTGTCAGGAATCCACATCCTGACACTGCAGCAGCTGGTGCCCACTTTGATGCAGTTTTACTGTTACACTTTCATCCACATGTTGTTCAGCAGGACTTTAAAAATGGGTATTTATACAAGTTTTAAAAAGGCTGGAATTGTGGGATGTTCTAGACAGAAGAGTCACTTTATGGAGCTGCAAAGCTACCAAATGGTTTCTATTTCCCACAAATACATCCTTGGCCTTTTAAAGGAAACCCCTGAAAACTCTGTTCCTCAAGGCAAGGAAATAAACCCTCTGAGAGCCGAGGTGAAAAGTGTCATCCTCTGCAGAGCATATAACAATCCTAAACCAGAAGACATCTCTCAGCCAAGGGAGCAGTTACCAGGAAACCAAACTGTTCTTTCTTCCCCAAGTCTCCATGAATGCAAAGCCTGGATCAGGATTGACATAAGGTACATAAAAAAAAAGAAAAAGCAACACTGAATTCTAAGAAATGTTGATCTAGCAACCTTCTCTCCTATCTCCTTTGTGCTACCCCCACTCTCATAGAATAATTATATAACTCACCTAGTATGTTATTTCTCACCTACAGGAATTGCAGACACATCAACGCCACCAGTTGTTTTTTTAAAGACATTTCTATTTTTATAATAATTTTTTTTTGCTACACAAGTAAGAAGATCTATACAATAAAACTGAAAATACTCTTTCACAACAGTGGAGCAAGCAGTAACTGCCATGTGTGCATTTCATAGTGCATAACAAAGTAGTACAAAGATGGACAATATAAACATCACACTCTTCTGCTCTGCAGTCTCACTCCATGGCAATGGAGTGCAAATAAGTTCCCAAATCAAACCTCAACAACTTACGGGGTCTGCATAGAAATCTCCATGCCTGCAAGATAGTAACAAGACCATTTCAGCACACTTTCTTTGATTGTTCAAATATGTAACATGTGGCCACTACACAGATGTGCACAGGTACAGATGTCAGCACTATAACAAAGACAGAGCCTACATTCACAGATGTGGATCACTTCAAGTCTCTGCTGCACATTTGAAGATGGACACTGACCAATTGTCTCTGCTTTAATTCCTTTGGAGCTCAGTCAGCACATGTGAGGAAGGCACACACCACAAGCTGCAAGCAGCCTTTGAGCACAGAAAGGTAATACTGATATTCCTACTTACCTTTTTTCCCCCCACCCCCAACTAAACCAGACTTGCAAGTAGGAAAGAAGTCCCTAATGCAGTAATTGGATAAGCTAACTTTTACAAGACAACTCCAGATACCACCTTCCTCCAGCACAACACACACAGACTGGTTCTTCCCAGAGCAAGAAAAGACAGAGGAATTTTCAGCAGAGGTCCATTCCTGTGGGCACACAGCTGGCATGCCTGCTCCTGCCCCCATTCTTTCAAAAGGGAACTGTGTCTGTTTCAGAGTCTTGTCATCTTTTACTGAAAGCAAAAGCTACCCCTCCCTTCTGAGAACAATGGCTTCAATGACAATTAAGTCCAAAAATCCAGGCCCAGCACCCCAGTCACTGCTTTGCCTTTTTCACAATGGTGCCCACAGCTGATATGACTGTTGTTTTGGATCCACTTGCACTGGTTGTTACCGTGACGACTCCTGGCAGTGTTGCAGTGGTGGTGAGGATTGTGGGCTGAGCTATCGTTGTTACAGGGATGGCAGAGTCCCACTTGCTCTTCCTCTTCTGGGCATCTGTGGATTGGATCAGATAAAGCAAATGAGGATTAAAGTTCTATTAATGGTCACCAACCCCTTCGTAACACCATGTTTTGTCAACTCTTACCACTGCTTGACAAGACAACTTTTCCTCACATTAATTTCCACATACACTGGCAGTAAAAGTTGAGAGTGAAAGACAACTTTATGCCTCAAGAGTCAAAGTAAAACTCTACACCTGAACTCCAGCCAAATGGGAGACAAGTTCACTCCCTGCCCCAAAGCATATTTCTTTTTAACACAGCACACGTATCCCAGTTGCTCAGCTACAGGCACAGGATACACTCATCAGCCTGCAGTGGTTTTCCCCCCTTCCTCCCAGTTTAAAAAGCAGGCTGGAGGCTTCAGCCTTTCCAAATATCCTGAGATGTGTCAGTCCCACAAACATTCTACAATAGCAGGTTTCTTGACATGCTAACAAGCCCTCTTTACTATCCAATCTGCCTCCTAAGATTTCATTGCACAAGGACAGCCACAGGACACAGGGACGACAGAAGTTTGTCTGTCAGCACCTGGCAGGCACATATTATATGGACAATCAATACAGAACCTGCAGGCTTTCCAGGAAGGATTAATCCCTGCTTAGTAGGTACAATCACAACCGTTCTTTACCTCCCACAGTGGTGCTGGCTGTTGTGGTTGTTGTTGAAGTGGCACTTGTTGTTGTACCCTTTTTAGTGCCAGTCACAAACTCAATCTGAAAAGGGAGAGACACACAGGAGAAAGGGGAGGAGATAAAAATGAGTTGTTAATATACAGTCTTTTTTTAACCCAAACTGCTGGTGTTTTTAAGACATTTAGTGTCATGTAAGACATTGGTCTCCAGCTGACTGTAATGCAGCAAGAAAGATGCAGACCCCAGACTAAAGTGTACTGGAGTCACAATCAGTCAGATACAGTAAAAACGTGTTCATTGGTATAAGCATGGGAATTTTATACAGCTCAGAAAGGATCAATCCTGGTCATTACAGATGTGTTTTTACAGCTAGAAGTTCCTCTCCTTTTTCATTTAAGAAACATGCAAGACAAGTCCCTACCTGTACGATTTACTGGGACTGCATCATAGCAGGAAACCTAGCAACAAGGGCTACACCAGCATGCAGCCTCATATTTTCAAAACTGCAGATATGAGCAAGGATGTAATCAGATACCTGAGTTACTGTGCAAAAGCAAAAACAAACAAACAAACAACAAAAAACAAACAAAAAAAACAAAACAAAAAAAAAACCCAAAACCAAAACCCACAAGCAAACAAAAAAACAAAACAAAGAAAAAACCCAAACAACCAAACAAAAAGAAAAACAAGGAGCAAGAAAAACAAGACACAGCATGCACTGCAAGAAAAGAAATACTGAATATGGAAGGAGCCTTCTGCAAGGTTAGATGGCAATATCCAATGTTAAAAAGTTTTCTACTGCAAGCCACTAGCTTAAAGGCAACACCACTGAAGTACAGGAATAAAATCTTCCAAAGCCTGTGTTACTTTTAGGGTGTACATAAGAATGTAAATTGTGAAAAGCCCAGCTAAAGTTAAAAATAGGCCAAACATTTCTGGAAATTAGATGTAAGAAAGCAGTACTAAGGAGAAAGGAAATTAAGCTATAACTAGGCTAAGCCATCAGGCAAAATGTCAGATTAAGAAAAAAAGCTGCCATTTATGCCTTATCTTGCTTGTACCTGGCTTACTGAAAACCATTTTAAGAAGTCTGGTTTAAAAATACTAACAAAACAGAAGGAAATCCAGTGGAATAAACATCCTTGAGAAATGGACCTATAATGAAGGCCAAACAACTTGATCTGTGCAGCTTGGAAAAAGACATGCATAAAGAACAGACAGAAGCAGGGAAAAAATAAAAAAGTATTAGCACAGGACACAGTTCCTAAGAAACAGCAAAGCAACAAAATGAAATTCAGCAGGGAAATTAACACCCCTCTGCATCACTGTCTCTTTTGGTTTTGAATATCTACCTTTGTGCGTTCCTTTTTGGCCTTCTCCAGTTTGTCCATTTCAATCTTCTGGGCTTTAGCTGAGAAAGACCAAAAGTTACAAGAAGCACTAGAGCAGTAAAAATCCATAATTCTCTTTCACACCCTATCAATCATAAGCAATCAAAAGCTTCAAATTTTGTATAGAAAATTTGACAACCATGAAACTAACTACTGCTTTTTTAATCAAAACATTACAGCACTAAATTAATGATAGAAGAGATGAAAACAGTAAAGAACCAATTTAATTGAAAAGGCTTTCCAGACTAATGAAGCATCAATAACATTCAGGCACATCCAACCAGAATGAAGTGGTTAAAGAGCAGCATGTGATGACTTCTCATTTATAAAGGAAGTGAAGACTCTGGTGCAGTTAATTAAGTACAAAACACAAAGACCTAAGTTAGGACAAAAAAAAAGAAAAAAACACTTCCTGGAATTACCTAGTGCTTCATAGTATGAATCCTCTGACCAGCCATGAGGATCAAACATGTCCTGAAGAAAAAAATTTAAGTCATACTAGGACTATTTCCATATATACACAAAAGACAGTTTAAAAATATTTCCTATATTTCTGTTCACTAATGATATTAATGTCTGATTTCTTCTTATATCCTGCTGACATGAGGATCACATTAGAACTTCTAATACAGTACCATATGTTCTGTTGTAAAGGAAGCAGCAGCTTTGAGGCAAAAAGGATGCTGGAATAAGTGCATTTTTCTGTTGCTCAGCCTCTTTCCCCCCCATCTCCCCCCCCCCATGTGTGTGTATCTACACACAAGCTTTTTCAGAATCATTATAGCAAAGCTGGGGGCAGCAAGGCTCAGTATCACATAAAATGGTCATTTCAATGCTGAGGATCAAATGGAAGTTCCCTTGAAGGACCTCTGGACATGCAAGCTCAAGGAAGCCTGAGATAAAACCTTACATCCCTGTATTATCTTTTACCCACTCCCCTGCCAGCCAAAAAGGACTGCACCTCACCTTTGGATAATTTGTACCAAGTTCATCAATTGAACAAAACTGGATCAGCTTTTCATAGATGCTGCAAAGGGAAGGCAAGAGTTCATAACAGAGCCAGTACACTAGAAGTAAATTGAAGCTTTTCAGATTTGTTAGCAGAAAGAGGTTATCACCTCTTCACACTGCAAGACTAAAATCAGAACCTGGGAGGTTACACTTTCTATGATGGATGTGCTATACCATTAACCACATTTTCCACTTCCCCCAAACTATGTCCCAACTCCCAGAACAGACACATGTTCTAAAATCATTCATCCAAAGCCTGGACATTTCAAATCTAACCAACAGCTCCAGTTGTTGCCTCACAGAACACAAAGAATTTTACTGTTTCAGTTACAATTGAATTATATCTCATTTTTGTAAGCAGAAGTACTTCTTGCTCAGAATCCTATTTCTGCTAAAGCTCCAACAAAGAATAAAATTCTTTAAATTTTCCACAGAAAAGATGGTGGCTTACCTGGGGTTACGGAACTCCTTTTTCCTCTGAATGATGTAATTCATATCCATGCCCTCTTTTATTTTCCTCTCATACAGCTTTTGAATTTTATCCTAAGGGAGACAGATCAAAAAAGACTGAAAGATTTTGAAATAAACATGATTTTTTTTCTTCCTCAGTAAAGTCATGATAGACCATAAAAAGTAGTTTTACTCTGGTGATGATAAAGGGCTAGCAAAAGCAGAAACTTTCAGATGGAACATACACTCAAGTGGTACTACTAGGTGAGTATTCTCAGTAATTTCCTTCATCTTTTCTTTTAGACACAAATTTCTCAGGTACATGAGGTATATAAAGCAAGACCAGCAGCTAGGCTTTCAGTCTTTAAGGAGGGAGTTGAGTCCATTTTCCTTTGTTGCTTCTGGATAGGTCACTTTGTGTCTCCCACCACGTGGACAGTCAACTCCCAGTACAGAACTGAGTATTACCTAAGGGTTTATTGATGCCTGAATATCTTTTACTGTTAATCCCTGTTTGAATTGTTAAGAGCTGATGAGCTGATATGGAACTCTTATTTCATTACCTTTAAATAAAGCTTTATAAAGATAATTTTCATCGGGTCCCCACAAAAGGAGTGAGAAGAAATTACACAATCTCCATATCCAGCACATGCATAGTGAGGTCTGGAGTAACTGCAAAAAGGTAAGTTTGGGGAGGAGAAATTATTCAATAGGTGTTTCCCATTTGTCCCCTCTTCATGGAGATAGGATTATGGTTCACAAAGTCCACAGATGGGGAATTACTTGGTCAACTCTGTAATAAGAAATATCCCCTTCAGCAGAGTTCAAGATACAGTTTATAAGAGGAAGAATCTGATAAAAGGAAAGAGCAAATCAACAGTGAAAAGCCCAGAACACTTCACATCTCTAAAGAACAATGCCATCTCCTTTCTCAGAGTGCTCTAAGATGTGGTTTGACCTGGTAGCAGAGGACAAATTCTCTTTTGATTTAACACAGAAAGCCGATGTCAAAGGGGAGGAAAGTCTGCTTTGTTCTGTCTGTTCTCTCAAGCTCCATGCATTCCTCATTTCTAATGCACTGGAATTCATTGATGTCAGAACTGTAAAATCCTCCTGCAGTGCAAGAGGAAGAATGGGTGTGCCCAGGTGTGGCAAAGAACAAAGTGTGATCTGGATAGTGAATCATTTTGCATTACCACTGCACATCAGTAGCTTACTCTACAGAGCATTCCAGAAGCAATTCTTTACTTTTGTTTCTACTGGACAGATAACTGCAGATAAAACTCAAACAGGCAGGAGGAATCAGCAGCCTCCTCTTTCATCAGGAGGAGGAGAACTGAGTAGGTTATTGCAAAGCTGGTTACTGCAATTATTTGGGTGTGCACCAGAGAAAACATGCGTTTGTTTTCTTTTGCTGCCACGATGTTACCAGCCTTCCCTCTAAATGTTTACAATCCAGAGATATGTAGGTGGAAAAGGAATCCAGTCAGTACTCCCTCAACTATTCCAGTTAGGGGGTTCTCAGACCCGTACAGAAAAACAATGATTTGTTCTTTCCTACAGAGTTAAATTTGCTGAGGTAAGAGGATAACAGCCTTCACAGAAAACATTGCTTCTGCTTCACTGGTGGAATCCAGAGCCATTTTAAAGCATAAGAGACCCACAGAGACTAGAAACCAGCTTTAAGCTACTTTGAGATTCCTAAACTAGAATTGCTGTAAAGCCCAAAGCATTTACACAGTGCATTCATAAACTTGGGGCAGTGAGAACTAAGCTGTCATGGTGAATTTTTGACTTCTCAAGGAACACTAAGTAGGGTTCCCAAATAAGGCCCTCCCCTACTGAAATGCAAGCCTTTAAAAAAAAAAAAAAAAAAAAGGCATAAGTGGACTTATACCAACCTGCAAGTGGTTAGAACATCTGCCAGGAGGCTCAGGAGGGATTTTGATCTCATCTGGAGACATGTTCCGCACTCTCTCTGAAAAAGAAGCTGTAGAGAGCAAACAGGGTATGAGTTCTGTCAATACTCAAGGGAATTTAAGCCATGCAAGTCATTAAACTTGGTTTATGTCCTTACTAGTGCTACTCTAGCAACAATGGGTAAAAGTAATAGAGGACAACTGTGAACTAGTATTTGTGTTTTCAGTGCTGAGCAAGAAGCAATTAACCTAAGTTAACCTGCCACTGGCAGAGGGATGTGATGCCTCTTTACTAATGTCTGCCTTACCCTGTGTTTCTCTGTCATACCATGCTTAGGGCTCTATTTTAAGGGGTATCTTTACTTCTGAGTAGATATGAAAAAGGCAAAGCCACTCCTCACTCAAGCTGCAACTGTTGGTAAGATGCTTCAAGGCAAAGGATATGTAGAAGAACCAAGTTTGGTTCATGGAGTAGCTCTTTAAAACCCTGTATTGAGCATAATATACTGACCTCTCCACTATTCCAGGCCCTCCATAAGCACTTTGAAGTCCTGCTCTGAGTAGCTCAGATAACCTGGAGTCTCTGACAAAACCTGTGCCAGGATATTCTCATAGAGACAGACTCTGCATGTAGAAGACCATGGGATTAACCTAAAGCAGCCTGGCTTGATGACACTTTTGGGGAGGCAATCACTTTGCATCCTATTTATTTCAGCACCTACCTACATGAACCAGAACAGTTCAAGAAGAGAAAAACCCTCCCCAAGGCTGTCAGGTGTTAACCACAAGAAATTATATTTCACCCTTAAGTTAACATTTCCTTAACAGGAACTTTGAACTGTGCTTACAGAATCAGACTATTGCTAGAAAGAACAACTGATTCTGCAGGACTGAACAGATGTCACAGACTGCCAGAGTTCTATAGCTGTTTGTGTCGGGATATACTATCAGAGTACCTGATTGCCCTATAAAGATTACTTTGAAGAGTTATCAACAAAAGAAACTGTGATGTTTGTACCCTATTGCTTGCTACTTCCACATTCAGTTATGGGAAACACAAGTGAATTTCTAGCCAAGTCCTAGAGCAGGAATTTGTGACATATTTAAGCAGCTGGGATGGTTTTCAATATAATTCAACACATCCCAGAGTCGGTCCATTGTGCATAAAAAAAAAATCCTGACAGCAGCAGAGAAGACACACCAAGAAAGCAATCAACATTCGTGGCTCCCCAGTTACATATTCCTCAGTAAACACTGCCTGACAGGCAGTTCTAACACACAAATTCCTTTGACTGAAGCCCAGAGGGGACAAAGGACAGAAAGTGACATTTGAACAGCTCATGCTGTCCTGCCTTCCAGCACGGCACTGGAGAGCTGAGGTTACAACCAACACTACACATGCTCTGTGCTACTACAGTTTCTTGTTCTTTTGTAAAGAACAAGATGATGTTGCTGAGGGTTAAATTCTTCAGCAGTTGCTGGTAACCAACAAAAAGTGTCCTTTGGCATTTACTAAGAGGGTGCCTCTATGGAGGAAGGAAAGCTTGCCAGAGCCCTTACAGAAAGGCAGGCAAACTGGAGCTCACAGATAACAAAGCAGAATTGTTACAGGTTACAGCTGCTGGTGGGATGGGGGAAGCCTCTACTTTAATTAAGAGTTTCAGGAACCCTGAGAGAGAGTTGCAAACAGAAGTGTGCATAATAGACAGGGCACTAGACTTTCTGGAAAAGGTGAAAGCCGATTAATGGCTTGAGAGATTCACAGCATCAGCAGAAACATTGAAAAGAAAAAAAAAAGGCCACCAAATCTAGACTTCCTAAGGCAAAGAAAGGACCTCTTCTTAAATGAATCAATCAGGCCTAGTTCCAAACTAGGAATCCCACTGGTTCCTTATCTTTGCAGATGACCTTACAAGAGCCACAGAGAATGAAAACATTTATGGGAAAGGGAACTGTGGAC
Organism: Calypte anna; assembly: GCF_003957555.1. NCBI lineage: Eukaryota > Metazoa > Chordata > Aves > Apodiformes > Trochilidae > Calypte > Calypte anna. Next base: position 5,803,301 of record NC_044263.1, read on the forward strand.
TCAAACTCAGGAACTATGGGCAAGACATCTGTCTAGCAACCAAAGAAGTCACAAAATCGTAAGAGTATGTTTAGCAATCAATTCAAAGCTCCCCTGACACAGAAATAACACTAGAGGCAGAACAAGAGCTCTCAATGAGACAACATATTTTGATCCATGACTTTTCAGGTTTGCTCTTTTATTTGAGCCATGTGAAACCCAACATTTAGCAACATTATACTGATGGGGAAAAGCATCTCATCAAGAGATAAGAGAACTGGAACTAAGACCTCTCTGTCTACTGCAGTCCTGCCATAGCTGCATGCAGCTGAGGACTGACTCAGCAGCAAGGCAATATGCACCTCACAAACTGAGCACAGTCATCATTACTCAGTTATTTCATCAAATTGCAGCCAGACTGAGATGCCACATCATTAGGAGGAAAAGGATGAGTTAATCCCTTCAGGCTTATTCACAGTAAGACAGTGCAAATAATCCATGCCTTCGAGCACTGCTCAAACTTCTCCCCCAAAGAAGGCAGAATGGACAACTCCGTGGCTTCTTCTCACCAGCTTTTTCCCTACATCTGGAATCAGCATTCAAAAGAATCCTGCAACTTGCATATGCAGGCTCCTACATAAAAGATTTTGTGTTTTCCAAGTCCCAAGCCCAGCTTTCCCCAGTCTATACAGCAGCAAAGGCAGATGGATATCTAACAAGGTGTGTCCTCCCAAGAGACATTCAGCTGCTTTGAGCATCCTGATATTACTGCCAAGATCAAAGTTTTACATTCACATGAGTCACAGGTAGTGACATGGGCTGCAGTCTCTAATTGGTCTGTGATTTGCTGGCTCCCAGCCTTGAGGATCTTCAAGTGCAGACCTCAGGAACTTGGCTGTTGGCAGGATTAATCAGTATGGCCACACCCAGATCCTGGCTCACAGTAAGTAAATATCTTCCCCTAACCAGATTCACAGATCAGGTAAAGAACTAAGGACGTAAAGCAAATCTCACGATTTATGTGGGGATTAAAGAAAGGAGGAGCCAATGCAGTGCTGGGTCTGCAACTCAAAGCATCCTGCTGCTGAAGGACACAGCCACTGGTGCTTAGCCTGTGCACTGTCCTTCCACAAACTAACCTAAAAGTTTAAAATTCCATTAGCACAAGCAACAGGTGCTCATGGGGTTTTGTGCAGCCTACACATGCACTATGGCAAGGCAGATGTTCAGCTGCTCCAGGGTTCTGCACAGCCAATTGTTTAGGTGTCCTTAGCAAAGATTCAACACCTCAGTAGCCCATGGAGGATATTTACTTGCCAGATAATTAAATGAAAATGCAATATTTAATCTGCTTCAGTTTCAGCTAGATGGTTTATTTGACCATCATATCCAACAGTACAAAGACACACTGCACAGCAGGAGAAAAGGGGCCACAGTGTGAACTGAGGGCACTGAGCTCCTTCCAGAAGCCAATGCTCATGGTCCAAAGGCTGATGAACTACAGATGAGAGGCACACAGGGGCTTTGTCTCATACAGATGGGCAGGGGAAGAAAACTAGAAGGACAGAGAGCACAGGAGCAGTGAGCTGGCTGTACCCAGGCAGACTGGGGTGTGGATCATCTCATGTCTACCGCTCCCCAGGTAGGATTAAGAACTTCTGTCCCTTTCAAGGTCCACTTGTATGCTGGATCTTAAGCATCCATCAGGGATTCCAGGCAGGAGAAGGTGCCTGTTTGTCTACAAAGGTCACAAAAAAAAAACCCCAACAAGCCAAGAGCTAGAAGGGTAATCAGAGGGGCATGGGTTTCCCCTGGAGACATACAAACCAGTGGTGCCTGGTCTCTAAAACTGCATTCTTTGGCACTAATCAAGTCTGCTTGGCATAAACCAGGGTGTGTGGGTTTCCAATTTCCTGGCACCAGAATAGCCAAATCAGAGGGAAGAACTGGAGGCAACAACATGCCAGTGAGTCACCCAGCCATGGAAGGACACTAGCTCCCTTTCTGCTCTGTGGGCTGAGAAATGCAGAAAGAGACGCACAGTTCAGCCACATTTTCTGATCTTGTGAACGCTGACTTTGTGCTCAGATCTTCTAAGAGTTGGGAAGAGCATTTCTTACAGTCCCAAGGGTAAACAAGCATGCCGCAAAAAACTTCAGGGCAGAAAAGTGTGTTCTAAAAGTATTATTTTGCAAGGCTGCAGTAAACAGTGAATACAATGTCTGCCAGCACAGTGTATTATAAAAAATGCAAAAGGAGAACACGGATGCAGAAATCTGTCAAAATAAGCTTCACGTACACTTCACACTCAACCTCAGGACAGTGACTGCTGGATATCTCCCCTCCCATTCTTTCAGGCTTTGATTATGTGGTCACTGCTTCAGCACCAGTCGGGACCATGCCCTTCCCAGATGCTCATTCCTGATGTTAACTGCATGTCAACTCCAGTGCTCACTTTGCATGCACTAAAAAGGATCAGGGAATGGATCCAGTTAGAAGACTCACAGAATAAAAGAAAAAAAGAGCAGTGAAGTTGGATCTCAGCTGGCTCCAACTCCCAGACCAGCTCAAGGCACATAAACATTAGTGTGTGTCTGGGGCTGGTAAAACAAATATTACTTTTGGCAGGAACCCACATTTATGCTGTACTTAAGCAACTACATAATCAGAGACTTTAATAAAGGTGATGCTGAACAATGCAAGGTTATCTTCTGAGAAAGGCAGGCCCACAAGCTTTTCATGCAAAAAGCCATTGTGGAAAAGCTGAGTAAAGCTGTCTAAAGAAGACTGGACTTCCACATGCTGATATTAGACAAAACTTTAGATGTCTAGATTGGAGAAATTACTTGCTTTTTGTCAGAAAAGCCTGCCCCTTTCTCCATTCAAGGATTTTAACTCTAAAAGTTTCCATGAAGGGAGTGGTTCTTACCTTACACCAACCATAAGGCTCTTGCAACAGTTCTTTTTTAAACTAGATTAGATATGGTCTAATGCACAAGACCTGCAGAACCCAGCATGGCAAGTATGCTGACCTCTAATAACCTGGCTCTATACAAAGCTATACTCTACACATTGCACTGTGTGGGCTACTATTGGGAAAGGATATTAAAGATATATTGCAAATGTTAATCCAGGTCTTGGACTCTACCAACACAAGTGTGTGCCTTCTGTGCAGCTTTTAAGTCTGCATGTAAGTCTGAGCTATCAGGAGGAAAATGATCAGATCTGATCTCCTGTGGCTGGGGCAGTCACTGGGGGTAAAGGAGACTAATGAAGTTGTAACCTGAACCTTATACCTTAACTAAGAAAGGAGTTCCCACTACCATTGCTTTTCAAGTGTAGAGTTTCACCCCTATGAACAGCAGAGAGCAGAAGGGCAGTTGGCTTTCAGATATTATTCTTTAATTTCTATCCTAATATTGTCTCATCTGTGTTTCTAGTATGCATTTGGGGGCAGATCAGAAAGATCTGTCTTGCATTCTATGAGTAAGTGAGATGTCACAAAAATCACTTAAGTTTCAGTAACCACTAGAAAACCTACAGTACATTATCTCAGCACAGCAGCTATAAGTCACTATGTGGATCACATTCCAGTGGGAATATTTTAGGCACGTTTTTGAAGGCACAAAACTTTGTGATCATTTGTGGGTTTACTCACAGAGGTGTCTAGACAAAGCTACTGCTTAATTGTTTTTAAGCTGATCTAGAAAAAAACCCAATTCTGCCCTTTACATATCTTAGATGTGGATCATATGAAAATATTTTCATATTTTTAGGTGTGGTACTTTTCTCCCAAAAGAAGACTTCACTGAAAATACTACACCAAGATAAAACATTGCAGGCAATAACTCATACTACACCATTGTCAGGACAGAGTGAAGATGCCTTATACAGTGGGGGAGCCTAGAAGGTCTGGTTTGAAAAACATGTGAATTAAATACTTGCGAGTGAACTTACCAACTAGCTCCTGAGGATCTCTTTTTTCCACTTCTGAGAACTCCTAGGAGAAAGAAGAAGAAACAGATTTTAGCCAAGGTATGCTTCTAATCTGAAAAGCCATATTGTCAATTTCTTTAGAATAAAAAAAGAATAAAAAGAATAAAAATTAAGAATGAAATACAAGTTATTAGATAATAGGGCAATGTTTGTACCACGGAGAGCCAAAGCCTAACAGGATGCTCTGTTTCCTTTCAAAGCTAGAGTCTAATTTAGAATTAAGGCTTTGTTTCAATGAGTCCTGGACACTCGGCTCCTTTAGAATTCCACTGAAACCTCTGTACTTGAAGCCTTTCTTCAAAACAGATCAAACCAGAGATTCTTCATTTTTTTGTGGCTGGTCTTTGGCACCAGCACAGGTCTATGTTTTAGAGCACAGCTAGCTAATCACTAGCTGGATCCACCCCACGGAAAACTGCTTAAGCCCTGGGAATGCCTACCACAGACCTGTGCAACTTGTAGTCCTTTAAGCAGGGTCAGCAGGTTGCATTCCCCAGAGGAACACAAAAATAGCTGAACTGCTCCCAGAGCCAAGGGTAGACCACTGCAACTTTAGAGCAGCATCTGATCAGCACCCAGGGCTCCTCCACAGGCTCCTGGGCTGCCAAGGGTTGCCAGTTGTGTGTGGTGCCAGAACTGTGCTATCCAGGGCTTTGGCTAATAAACCCTCCAAGGACCACAGTGGTGGGGAGTGTGGTGGTGATGCAGGTCCTGAATTCCTGTTTTGGAAGAATGCTCCTACAGTCAGTTCTCTCTTGGCTGCTGCTTTCCAGGAATGATGTAGTTGGTCTGCACCATGAGAAACTCAAGAGCAACTTCCACTGAGTTGTAATGATCTCTTTGGAGATCTTCTCAACACAACTGACCTCTCCTCAGTTATACTAATGCAAAAAAAAGGCAGCTTCAGTTGAAGGAGCACAGCAAGTGTTTGCATCAGAGTCTGGTGAGCAGGAGGTGTTACCTTATGGGATAACAATTCTTAAATATGTTTTGACCATATTGAGACCAACATTAAAATATTTTGATGCCAAGTGATACCAAATTCAGCACAAATAAAGTCTTTGAAACGGTATCAGCTGTATCCCAACACTGCCCTCTCCCCCATTGCCTTCCTCCCAAAGACCTTTTGTGACTCATTGGACTGTTCATCCAAAATTCCTCAGTGCCTCCAAACACTGAAGCTATTCATTCAACCTGACAGGGACACAATGCTGCCTCCTTGCTGCTTAGTAACCAATCTCTAAGCCCCCCTTTTACTCCATTTCCAATGAGGTGAGAGATGTACAGGGTGAGGAGGAAGCAGGAAGGTCACCAAGCCAGATATGGAAACAACAGGCTGTGCCCAATCCACTGTGAAAACCCACCAATTTCCAGAGAAGTCAAAGCTCTCTGGAAGCAGAAAATCAAATTTTTTGCATGGCACTAACTGCTACAGGGTGCTTTTTATAGCCATTCATGAAAACACCGACCAAAAAAAGGCACTGTTGCTCCATTAGTACACTGGGACCACAGAAATACAAGACTAAAGATATTTTAGAGAAAAAAAAAGGACATGAACATTCATCTTCTCCATGGCCAACTGGCAAGGCCCCAGGCCCTTTGTGAGATGGACCACAGTCTGACTGCTCCAACCCTACACCCCAAGCTAACACAATTGGTACAGCACATTAACACCTCTTCTCCCCAGGTCTTTAGAAAGACAAGCACAAACAAAAGAAAATTAAAACAGAAGCATGACATCTCGAAGCAGAAAACTCAAGCCAAGGAGCTTTCTTTGGCTGGAGCACTGGGCAGGAATCCAGGGAATATAGGTTGTGTTTTCTACAAACATACGCAGATGCTCCAGTAATGCGGTGAGAAATGGCGTGATGATAGTGAGCATCTGGCTGCACCAGTGAAGTGGTGGCAATTCTGTGGTAACTAAGAGGTTTGAGGACAAATTCAGATTGACATGCAAATTTTGCATGCAGGCTGGGGAAGTTCAGAGCTATGGATACGAGGGAAACTCGTGTCTGGGCAGGGCAGGGTGATTCACCAGGTGGTAAACACAGGCGGTCAGCAGGCTGGTTTGTTCCCGTTAGGATAGGTAGGTAATTAAAAGTATTCTTGCTTTGGTTTGAGATAATGAGCAAATGTTCGTTGAAGTAAAAGGAGGGAACTTGTGTTGCAACCTTGGCTCAATTACATCCTGCACTCTTATCTTTTGAAAATTTTAGTTTAAGTGGATTGAGAAGGAAGAGGAAGAAACAGGCTATGTCTCTGAGCACCTCTTGATCCTTCATCATACCCAGCACTTCATTATTTCATTACCCCTCCCATCTTCTGCCCACTTATCCTCTCTTCATCCAAGAACACAAAGGCAAGAGAAGAAATTCCCCAAATAACCAATATCATCAAATACGCACGTAAGCAACAGTAGCACAGTCAAATTCAGGTGCTTTAGACATGTGCTAATTGCCTTCAAGAAGAAGACCCTCTCATTTGGGCAGTTAACAGGGTTGCAATGGTGTGTGCTCTATTTCTGAAGTTTTCAGAAACCCATTTTCAAGTCTCCTGAAGGTGTCTGGTGTCACCATGAAGCATAAGCACACAGTTCTCAAGGAACATGATCTAAGATTCCAACAGATAATCTGAGGGTGAAAACTTCTCCTGTTATATACCTTACATAAGTACTGCTAAAATTTCAGAGGTGTTAGATCATAGAATCATAGAATTGGCTGGGTTGGAAGGGACCTCAGAGATCATCGAGTCCAACCCTTGAACCACCGTTGCGGTTGCTAGACCATGGCACTGAGTACCACATCCAGTCTTTTTTTAAATATCTCCAGGGACGGAGAATCCACCACTTCCCTGGGCAGCCCATTCCAATGACGGATCACTCTTTCCGTAAAGAAATTCTTTCTAATATCTAACCTAAACTTCCCCTGGCACAACTTAAGTCCATGCCCTCTTGTCTTGTTGAAAGTTGTTTGGTAAAAGAGCCCAACCCCCACCTGGCTACACCCTCCTTTCAGGTAGTTGTAGAGAGCGATGAGGTCTCCCCTGAGCCGCCTCTTCTTTAGGCTGAACAACCCCAGTTCTCTCAGCCTCTCCTCGTAGGGTCTATGCTCAAGTCCCTTCACCAGCCTGGTTGCCCTCCTTTGGACCTGCTCCAGAACCTCGATATCCTTCCTGAACTGGGGGGCCCAGAACTGGACACAGTACTCAAGGTGTGGCCTCACGAGGGCTGAGTACAGGGGCAGAATCACTTCCTTGGACCTGCTGGCAATGCTGTTCCGGATACAGGCCAGGATGCCATTGGCTTTCTTGGCCACCTGGGCACACTGCTGGCTCATGTTCAGCTTCTTGTCGATCCAGACTCCCAGGTCCTTTTCTGCCTGGCTGCTCTCCAGCCACTCTGTCCCCAGCCTGTAGCGCTGCATGGGGTTGTTGTGGCCAAAGTGCAGGACCCGGCACTTGGCCTTGTTGAACCTCATCCCGTTGGAATCGGCCCAGCTCTCTAGTCTGTCCAGGTCCCTCTGCAGAGCCCTCCTGCCTTCGAGTTGGTCCACACTTCCTCCCAGCTTAGTGTCGTCTGCGAATTTGCTGATGATGGACTCAATCCCCTCATCTAAATCATCAATGAAGATGTTGAACAGAACTGGGCCCAACACTGATCCCTGGGGGACACCACTAGTGACTGGCCGCCAACTGGATGCAGCCCCGTTCAGCACCACTCTCTGGGCCCGGCCCTCCAGCCAGTTCCTAACCCAGCACAGGGTGCTCCTGTCCAAGCTGCGGGCTGACAGTTTTTTCAGGAGGATGCTGTGGGAGACGGTGTCAAAGGCTTTGCTGAAGTCTAGTGTTAAATAGCATGTGCTATAAATTTCCAGAATCATCAGCAAGTTTGCCTTCACCAGAAGCGAGTTTGTTGCTTAATTCATATCCTTTAATCTTAGAGGTACAGCACAAGTCTGCCTGATTTGTAAGAGGCTAAATAAACCCAGTCCTACCAGGCTGCCACTCTGTACTCCTGGCCTGACTGCCCACAGCTGCTCCAGCAAGTCTGGTCTCCACATCCTCAGGCCACAGCCAAGACATCAGAAACCCCAGAGTTGCACCAAGCAAATGAAAACAACTTCACTAACATATTCTAGCCACACCTCACTGCCCAGAGGATATGAATTTTGCTTACTGATGAATTACTGTATACCTACACCCACTGCTCCATCATTAGCAAGCTGAAGACATCAACACAGCTTTCATTAAGTCAGACTGCTTTCAAGCCTCTTAAATGCCTTCAGAAAACAAAGGGATGACCGAATCCTCCTACAGTGCTTGTTCATATTTGCTCAGTTTACTGTCTGAAACTGTCATGAGGCAAGTATCAACACCTTGAATGAAGGCATACAGCCTGGCAGATGCAAGACTGAAAAAGTCTTGTTCAAACCTCTTGAGTATCTACTGAAGATCCAGGACTTATGGACAGCATAAAAACTATCAGTGGAATAACCACCCAACCAGAACTGTCCCATTTCAATAATAGAACCTTCCAACCCTGCACAGTTTTCACAAGCCTGACCTCTGAAAGGCTGTAAAGGAACATCTCTGAATTTACTGTTGCAGCCAGTGTCTTGCTTCTTGGACAAAGACAGCCTGGACATATTAGTTACGCTGAAAACCCTCTCTACCATCATGGAAATACAAAACTCAGGAGGAAAAAAATAAAAGTGCCATGTTTTTTTTTTTCTCTTGTCATTTTATCCCACCTAATATTACATGATGGTGTCAAAGATTGAGTTTAAACAACAAAAAACCCCAATATTGTACTTTATTTCTGTCACGCACTCAACAAGTGGATTTTCTGGCTGTTGTCCATTTTGCAGCCTAGATCTTGAAATCAACTGTTTGATCAGCTGTCAGACAGCCTTGCTCCAATAGACCCCTGAAAGGAGGCAAGGGATTCTGTGGTGGTCTAGAGCCAAGTTGGAAGAGGACTGGAAGATATCAAGACAAGCAGAAGACAGACTCCTTTCCCATGATCCAGAGACTAACAAAGAGCAGCCTCTCAAGAGTGCAAACTGCTACAGGCGAAGTATTAAAAAAAAAAAATAAATCCCAACACAACAAGAAAAAAAACCAACAACCAACATTTTAACATCTAACTGGACCATTAAAATAAGTCACCATTTTTGTGCTTTTAAGGGCAGTTCTTCACATCAGCTCACCGACAGCAGAAACCATTATTCTATTACTATTCCTATGTTTGTTCAGGAGGTTTTCCATTTTCTCTGCTTCCAAGACAAATTCTTTCTTCCCCTCCTCAGCAAGACAACGCTGCCTCCAAGAGCCTGACTGATATGAATCCAGCTTGATGGTTCAGTTTTCATGTATCATAATCAGTTACAGAAAAGCAGCAAGGTGAAGGGTGGGTGTGTGTACATTCATAAGGAAAGAGCTGTATTTTGGCTTAATATTTCACCTTGCTGAGGTGAGGTAGAGACCATCTTTTCAACCCTAGAGTGTTTCCATTCAGTTACATAAAAAAACAGCCTCTGCTCAGGTTCCACAGAAAATAAAAATGACCAAGCACAATCCTCACAGTGTGGAACAGAGATTAAAGGAAGGAAGCAAAAACAATATGAATCCGAGACTGATGAATTCCAGTTGGGAAAGTGTTGCCCAGAACAGCTTTATTTAATGGAAAGAATGGACTGACTTAAAACAATGCTCACTAAATCCTTCCTGAAACAAGATCCATAAATCCAATACAGAGCTCACACTGAACATAACTGCTGGCATTAACTGTCACCAAAAGGTACAAATTCAAGCACCAATTTCTTGTTGAAGCTGTTACACATGTTAGTGCAGGTGTACCTCAAACTAGAAGAAGAAATGGTTGAACAGGGAGGCAAAAAAAGATACAAACACTCTGTTGACTGCTTTAAATAGGACGCAAACTGTAAGATATGAAACTGATGCAAAATTTGTCACCACTCAACTGCCTCCCCAGACTTGCAGCCAACTTAGCCCCACTGCTTCATTTTTCCACTGACTTCTAGTTAGTATTATAAAAGTGGGTAGGAAGCTTCCACAGTAACCCTCAATAACATTTTATATTTATGAGAAAATACTTAACACCAATTTAAACTGACAGGCAAAAAAATGTATAGGCTTGTCATGCTGTCATGCCAGTAGATTACTGTAAAGATACTAATGCAGAGAACTGTTCAGTGCAATCCTTCCACTAAACACCAGTGGACCTGCTGCTGCAATAGCTGTTACAGCAGATTCCTTTCACCTCAGCAGGAGCCAGCAATTTTTCCTTCTCTCTACAACTCAGACTATCTCCTGTAGTTCTAACATACCAACAGCCTCATTTAGCTGAGTATGATGGAAAGAAATTCTGTAACTGCAAACTGTTAGAAGAGTTATCTAAAGCTAACAGTGAAGATGGCCTTGTCAGAGCAAGTAGGTGAAATGTTTATGTGCAGGCATCAAGAGAAAGCTCTCTCCAAACCCTGGATCATGTGCACTTTTTTATCTTTTTTTTTTTTTTCCTTTCACTTTTTAAAGGAACATCCTAGCAATTACTGCTTTTCTACAAAGATCAAAAGTGCTTATGAGAACACCAGAAACCTCTTGTTTAATATTAAAAGTGCATGACAAGAACTATTTCATTTCTTGCTCACCAGATCTACCTGATGCTGGTGGGCTATCAGGCTGAGGGCAGCAGAGTGAACGTCACATGTATTCAGAATCCAAGGATGAGAAATCAAGGGAACACATGTACTGTGCTTTTATTTCTCTTCCCCCCATTTTTTCTTGTATTGTGGGGGAGGAGAATCCCAAGAGAAAGATTGAAACAAGCCCATTTCCTACAGCCATATCCTGTTTGCCAGCTCTGATACGTAGTTCCAGGCAAAGTGCCCAGTACAGGAAATTTAACTAAGAAAAAATTGTAGGTACCATGGTCTAGATACTAGGAGAAGCACTGCAACTCATGCACCACCTACAAGAAAAAACTGATACATCCAACCTTTAGTGACACCTATGTACAGTCTGTACAAACCTACCTTATTTTGAGATGCCACTGTCACAGTGAAAAAGGGAAGGAAAACCAAGTCAGGTAAGAGTCAACTCAAGATATTCCTTAAGCATCTTATCAAAACAAAGAACCCATGTTCCTGACATTACCTTTTGCTTTTTTAGCTAGCTTAAGTCTAAAAAAATGCATCTTCATTTCATTGCAATGTCAATGAAAAAAACACCAACCCCCCTCCAACCAAAATCTGGCAAAATACTTCAGTAAGAAAATGCTTTAGAAAGGAACCATTCATAGACTAAAAGCCTTTCAATAGCTTCTTTGAAACTTGATTCTGTTCACCTGACATATGCTATCTCAATATTTGACAAAGATTATTTGTTAAAAGTCATTTCCAGTCAAGGATCTCTGTGCCAGAACTCCTGCTTTCCCTGTGGAGTTAACAATATCTGCCCTACAAGGCACCCTGGTGCCTCCTCTCTCTCCTCTGCTGCCAGGGGACCTCTCCAATTTGCAGATCACTCTGTGCATGTGCTTTCCAAGGCCACAGAATAGTTTCTCCACAGCACAGACACCAACCAGGGCAGAGTGGTGTAAATGTGCAGAAGATGGCACAGCCCAGGGAAGGACACCAGCACACCAGCAGTTAACAGTTGCCACCAGCAGCACAGCTCCCATCATTTTCCACCCGAAGCCACCATGGCCAGCAGAGATGCACCTTGCTTTGCAGAGCCCATAAATTCTGCTTTCAAGTCACTTTTGCTTTTTTTACAGTGGAACAGGAATTCAGAGGTGAAATACCAGCACCACATGACAGAGTTTGAGGTGTGTCAAGCCCTTTTGATGATTTTGGTTTTTTTACAGATTGTTGTAATGCAGAACCAAGCAGAAGGTGAAGCTGGGACATGAGGAATATTAAGCCTCACACCAGCAAAAGAAAGGCTCAGAAGAGCTGGTAACATTAACTTCTTGCACAAGCTTTCTTCTTCAGTACATAATACCAAAAATAATTCTTCATGCCTTGGTATAGAGCCAAAGCAAGAATCCTCATTGGGATATGCACTTCTCCATGAATGGATCCCACAGATATTTAGCAGATTTTGGTCCTTTTGTGCCGAGGACAGTGAAGCTGGAAAAAGCTATTTTCAGATATTTGTTGGTATTTGAGGCAATCCTCCATCTGTGCTGACTGTTCAGACTTCCACTCAGACATGCACCAACATGCAAATTCAGCACAGACTATTTCAGTACATCAGAAAAAAATAACTGAAACAACAGAACTGGATTTGAAGAACTCAGACCTTTATCAGGTGAAATATGCAAGGGGAAGCAGCTCCAGAAAGGACTTTTCTTCAAGTTTAAAGACAAACAGTAAAAGCCTGGCTTTCCTTTGGAGAAAGGCAAGCCACACCTGTGTCAATAATCTGTGGTATTTAGTACTGCAGGGAGTGAAGAGTCTGCCACAGCATGTATGCCTGGCGGGGAGGAAGGAACAAGCATGTCTGTGGACATGTCTCATCTTCCAAACAGCTCAAGAGCTGGACTGAAGCCAGCAGCTCTAAGGCAGGTAAGGCAGCTTCAGGAACCAACAGTGCTGTGACCTACCTCCTTCTCAGGCAGTCAGAGCTGGAGAATCAGAAGAGCATGGGGCAAGGGGCAAAATTATCAAAGATGCTGAATGCTGTCTTGTTTCCTGTATGCAAAAACTGTTTAACCACTGCTGATATTCTCTGGAAATAAATAAGGTCAATCAGGTAGTTAAAAAATAGGAACCAGGTATCAGCTGTTTTACTGTCTGAGCACTCAGGGCAGCAGGGCAGAGGACAGCAGAGATAAATCAGCAGCAGCTGAAATAACCCTACTGCCCCTAAGGGTTTTTTGCGAGCAAGGCTGACTGCTAAGCTGCCAAACTCTGGTTCCCTGGACCTAAAACGAGGGGAAAATATGTGGAGTTGGAAGCACAGAGAGCATATTACACTGTGAGACTAAAAGGAAGCTGGGATACAGGAAAAGATGCATAGGCAACTGCAGTGCTTATCACTGGCACCAGCAGGCTGTGCTCATAGGCAAAGGCATGGGCAGGAAACAAACCCCTGGGCTCTAACCTTAACCCCAGCCCTGGAAACTCCACAGTTAACACTTGGAAAGTGTTTCACAAGGGGTGCACAGCACAGCCATGAAGTACACAAAGCCAGTTAAAAAATAAAGCTGCTCTTTTGCCAGTTCTGCCCCTCAGAGACCAATGACAACCCAAAGCTAAGGGGAGGGGCAGGAAAAAAAAAAGAACTTAAAACTTTGTTTCTGATGAGACATACACACTTTATTCTACAAAACTTACAAACCAGTTATATCCTGCCAGATCCAGCCACTGTGCAAGCAGACCAATACCCAGCCATGTCAGCCATCATGGAGTGCACTGGTTTGGGGTGGAACATAAGTTTTATTACGTGTTCTTCAGCTACATGACCTTGAACACATTTTAAGTAAATTTTTAAGACTACCTCTCAACAACTGAGAGCATCAAGGGATAGAATTTCTAAGCAACCTTCATAATTTGCCACCACCAAAGTAAAATATTTGAATTATTATCTAAGCTCACAAGTGCCAGCTTCTTTCATACAGCTTGCTGTGAAACACCAAATAAAACAGCTGTGCTTTACCAGTACAATTTTTCCAAAACACCCCTTTTCCCTTTTTTTGGAAGAAAACAGTTATACCTGAGGTGAAAGTTACTAAGTAGGCTCAGGCATCTTTTGAGAATCTGGCATGACTGAACTCTGAGAAATTAATATGCCTTATCAAAATACAAGTTAATTACAGGGATTACATTACTGCACACACCCACCCAGTTATGGTTCTTAGCACTTACTGCTTTTACTTCAAATCAAGACAATTTTTATATTTAAACAAACAGGTTAATTGGCAGGCAAGATTTAAAAAAAAAAGACCAAACAAAATATTGCAATTAAAAGCCTCTAAGTATTAGTACACACCTACACATCATAACACAGTAAAGTTACAGTATGCTGGATCAATAAAAGCTAAACATAATAAAGAGCTGGTGTTTATCAAGAGGTGGTACTTAGTCATGCTTAGTATCCCTCTGAAAGTTTGACATCCTTCTGCTAGATACCCGTTTGGCTGCCTCTCCATACAATGCTACAAGGATACAAAGGGTAACCTTAAAACAAAACCAAAGGAAAAAAAAAAAAAAAAAAAAAATCGAAGTAGCCACCTGCTTTGAAAAACTATTTCCATGTGCCAGGCATTCACTTGCCAAGGGAGTGGCAATATTTATCAGCTTCACTGCAGCAGCTAATCCTGATACCACAATCAAGGCTTAAGAGTTAATGATTTCCCCTGTGAAAACTGCAGTGTACAAGCTGCAGGGCTGGGCTCTATCCTTGACCAACACTTGCAAGCTGTTACTCATCAAGTCCTACAATATGAAGCACAGAACCCTCCAGATAGGCCTTCAAGCTCAAGGTCAGCATTTCATTTAAGGTTCTTTTTCCTCCTTCCTGCAGAGCTGGTTCATTGAGTGAGCTCTGGGGTTTGTATCTTCTTACTGCATCAAGGCTGTAACCATAGCCAGCTGCTGGCAGGAGCCCAAGCCACTGGTGCTCACTGCACAGCCCCTTAACCCTCCTCATTCCATAGCACCACCAGCAGAACCCCAACTTTCACACCCATTTCCACAACACCCCCAGTGTATATTCAGGGCTCAAATTCATCGTTAGCTGATGAATTGCAATGGGTTTACCTCATTTGTGTATGCTAAAGGATTTACCTTCTGCATACAGTTAGATTCAGACCCTGGAAAAGCCCTAGCCAGATCTAAAGAGCCTGTGATATCCATATTTCTATATGTTTTAATATTATTTAATATTTAATAGATGCTTTTATTTACTATGTTTTAATATTTCATTATATTTTATATTTTTATATATGTTTTAGTATTTCATTATATTTTAATGTCGTATTTCCTATGATATCCATGTTTCTAGGTCTGTAATGTCTTACAGTGACATTGATAGAGCAGCTACAGCACTTGTCTGGGACAAAACAAAATAAAGTCGTCCAAAACTGTTAGCAAATAATGATCAAGTGCCTCCTTTTTTGTCACACTTTGGATTTACAGTAACTAGAACTCTGTCACTAGTTGTCATAGATATTGCAGGCTCAAGGGAATGAGGAAGGAGAACACTGCCACTTGGTGGAAAAGTGGGATAGGAAACATGTGCAACAGCTTCAAGTAAAACTACTTTGACAATCATGTTCCACCTGTCCCCATCCCAAGGAAATTTCTTAACAGCATGGCTAGGACAGCTCCATCAGAGCCTGGCAGGATGCCCTGCAGCAACATGGCCCCTCCACAACCCGCACAGCACTCTGCTGCCTTGCAGTGTGCTGCTTGCTGCTGCCTCTCCTCCAAGTGCTAGCTGGCTATTTAGAACTGAAAAAAACAAACAAACCCAAAAGGCCAGAAGAGGCTGTTCCCTTTTTCTGTTATGTATGGAGACAACTGTTACTGATGACATGGAAGTCTGAAACTGCCAAAGTTCAGATCTCCCTCACTGCTATTCTTCTCACCTTTCATGCCCAGCTAGGAATTAAATTATTTTTTTGCCTTTCAAAGTTTAACTTCACTTTACATTTTTCACTTCTTGCAGAGTTCCTTCTACAGAGCTTATCCAAGGTATCAAATGCTTTTAATCCTCAGTGTTTCTTTGCTTCCCCACTGAAGCTGAAACACTGCTGTGTATAGCTCTTCCTAATGACAAAATGCATGTAGACCACAGCACACAGAACTCACTGAAATCCAGAAGCTTTTTAAACAAGCCAACATGAAATGTCAGCAACATATTGAAGCAGTAGCCACACAATTCAGTGGTAAGGCTTCTGCAAGCATCATTATTCAGACAAGAGTTACTCTAGTCTGATTTTGTTCTTTCTTTTTCTCAGATCTTCTCTCCATTGCTCTGAAGTCCTAGAGCCCCTTTAAGACAGAAATGCATACAATTTCAAAAAGGCTCTACTACATGGGCTGTGGTGATGTACAACAAATTTCTCTTTTAAGGAAAACCTATTTTTCTTTCACAGTATGCCTTTGAATTCAGCAGTTTTTACAGAAACATCTTGCTAGCATGCTTACCAGCCACAATGGCAAAAATGCAAAAGTAGAGAAAAGATAAAAGTGAGAGATTAACTTTCACTCTCTTTAAAAAAAACATCTTTCTTGCAACAAGAACAGGAGACAATACATTCCACTAAGTGCCTACTACCTTATGCCAAAGGCATTAATGATACTTCACACAAGACTTGTGTACAGTAGAGCTGCCAAGGTTGTCAATCATGTAACACTATGAACCCATAAAAATGTTGTGGATATTGGAAGAAGGTGCTGCTATAAAACTAATTTAAACAGACTAGCTAAACACATTCATTTGTCTTCATCTTGTCCTACACTAATTCAAATGCCCTAAAAAAACCCTTCAGTTTGCAGCACAGTCCTCTGGTTTCCTCACAATCTGTGCTGTTACAAACCTGTTGTCCAGCAGAAATAGGACGTAAACCCAAGAGAAAGATGACTTCAACTACTTATGATTCAACTATATATTCAACTGTTACCTGGGGATCTTATTTCACTTTATAAATTTTAAACATAGCCTTTAGAAAACTGCTTCATTCAGAAGGACAGAAAGAGAGATGGAGACAACTGAACTATCTGGACATGTTTAATGACCTCTAGGAGCACGAGATCATTTATTCATCAGTTTGTTCTAAATGAAAAGAGTATTCTGACTAACACCAGTCATAAGAGAACTCTGTACCGAATACTACATCTCCCAGATCACTGCAAAATAGGTGTGATGCTGTCAGAAAACCCACCTCAGATCTAATGCACAAGATGACTGAGTTGACGAATGCAGATCTTCATCATGACAGCCCACAGTGCAACTGTTTAACTACCTCTGGCAGAAGCCAGAACTGAAGAAACAAACAAACATTTTACAGCAACAAAATGGAAAGTATGAAACTAGCTACAGAAGATCACAAACGAACACCAAGCCATGCTGTTAAGACTTATTCCTCTTGTACTGAACTTCCCCCCCACCACACCACCACACTTTCAAATACCTTTAGGTCACCAGCCTCAGGTTTTTCAGTCTCTGAATCGTCATCTTCCTACAAGACAAGAATTTACAGGATTAAGCTTAAAGAGCAGGCTTGGCAAGTAACTGCACTTACAGCAAAGGACTCCAATTCAGCAGTAGTCCAGGGCCCTTTCCATAGGAGGTAGTTTTGCCCCACCCACTCATGACCAGAAACCAAGTCCTACAGTGAGGGAGAGAAGTGTTTGTTTGGGGGTTATGCTGGTTTTTTAGGCATCACTCAGTAGCAGATGTCCCCACAAAACTCATGTAGCTCCTGAATGTTCAGAACTAGACGATAAGCAGCAACAGAACTGGGAAAAAAAACATTTGTGATTTGATAATTCAAGTCTCTTCCAGATGTCCTGGGCAACTTTTTAAACTTGCCTCCCTTTAGCAGCATTCACAAAAAAAGCAGTATTTTACAAGCCCTGTTATACCCCCAAACACACATTAGCAACGCACAGAGGACACACAGCTGGCCAGCCACCCAACCAAACATGCAGGCTGGGTGAGCGTCTGGCCCAGCACCAAGTTCCAAAGATCTGGTGATGCCAACAGTCACCACATCTCTTATCTGTGCAGGGCTGTCACAGCCTTCTCAGCAGATAACATGAACTTACACAGAAGGAACCACTGACAAATTCCACTGTTTTCAGTAATAGACTCCACTTGTTTTTTATTTCCACACAGAAATAAACTAAAAAACTGGGCAAACTTCTGCCCTGTGAGAGCTTACAACACTGAACTCAGCCTTGTGTACACTACATGAGAAGCAAGCTCCAGCTTTGGTCCCAACTGGGAGGTAAGCCAAGTGCCCCCCCCAGCTACCTCACTGGGCTCCCAGAGCTCTTGTGTTTCTAGGCATAAATACATACTCTGGGTTCAAAACACATCTGAGGTGCAGAACACATTTTTTCATGCTCACACAACTCAGCAGAATGGTTTTGCCTCCAAATTTTGCTATAAATTTCTATTTTTTGCCCCAGAACAAGTACTGGGGAATTTTAGATTCAAAAAGAAAAACAGAAAAGAAGTGAGGTGGTATCTGAAATGGAAGAGTTTGCAATAAAATGCTCAACGGAGCAAGTTCTGGTGAGACAAGCTAGAGATTGACCACACAACAATGTAAGTTTTAATTGCCTGAATTAACATGCCTATCCCCAGAAGTGAGAGAAACTCCCTCACTTCAGCTACTTTCCAGCTCACCTTTCTGAAAGCTACACATATGCCAGTAACTCAGTCTTAATTGTAAAAAATTTGTAACAGTAAGTCTGTAACTAGAAAACAATCATATTACCAAGTAACTTGGTGTTTGTCACAAATATCTCTGCCCTCCAATGTCCCATCTATATTATAAAGACAAAAGCAGTTTTCAACAAAGCAACACTGGGTTAAATCATGCATGTCACAGGTAACTGAAACAGCTTCCAAAACCTCCCAATATAGCAGGGGGAATCAGTGAAACAACCTTAACAAAGGAGCATTACAGAGAACTGCCTTTGAAAGCAACCGAGGCTCTTCAGTCACTGTTAAGGTAGATAACCAACCCGAGTCCAATTCACTCTGCCTTCTAAAAAACAACTCATAACCAGGAGAAGCTCCTAGAACAAGCAGTATCAAGGAAACTCTCAGTTCTGCATGTTTGTGCAGCAACCACATGTACAGGCAAGAGCTCCTCTCTGGCATCAGGTTATTTGCTGCTCTTTTCCTCACAGCAGCCTGGACCTCCCAGAGGATGGACAGCTGCAGCCTGCACTGAAAAGTGTGCATGCAATACACAGAGTAATCCTTTTACCTGCCCACCTGTCAATGCTAAGTACACCTGATTGTGACAAGCATATGGATCACACCTATTGCTTTTCTTTTTAAGCTAAAGAGATGTCACTGGAGGAAGGCCTGAAAGTTTTAGATGTAAGAATCATTAAATCAAGAAAGAAGCTTCTTTACTTTGCTAAGCCAGATGCTAGGCAGACCCTGAATGTTACTGCGTGCGCTTTCTCCAGTTAGCAACAGAACAAAACCAAAAGCAAGAACAAGAGACTGATAGGTTTCTTGTCTGCTAATTAAGAAAACAGATGGCAGAAACAATGAGAGTCTCATAAGAAACTGATCTCAGGCACACAAAGGAGATCTCTGCAAGGAAAGGTATAGTAACAGACCTGCTTTTTGGGCTACACAGCAAAACAAGGAGAAGAGAACACCCTCTTCTTGCAGTGGTAAACAAAAGGCAGTAAAGAACCTCCCCCCTGCCCCATATCCCAACAATAACTTATTGTTTTGCTCATGCAGCCACATGATAGAGCTACATACCCTGTCTCCCAGTGCACCCATTATCTCAGCACTAAAGTGATGTTACAGACATACCATGAAGCTGTGACAAACAAAAGCCTCTCACATCTACACAGGACACTTCACAGCAAGGTAACCTGATGTAGTGAGTGGATGGTGTTATACATGAAAGTAATTCAGGACACCACAGCACTTCATTCTGCTTAATCCTCCAGCTGACCATGCAACAGTGTGTTCCTCTTACAAAGTTCTCCTTTATGTCAACTACAGTTAAAAATAATTTTCATTTAGGGTAGCTTTTGACTTACATGAGTCAAATGACATTAACACAGTTAGTAACAAGAAACACAAGCTGCTGATGGGCTTCCGGACAAATGATGTCTATTTGAAAATGAAGTGAACAGAAATACTTGAGAAGTGCTGAAACCCACACCCGGAGTCAGACATTCCATCATAGCTTGCAATTCAGGGGCTCTATTTTGAGATATAAAAGTCTACAATATATGAAAGGCATCAGGGAAAGCTCTCAGAGCTGAGATACTTACTGACTGCCTGCTGTTGTCATCATCCTCTTCTTCATACCCCTCCTCGTCCCCATCCACACGTGTGAAGTCATCATCTCCGTACGCAACCGAGACCAGGCCTCCTTTTTCTCCTAAGAAGGAAGGGGGAAAGAAAACCATGGGGCAAAGGGGAGGTGACAACAAGCAGGGGCTTCCTCTCAGGGAGAAGAAGGCGGCAAGCTAGGGAAGGGTCCCCGGCGAGGCACACCCGGCCCCGCCGCCTCCCCCAGACCCTTCCCCGCCCTCACCCGTGGCCGCTCCCCCATCGCTTCCCGCCGTCCCGGCTTCGCTGTCCGACTCCGGGTCTGAATCCTCAGCGTAAACGGCCAACGAGGAGAGGACGCTCCGCTTCGCCGCCGCCATCTTCCCCCCCTCCTCACAGCGGCTTTCCGGCGCATGGAGGTGACGTGAGCAGCGCGGTCGCCATAGCAACGCGGCCCTCCTCCCGCCTTCCGCGGGCCCACGGCGCAGCGGAAAAGCTCCGGCAGCCCGCGCAGGGCGGGAGGAGAGGAACCCTCGTCCAGGAGGAGCGGGGTTCCTGTGAGGGAGGGAGAGGAGGGATAAAAGGTGCGCGTCCCGGTTGTAGCGGGGCCCTTTAAGAACTGCCGCGACGTCATCGCGCTGCGTCGCGACAGCACCTGCGGGATCGTGACTGAGTGCGAGAGGGTGGGAAGGGGGTCGGGGGGGGGGGGGGGGGGGGGGTACGGCGGGGGAGGAACTGCGCCTGAGGGTCTGGGAGGACAGCCCCCAGCGGGAGGGGAAGGGGGTGTGAGAGGAGGACCCCAGGGTTCCCGCGCTCCCCCCGTGTGGGTGGGTCTGGGGGTGGGGGGGAAAGGGGACAGCAAGGGGCCCCCACCGCTATGGCCCCCTCCGCCCCAAGGTGTGCTCGGCCCGTGCCCCATTGCGAAGCCTCAGCAGGGTCTGCCCCGGAATCAGTGATGTCGGGATCCCCTCCACTAAAGGAACCGGGATGGCATCCTCGAGGGGCGAAAAATAAAAGAGGGGAACCTGGCAGGGGGAGGTCCCGGCCAGGGGAGGGTGATGGCGCTCCGGTTTAGATTCGGTTCCTGTCACTGTTCGCAGCTTCTCTAAAATGAGCGGCCAAGCCCCCGCTGGCCTGGAAGGCAGGGTCCGGAAAACCCTGCGGAAGGTCTTCGGGTTTGAGTCCTTCAAGACTTCCCTGCAGGAAAGCGCGACCATGACTGTGGCGAGAGGTGAGGCTGTGAAACGCGTCTGATTTCCCCTCCCTCCGTCAGGGTGGTGCTGCAAGAGCTGTGACCATTCCTGCTTTGAGGAGATATCCCTTGGACTCAGCAGGATCTCCAGGCCCTCCTCGGCCTCCTCTGTGCTGAGATCATTTCAGTGGCAAAGGAGCAGGAGGGTGTGATGCACGGAAATTCTCTGAGTGTGCCCTGCCTGTGCTATGCATTTATTTTGTGCATCCTTGTTATTGCATTAACTAGAAAATGGGAGACTTTAAAGTGCAGTCTCCACGCCAGGCATTTGCCAGCATGTTTATGGTCAAATGAGATCAAAACTGTTTACATTTGTACATTTTACATTTATACATTTTCAGATTAAATCTCTCATTGTAGAAATGTTAGACAGCAATGATACTTGCAGAACACTTGATTTCCTGGCATAGTTTGTATCTGTTCCCTGAGTCACATGGCCATTATCAGAAACATGATTTTGCTGCTGTTAAGTACCCACCAGCATCCAAGTGTTGGCTGGAGAGGCAGCTGATCAGGCTGCCAACCATCAGCTCCCCTGGCAGGTCATAATGTGAATAAGAACAGTGTCCAACTCAGCTCTCAGGATATAGTTGTAGTTTTCATCTCTCCAGCAGTTCTGCAGACATGCTGTTGATAACAGACTGGCCAGGAGCAGTGTTCTGCCAGCAGGGTCTGCCTGTTAACATAAGCATTGCCTTGAGTGAAGTGGACACTTACCAACTTATTATCTGTGGTTGAGAATTCCAACCCTTATTTCTTATAATGTACCTTTCTGTGATAAACTTTAAGAGGGTGTGGTAAAGATCAGACATGGGGCTGCTAATTTGGTAATCGAAAGTCTGCAAGATGACTGAAAGCAACTCACCTCGAGGAGAATTAGCATGAATAACTTGTTTAACTTCTTTTTATCTTGGTTTCTGTGTATCTTCTGGTACTTTTGTAAGACTGTTTCTAAATGTTTACACAGCAATCAGAGATTCTTTGAAGGAAACCATTGCAGGCATGTAAAGTATTGTTACGCTTTTACAACCTGGAATTAAGTGTCTTTTGTAGGTATGCCACACACACACACATATGCTGTTTCTCACAGACCAAAAACCTTTCTGCCCCCTGTCCAGTCAGAGCCCTGGGAACCACTCAGTAGCTTTGAGCTTTCTTCTGTTGTCTTTGCAGGGGAGAAGGATGTCTTTGTGTGCATGCCCACAGGGGCAGGGAAGTCCTTGTGCTACCAGCTTCCTGCAGTTCTGGCAGTGGGCATCACCATTGTCATTTCACCTCTGATTGCACTGATTCAGGTAACTGTCTCAGCTGTTGGAAAGCACTGAGTGAAGGGGGTCAGCAGGCACTGGAGGCACAGCTGCCTCTTGTCTTTCTGCCCACAAGCCTCTGTTCTTGGCCTGCCTCTTAATTCTCTTGATGTCTCAGCATGTTTTCCTTACCCTGTTGATAAATGAAGAGGTTGCAACTTAGCTACAGAGCAGAGTAATTCTGGTATGATACTATGCAGTTCTCTAAAAGGAGGCTTTTCTTCTTTAATAATAACCTGGTGGGGTTTATAACTGAGCTTTTCTCCATTTTCCCCAGTTGTCGTTTACCTCCCCTGTGCTACAGAGAAGCAGCAAAGCAGAGTACTTCTAATAGACCAAACTGGATCTTTCCCCAGAAGAAAACTGCTATTTTACCTATAAAGGGTTAACTCCAGGAGTGATGAAGTTGCCTTTGAAGGCATAATTTGCTCTGCATCAAAATGTCTTTCTGGTGCTGTCAGTCTTTCTGTTACCAGAAGAAGCTCAGCTGCTCCTTGAGCCCTTTCATCTGTGACACTTCTTTGTTTTCTGTATTTTGTCAACTGTTTCATCACCTATTGGGAGAAGCAATTCCCTGTAAGAGCAGCTGTAGCATTGCTTAGACTTCTGTAAAGCATCTGTTTAGCTTTGCATGACATCTAGTGTTGTAAGCTGCTGGTTTTGGGTTTGGGTTTTGTGATTTATATTTTGTAACTCCTTTATGGTCTTAGTGTAATATCTAGTAAGAATGAAGATCAGGCTTAGTGACACATGTCAGAAAGGTGTTATAAGTTGTGAACTTTTTCCAAGTGTGAGGATTTCTGATCAGATTCCAACTCAGACAATATTGTATCACTGAAATGGAAGTTAAAAAAATTACCATTGGTAAGATTTGCTGGTGAAGCAGAATGTATCAGAGTGACAAATAGGTTGGGATAGGCTCAGGGAATCCTAGGGAACAGAACTGGAGTGAACCTTCAGAGGTGTTCTCATCAAGACCTGAGATGAGGAGGCTGAGAGTTGATTTTGTGAGCAGGAAACAATGGCTAATAAATCAGTTAATGAAAACAGTTAGTTATTGAGTAAAGTAAGGAGATACTTGTTTTTCAGGACTATTTATATCTTCTGAAATGTTAATCCTTGTGAAGTGCAACTGAGCAGCTTGGTGTAGGGAAAGAGGGTAGAATTTATATGCCCAGGGTTCATCTGGATGTAACTGGATGTGTTACACTGTTTTCTTCCTGGATTTCATGGCTGATTCTCATCTGGACTTGATACTGTTCAGTGGTGATTTGCATGATCCTTCTGTTTTGTCCTATGTCAGCTGTGTTTATAACATCCTTTAGTTATTTTGGAATGAAACACACTCTCTTATTGTATGGTGGTGGCATTCATCTTCCATCTGTCACAACTTGATAGTGTAAATCTTGAGACATGTTGGTGGCTTGTTTCAGGTCACTGTAGCTATGATGAGTCCTTTTGCACAGACCCCTGTTGGTGTTCCCCAGCAGCAAAAAGACTGTCTTAAAGTGAATGGATGCACAAAAATGCACTTGGATGCAAGAGTTCACAGATTTGCTCACAGCTGAAGATGAAAGGTGAAATTCTAAACACCCAGCCTGTAGCCATGTGTTGTCCTGAGACTTGATCCTGGAGGTAGAAGCTGGGGCCTCACCTGGATCTGCCTAGTAGTCTGTCTTGGTGACAGTGACTTTTATTTCCATTTGCCTTTAATTTCTTTTCAATTTTCTATTTATTGTAGGATCAAGTGGATCACTTGCTGGCTCTGAAGATCAAAGCCTGCTCTCTCAACTCCAAGCTTTCTGCCCAGGAAAAAAAGACAATCCTGGCTGACTTGGCAAGTGAGAAGCCCCAGGTAAAACTCCTGTACCTCACCCCAGAGATGGCAGCTGCCTCTTCCTTCCAACCTACTCTGAACTCTCTGCTGTCCCGTAATCTCTTGTCCTACCTGATCATCGATGAAGCTCACTGCGTCTCCCAGTGGGGCCACGACTTTCGACCTGATTACCTGCGGCTGGGCACCCTGCGCACCCGGGTACCCAGCACTCCCTGTGTTGCCCTGACTGCCACGGCCACCAAGCAGGTCCAGGAGGACATTGTGGCAGCACTGAAGCTAAAGCAACCACTGGCCATGTTTAAGACTCCTTGCTTCAGATCTAACTTGTTCTATGATGTGCAGTTCAAAGAGCTCTTGACGGATCCGTATGCCAACTTGAAGGACTTCTGTCTGAAGGCACTTGAAGTCAAGAACACCACTGGGGTAGGTTTTATATTTGGGGAAGGAGGATAAAATGAACAAAATCTATCTTAATGGTCACTGGCCTTCCAGTAATTGGTATGGTCTGTGGTGGGAAGGAGGAGGTTCCTGGAAGGAAAATGCTCACGAATGTTTTTAGTTCCTCTGAAGGTGCTCAGGTATGTTTTTAGTTCCTCTAAAATAGATAAAATGTGAAGGCTGCATTCTTTTCAGAGGTGTCCTCAGAAAGGCATTAGTCTAAAAGAAAATTGATTAGGAATATGCAGCTAGTATTTCTTTGTTTGTCATGTCCCAGGCAATCATTGTATGTTTGGTGTTCTGTACTTCATAGAATCATAGAATAGGCTGGGTTGGAAGGGACCTCAGAGATCATCGAGTCCAACCCTTGATCAACTACCGCCACAGTCACTAGACTATGGCACTGAGTGCCATATCGAGTCGCTTTTTAAATGCAGGGATGAAGAGTCCACCACCTCCCCAGGCAGCCCGTTCCAGTGTCTGATCACCCTTTCTGTGAAAAAATTCTTTCTAATATCCAATCTGAACTTCCCCCGGCACAATTTAAGACCCTGCCCTCTTGTCTTACTGAGAGTTGCCTGGGAGAAGAGACCAACCCCCGCCTGGCTCCATCCTCCTTTCAGGGAGTTGTAGAGAGCAATGAGGTCTCCCCTGAGCCTCCTCTTCTTCAGGCTGAACACCGCCAGCTCCCTCAGCCTCTCCCCATAGGATCTGTGTTCGAGTCCCTTCACCAGCTTGGTTGCCGTCCTTTGGACAGCTGTGGCAGGAGTGAACAGAAGCATTTCAAGTGTTTTATTGAATTTCCTGCTCTAAAATTAATTCCCCAAATAACTTCTGGCAACTCAGTTATAGCCTCTGCAAGTGAGTTTATTGGAGGCAGACTACTTCTTGCCTAGTGCCCACTGGGGACCATATCTGGTGGATGTTTATTCTTATAGGACTTACAAGAAAACTTTTTGTGTCTGATTTAATTTTGTGCTGTAGCAGTATCTTTTCAGTTCTTGCAGAATCAGCTTGTAGAAGAGATGAGCTTTAGGCATCCCCCCTGTCTCTTCCATACTGATGTCTGCAGCTTTGTTGATTGGCTTCAGACAGTGCCATGGACCTTCTTTCCTGTCCTCCCAGGTGTACTCTGGCTGTGGCATTGTGTACTGCAGGATGAGGGACGTGTGTGACCAGCTGGCTATTGAACTGAGCTACCGAGGGGTCAAAGCCAAGGCATATCATGCAGGTATTGGAAGCTGTGTCTGCATCTCTCTGTAGCTGATAGAACTGAACTGTCCCACCTTGAAGGACTGAGTTGGGACTACCTAGAAAAGAGCTTTCTAGGCATGGTCTTATGCATCAGGTCTGTGAGGTACATGTGGGGCCTTCACTCCGCAACTGTTGGTTTTGTTGGATCTTGCCTAATATGTACAACTGGACTAAATATAACAACAGCTTTTATCCCAGGAGAGATGTGAATTTTTCTCTTTGGAACAGAAACAACTGCTGCTGACTTCTGCTTGCTCATGGGCAGAGAGGACTGTGTACAGAGAGGAGTGTGTTAGGGGCTTTGCTCCCAACGGCAGATCAGAGGAAGAAAATCCTCATTTCTTTTCTATTTTTTCTTTTTTCCTTCCCTTTTTTTTGTTCTCATTGTTTCCTTACTTCTTTTTCCATTCCCAGGGCTCAAGGCAGCTGACAGGACTTCAGTCCAGAATGAATGGATGGAAGAGAAGATCCCTGTTATTGTTGCAACCATCAGTTTTGGAATGGGAGTAGACAAAGCAAATGTAAGGTGTGTGAGACTGAGTGTTGTGCACCACTAGAGCCTGAAATCTGAGCAGTGGGAAGGGAAAGCCTCAATCTCTCTGTTACCAGATAAACCTGACTCAAATGCCTGATGAACAGTTGCTAAAACCCACAAGACCAGAGCTGGAGGTTTTTTATCTTAAAAGCAGCAAAAACAAACCTGGAAGGGTTTTGTGAAGGAAAGAACAACAAAGCACTAGAGCTTCTCTTTGTTAGTCATCTTTGAAACCAAGAAAAACTGGAGGAATGCTTGTTTTTTGCCACACCCTCCAGGGTTTCATAAAGAGCCATCTTGATACAATCACAGCTGTCCCTTTCATTTCTCTTTGTGCAATAATTGCTGTTAAATAGCAGTGGGAAAATCTGCAACTAAAATAATTCATACGCCCTCTACTAAAAATCAGCTTTTTTTAGACATTTCCCTTTGCAGTGCAGTGCAGAATGAGTAGCAAAAATGGCAATAATCATATAAAAAATACAGCTTTAGTCAAAGGACAGAAATTTTGCACATGTTTTCAATTGCTGTTCCTCTGGGACTTCTAACCATTACCATAATTGCTCCATGTTGTTAGAATTCCTGTACCACCATATGCAGGTGGTTAGTACTGTGAGCTGTGATCACTTCATAGACGGGTAACTCTATCCCTGTTATCTGCAGCTCACACAACACCCCCAATAGTGCTGATCTTTACTCTAAAATCCTCTTAAAGCAATTGCTCTGAATGCTGCAGGAGAGGGGCAGGACATCACTGAGACAATCACATTGGTCCATAACTATGCCACTCTTCTCTCTGTGTCACTGTGCTGGCAGATAACAGGATCCTGTAGCAATCCACTCCTTTACTGCTTGATATGTGTTACCCAGCAGAGATGTGAGAAGTCTCTGATAGCAACATGAATTAATGATCTGCTAAAACCCCTCTGCTCTGCTCAGAACAGCTATCATTAAAAGAAGTAAACTGGAGCCTAACTGAAATGTGTAGGACTGACTGAGAGAGAAATATACCTGAAATGTGCTTGTTATATGGTTAGTTTCCAAGGAACAGAGTTAAAGTTACTCCTTACAGGATGTTTTTAATAGTTGAAATTACACCTGAGCCCAGGCAGCAACCACTGCTGCTTAGCCTTAGCTCTTTGTTGGCAAAGTTTTAAGTGTGTGTATGTTGTCAACTAAGATCAGGTCTAACAAGTTCTGGAGGTGACTTTTCTGCACAAGAAGGAAAACAGATGTGGTTTGTCTTTTTCTGATGGAATCTGCTCCTTTCTTCACTGCTAATTCAGTTTTGTTTGAGATTATTTATGTATTTCTTTAGTAAACTTCCTGATAGGGATTAAAAGTGTAGGGTTCTTCTGCTTCCTGCCTGGCCTGCTTTTGGAGCTTTTGTGTTTGGAGAAACATGTTTGCCTGCTTTTTGTCATTTACTTTTTTTGCCACACCCATATGCATCATACCTGCCTCTGGGACATGCTGGTTTTGGGCAGACTGGTATTTAAAACTTGGCAGTGTAAAATCCTCTCAACACAGGTATAAGATGAATTGCTGAATATTCAGGTACAAGCAGGTTTAAAGCAGTCTTGCAGTGGTGTGTTGAAAACCTTCCTTCAGAGATTACATAGTTCAGTGATGATTCATGGTCATATTTGCTGGTCAGGAAGAATGCTTACATCTACAAGTGGGCTTCATGAGACAGAATTTCCCATGCCCACTTTGTTGGCAAATAAGTGTCTTTTTCAAATCAAGTATTTCAGATTATGTTCTGTCATGTTCAAACTGTGTGCCACAAAATAAATAGGACTTTTCTGTTCTGTATTTTATAGTTAAATCTCCCAAACTCCTTAAATCTGTGTCCTTATTCTCACTCTGCATAGCTGTACAACTGTATGCACATTTGGGATATTTGCGTGCTGATTCTTTTCCATCCATTTGGAGTGACAACCTGCTCACCTGTTTTTCAGGTGTATTTGTTTTCTTACAGCTCTGCTGCTTTCCTTGTGTCTCATGTTAAGAGGACTTAAATTTCTGCATGCAAAATCCCTTGCTACATTAAATCCTGTCTTCTGCACTTTTGCTGCCCTATTATTTACTATTGATGATGTCCACAAACAGCACAATCATGTATGCAGTTCCTGTTGTCTTATCCCATGCAGATTTGTTGCCCACTGGAATATTGCTAAATCAATGGCTGGGTATTACCAAGAATCTGGGAGAGCTGGGAGAGATGGGAAGCCCTCCTGCTGCCGACTCTATTACTCAAGGAATGACCGGGACCAAGTCAGCTTCCTGATCAAGAAGGAGCTCTCTAACATCCAAGTAAGATCTGCAGAATAGTATCCACCTGCCCACATATGCTGCCTTTGCCCTGATCTGGTTTGCCTCTTGCCTGCAGTGACCTCTGATGCAAAGATTAAATGAGTTTTCCTGGGTCTAGAGCTGTCTGCAGCCCTGTTTCAAGGGATCACAGAAGGGAGAGAAGCAGGAAGGGAAAGGGGTGGCAGAGGCAGTTCCAGCCCTGTTACAGAGACATGGGAGAGCAGAAGTGTGGAGCAGAGAGGGTGATGTCTGTACCTGTTTGCCATATTCATCAGAAGAGTTAGATTTGATCATTGTTAGAGTTTCTTTATCTGTTTATATTTAAATTGAAAACTATAGTTATTGTCCCTGTCTACTTTCAGGAAAAAAAAGGCACCTTAAAAGAATCTGACAAAGCTGTGATGACAGCATTTGATGCCATTGTGAACTTCTGTGAGGAGCTGGGGTGAGTGAGCTTTCAATGTGTGTTTAATGTGGGGGAAGCCATGTACTATCACTTCTGAGGCATTGTTATGGCTGAGATCTTGTATGTCAAGAAACTACAGAATTAATTGCCTGATATTTTACTGTCTGAATGGAAGAAAGTGTCCCTGAGACATCTCTTGCTCACTCCCACCTCTAAGTTAACAGAGATGTGCGTTTTGGAGCCTGCCCAAGTGACTCAGTGATGTTAAACTATAACTACTCTGGCTATGAATTTTACTAGGTTCTATCTTTGATGATGGGTTGACTTAGTTCCATTTGCTTTTGCTTTGATTCCTCCTTCACCACATCATCTCTCTTAGAAGACAAACAGCATAACCAGGGATGGAAGTATGTAGATTTAATGTTTCTTTAAATCTCAGAGGCAGTACTGAGTATCTGTGATTCTCACTGACATTCAAAGGAGCTGATGGTGCTTCAGATGCTTCAGAAACAGGCTCAAATTATGGACATGCCCAGTCTAAATGCAGACTAGAAACCACAACATGCATTGTTCAGGTTTAGTTCATGACTTGTAAGCTGTAATTGTACTAATTGCTGTTCTATGCTGGATAAGACATCAAAGCTATAATTTTGCCTGTAAGAAAGCAGTATGTGTCCACTGACTGAAAACGGCCAACATGCTTCTTGCTTTCCAGTCTGCATTTTGTTTCATTTTTTTGTACCTGTGTCTAAGGCACTGTTTTCTGTGTGACTGGAACATGTGCTTCTTTCCTGATACCTTAGAGAGCAGGCACTCTCCTTGTGGTAATGTCTGGTAAACAAATCCTTTTTTTATGGTGTTGCTTTGGGAGAGTATTGCTTGTACTGAAGTTTAGCACAACAGTGAGTAGTCTCAGAGCACTCCTTTGCCCAAAATCAAGGTGATTGTGGGAAGAAGCTACTAGGAGGCTTCTTGCTGTAACAAGTTCCTAGCCAAGTAAGTGGATGAAACTCTGTTCTTTCTGATGTTTGTTACCAGGTCACAGTGAGAGTGGCTGGATAGATGTCTGTTTGTGTCTTGGTTTTATATAAACAGAGAGGGAGCTGTATCTATCTGCTTAGATGCTAACCTCATGAAACCTTTTATTAGTATTTATTTTGCCTTCATTCCTAAGTAGATTATCAGTAGAGTTGGCTGTGTCAATCATATCTGGGAATGGTCACTTGTGCCATTCCAACTGGAATCACTGAACTAACCTTGCACATGCCAGAAGCAGTCACAGGACATTCCAGGGTGGTGTTCCAGTGAGGGCATGAGTTAGGCTTTGTGTAACCATCTTACAGCATCTCCCACTTCATGCATGCTCTGAAGAGCCTGACTGTTACCTGGAGAGAGCCTTTTTCTAGAGCTGCACTGCTGAGTGAGGCAGTAACTGAAATCATTCTGTTTTGCTTAGATGAATAGTAATGGACATAGGATTTGACTGGCTGCAAAAGAGAAATTTCTTGAAGAGAATATAAGTGACCTAATTAGAAATCATATCTCCTATACTCTTTCTTCCCTCCCCTAGCTGGGTATGTTCTTTCTGCTGTATACCATGCCATATGCATCCCAGAGTCACACAATGCAGCACCACTGGCTGGCTTCCCTGCTCAGAACTGTACAGGAGATTATGGTCCTATTTAAAGAACTACCATGTTGCATTCTTTTTTACATTTTGAATTAATACAGTTTTATTCAAACATTGAAAGCAAACTTGAAACTCTGACCTTGCAAGATACTAAATAAGAACAAATAGAGACTTGTATACTGGCAAGAAAGTTTTTGTATAGTATATTTAGGCTATTGTCTGACTAAGACAGGAGAACAATGTTATAAGCTGCTTTTAGAGAGAGGGTTAAGACAAAGCTTTTGCTGGTCAGAGTTTCCTGTTGCCCATTTGCAAGATGGAGAAAAAAAAGGTAACTGCAGCAGTGGAAAAGATCTTTATCAGTTTTAGGTGGTGGGTGACCATTTGCCAACTCTAACTGGTGGTTTTGCTTGAAAAATTAAAATCATGTATAGGTGAGTCGACTTCGGTGTTTGGCTAGTCATGCATGAGTACAGATAGCCTTGGGTACTGAGTTTGCTGTGGTCTTGTGAGCTTGCTGGCATTGGTGCATTGTTGTTGATGCAGAAACATTGCATGAGAAGAAATACCCACCCAGGGAGAGAAGCTGAGATTTTCTATGAACAACACAACCAGGGTGTAGCTGGCCTGAGTCTTGCTAAGCTGCAGGGCCCCAGGTACTGTGTCTCAGCTTCACTGTTCATCCACCACTCCGCTTGTTCCTTGGAGATGAGCAGCAGCCAAAGATGACAGCAAATAAGAGGAGAGCAACAAAAACAAGACAGAAGGTGCCAATCACCACTAGCCCTCCAAGAGCCCAGTCACTTGTTACAATCATTCTCTTTAGGTTTTTGAGAACTGAGAATGCCTCTTGTACTGATGACATGCTGGCTTCCACCCTGCTGGAGGTAGACAAGAATGATATCAGATGTTGGTGAATCCTCTCTATCCTCTGAGCCACAGTCCCAAAACCATAATAGGCATGCATGCTATTTGTGCCTGCAGGCACCCCTCTTCCAAAAGGTAAAGTCACCCTTCCTTGAAATGGGAGCAAAAACCAGAAGGGAGGAGTTTGGCATTTAAACTCTGAGAGCTCACTGGAGATTGAATTAACACCAACAATAAGCAAAGATCTTCATGTACAACCTGTTGCTCCCATAGGGCTCAGAATAGTCTAGTCCTGTAAAAAAGGGTCTCCTGCTATCAGTTAGCTGCTTTAGTAAGACATTCTGTTTCTCTGCAATAGAAGCATAATTTTACCTCCCATGCAATAATGTAAACTGGAATCTCAGTGGGTTCTACATATTTGCTCTTTTACTGGAAGTTTGCATTATGATTTGGCAGTTCTTTCTAAAGAACAGTCAGTGTCTCTTTGTGAACATCTTGTGGGTTTACTAAAGCTTCCTTGCTTCTCGAGGAAAGGATGGATTATTTCTCACACTTTCTTTCAAATACAACTCTGCAGGCATAATGCAGGGTGCTATCTTAGTTATTTCTGATTTCTGATTTTTTTTTTTTACTTGCTGCCCCTTAATGTCTGTATTCGTAATATTGTAAGGAAGAGGATTAGTCTATAAACCATGTTTCATCTCCAGCAAGTCACATTTGACTAGAAGCACAACCTTGCCCTTCAGTTTGCTGAACTTTTTGTTTCTTTCTCAGCAGCCAGATACATTGTTTGTGTTTTGTTGCCTGGAATGATGGCAGATCACCCAACAGACATACAGGACATGAAAGCTGTTCTGGATAGCTGCCTTTGCTTTTAAAAAGGAGGCAGCCCAGATACTAGGTTTATGGACCCAAAGGCAGAAACCTTCTATACTGTACACCCTACAAAGTTTCTGTCTCTTGCTAACCACAGTTAATCTCCTAAAATAGCATAGCTGTATGTGATTTTATAAATACCTGTTATGTTTGTAGCAGGCGTTTCTTCTGGTACCTTTTCACCCACTCTGAGAGCTCTTGGCCTGTGCTGAGGGACCCCCTTACTGCACCTGGAGACTTGTAGAGGTAGCATGGAAGTGGCCGGTTTGCTCTCCAGTGAATGATTAATGTATAACTTTCTTGCAAAGGTGTGGCTAATCTAATCAGAAGTCTTGAGACTAGTTACAAAGACCTAGTTCAGTTGTTGCTCAGACATTCCTTCCTCTTCATGGCTTTATCCACTCATGCACCTGTTCCAGTGGTTGTAAAGGCCCACAATGTGCCCTGCCTGGGGAAGGCTGCAGGTTGGAGACAGAAGAGTGCTTTGTGTCCTGGATCTGTATTGTCAGCTTCATTAGGAGACTGCTACATCTAAAATCAGAGTCTGAACAAGATTGCTCTCCAGTCCAAACTTCATTGGGCAATTTAAGTGGACACATTCATTCCAGAGCCTTGCCCTCCCCTTAGCTGCAGTAAAACTGACTGCCTGTTGCTTTCCTAGCTGGAGAAGAGCAGAGGGATGGTGCTGGAGAGAGGTGGGAGGGGAGAACAAGGAGAAAGTGGTGTGTGAGGCTGTGTGTGTGTACAAGCAAACTTGTCATGTGCAAGCCAAGCAAATCCCATTGAAAGCAGAGGGATGATGTTACAGAATAGAAGCTATTCCATTGAGTTGTCAGTAAAACTTGAACCACTTCTGCTGGGGAAGGTGGCCTCACTATTTGGTTCCTCAAGGAAGGAAACTATCTCAACACTTGTATCATCAGGACTGAAATAATTGTATTCCCTTTAAGTTTCTTTTAGGCTCACTTAGGCTTTCACAACATGCACAGTGTTGGAAACAGTCTTGCCTTAGTCTGTGCTGTCTCAATCTCCTTCTGCTTTTTGAAATACTGAGGATCCATCCCCTCTACTGCTCAGGGCATTCCAGGTCCATTTATGTGGGTCATGATTGAAGCCAAAATCACAAATGCTTGTGTGAGTGGTGAGAAGGGACCCAGAGACCAGCATGTTTCTGGTCAGCAGAATCTGAAGAGCAGCAGTAAGCTGGGGATTTGCTTGGTATCTTTCAGGACAACCTGATTTCTTGCATGCAAGAAGGCTGCAGACCTCATCCAGCCCTGGCAAGCATTTGGTGTATCTAAATACCAAATACAGGAATAGTCCAGATGAGTACAATGGTACAAAATGGTACAAAACAGAACATTTGGCCTGAGATCTAGGCATGTGTATAGAAATCAGTCCAGGGACCCCTCCTCCATGTGGTGGCTGCTCCTCTGCTCCAGAAAGCTACCTGAATTCTTTAGAGAACTGCCTTATTTTCTCTCCTCTTTTCTAACAGTGCTGTGTTCATTCTCTGCTTCTAATTCAGGAACCTAAAGTGGCAGAGATAAGACTGGAGCCATTTCTCTTGTCCCTCTGCCTGGTATTTGTCAGTGGTTCAACTTGTAGCACCACTGGGAAACATGTATTTGTAGCTTTTCCTGTTGAGATAAGGCCTGGCAGCTCCTTCCTATTGACAGCAGCCCCTGGGTCACTGGTATGTTTCCAGCCTGCTGTGCTTCCTCCTGACTGGTAGCACAGACTGGTTCCATGCTGCTGAGACATTTCTCAAAGGCATTCTGTTAATTCCTGCAGCTGGCACTGTCTAGCACAGGCTAGGGAAGAAGCTAAGCTCTGTTCTTCCTCAGATCTTGTGACTTAACTGAGATACAGAAACATCTGTTGAGTCTGTCCCCTGCAAAAGAGGAGCTGAGACTTCTTACGTCACCTGTTTGTACACAAAATTAGCCAAGGCAAATCTAATGGGGAGGTTAGTGTGACACAGCTTTGAATGTTGATTACAGTAAATTGAGGCCATGCTTGAGCTTATCCTACCCCAGCATATTGGCTGGGACTGAAAGCATTGGGACAGTGTAATCAAGGCCAGTGCTTTGTTATTCTCTGTGCATGCAGTAGCTCACAGTGGTGCAGATCTCTGTTGGCATTTGTCAAGTTGGGGCTCGAATATTTACTTTCTTAGGAACATCCTCATCTTCTGGAAAATTCTTCTGAACTTCTAAGTGAAATTGGTAGTTTGAGAAATTTTTTTTCCTTGAGTTTTAGACAAGTCTCTCTGTTGCTGGCTGCAGATACATTCCAATGTGCAACACTACAAAAATGCAGAATACCTAAATCTAGTTTCTTTGCAAAAATGAAGTGCATTAAATACATGAGAAACTACTGATGTAATGCAATTTTTACTAATTTGAGTGTAGGCATCAGGCAAAAGAGATTTCTACAAAGTTTTCTCTCTTTTTTTTTTTCCTTTCTGAAGCACGAAGATTATTTAAAAGCCCACTTTTATAAACTTGATTATTTTCTCTCTAGCTACGTGTTGGTTCTGCTATAGACAGGTGTAAGGTCTTTGATTCTTCTAGACTTAGCAGTTGGAATACAAGGGTAGAAGGTGACTTATCTACTTGTGTAACATTTTACACCTTCTCATCAGGGTGGTTGGTTTCACATTTGGGCTGAAGGCCAGACTGGTGCCTTACAGAGCCAGGTGTGGGATGATGGTTCTTGTCTGTCCCTGTTGTGAAAGTTGTGGCCTGTGCCATAGCCTTGTACTTACATAAGTCCATTTCTGAAGTTCAACAAAGTGTAAACCAAACGTACACAGTGGCTGCAGCATGGAAAAGGGATTTATTTGCACTTGTTAACTTCAGCTGTACAGCCCATTCTTGGCTCTGCTTTGTCACAAAGCCTATTGTCAGCTGCTGTGTGTGTACCCTGAAGTGACAGTTACCATACTGTATGTCAGCCCTCTGAAATGCCTTTGTGTATGTTGATAATTATACCTTAGGCATAATGTTTATGCCCACTAAAATAAACTGCACACAGTGCAGGGAGTCAGGCAGACAGGTCCCTCAAGTAAGGACAGGAATTTGTTCATCCCCTGTATCTCCTGTGCTCTATAAGGACCATGCACTGGCAAGAAACAGGAGAGCACAGGAGGTGGGGAGGGAGCAGGTTTAGCAGCAGAATGAGCAAATTAAGCTGTAGCATCAGTGAAGTGTTTTCTTTTGTGTTTTTTTTTCCCTTTTGCCTTCAACTTTCTATTTACAAAGGATATTGCACACAATCTGATTTTTCTCTTTGGCAATGTCACATCTACGTTCTCTTTTACAATTTCACATTGTAACACTGATGAAATAAAGCAGGGAGTGTTTGTTACCAGCTGTACTCAGTCTCAGCTGGCACATCTGGAGCAGTGGATAGATCCACAATTTTTTGTTTTCAGGAGACACCTCAGCTGAATGTTTCTATTGCCAGTGGCTTTTAAGAAAGCAGATCTGGGCTTGATCCAAGGTGTACTGGGCCTGTGGATCTTCCAGTGGTGTCCGTGGGTTTTGGCAGCACCCAGCATCATCCTTCTGGATTAAGCACTTAGGGAAAGAGTGAGTTCCACCAAGCATGTGGCAGTGCTTGTGTTCTCTCCTTTGGTCTGTGGCTCCATGCTCATAAAGGGAATCCTTAGCTGGTCCAGCTACAGGGCTGTCACTAGGAAAGTGTCTGTTTTCTCTGCAGCCTGTGTCCATACACCCCCACCCCAGAAGCAGGAGACAGAGATGGTAAAGTAGTTTTACCTTTCTGGTCACACTATGGAACCCAGCAGTGGCTGTCTGAGGAAGAAGGAATTCCATACTGTGATTTCTGGTCCTCTGAGTCATATTAATATTGTTATTGCCATTTTCAGTGAGCTAGTGTAGAAAGGCATTCCCATAGGACTGAATCATGATGTCCATGGATGTCCTGGAAAGTTGGTTGTGTCACTTGTTGTTTTATTTCATGAATGGGCAACTGGGCGGACTTGGATCTTCCTTCGTCTGTGGTCAGGATGTCCATCACAGCTACAGCAGCTATAGCAGCAGCAACTGCAGGCAATGATCATGAGCAGCAGAACAGTAACTGGAAAGAAAAGCAAAGGATATTGCTTCAGGACATAGAAACAATCACTGGAGAGTAACCCCATGTCTCCTCCAAGTAGTTTGGTGAGCAGAATGAACAAAGCCTCGTTTCTTGGTTATTTTTTGTTTTTTCCCCTATAACTCACCTCCTTCCTTCTGAGTTCCTGCTCCTTTGTATTAGTTACCCAGTTAATCTGGACAATTATTACTGGATATTTCATGATCATAAGAGCTATGTGCCAAACCGTGTGGGAGCATATCTTTACCAGGCTAATGGGTTGTTGTTTCAGAGATGACGTGCAGCAACTAAGTAAAGCTGTGTGCCTGGAAAGGATGGAGATCCCACTCTCCCCATAGTTGTGTGAGGAGCAATGAGAGAACTTGGTTAGTCAAACAGGCAACTGTGTATGTGAAGAGTGTTTGCAGTGCACCCTTTAGTGAGGACAGATATTCGTGCCTAGGTTGGCTTTATTCCTTCTGTATTTAGCTTGGGAAAATGGATACTTAAAACACAGATTTTTTTTCATGAAGCAGTAGGCTAATTTATTGTTATTCTACACTAGCCATAATGGTTGGTGTTGGGAGGGATATGTTCATTTATCTGGAATAGAAGAGGACAGGTTTAATCCTGCAAAAGACGTAAGAGTACGTGAACACGCACGTGTCTGTGCATACGCTCCGTAAGAGTCTGGAGCTGGGCTGCCAGGTTACCAGACCTGTGGGGAGCCAGCTGTAGGTATGAAAAAAAATAAAGCAGCAGGTGTGTCTTTCTAAATTCCAGCTCAGGGAGGAGTGTCCAGGCTGGATATACACCCTTCCTTTTGGTTGGGAGCACAGTGCACTTCTTTGAGGGGGCAGGCCTGCCTTCCTTATTGCTTGTTTTCCTTCTGGCTAAACTTCATCCCCCTTGATCAAGCTTTTTGTTATTTCTTCCATGCCATCCCCACACAGAGCAGTGAGAGGGATCTTGTAATTACCAGAGGAGAATAAATAGGTTCCTCTGAAGCTTACTGGCTTCCACTGAACTAAGCACAGGAATGACACTCAGTGTCTCAGACTTGAAGTGTGTTACCTGTCAGTGAGATGCCCTTACACCATGTCATAAACTATCTCCTATGCATCAAAACATTGCAGAAGCTCTGCATTGGTTAAAATACTGCTGTTTAAACTTAAGTGTGCTTAAATATGAGAACAGTATGGAAAACTGTACAATTTCCTATTGTGCTCTGCATGTGTGTGTAGAGACACACACTCGGGATTAAAAAACATCTATAAATTAAACTGGGTTTAGAGCATAGCTTGGAAAACAACCACCACCAACACCAACAAAGATGTGGAGAAAACTGTTCCTGGAGAAGAGACATTCTGACACCCCTTTGCCTCCATCAGATAACTCACCAATAAACAGAAGAACCACACAGAAGGACACAATCTCCACTGGGTCAGCCTTGGGCAGTTTCTGGAGCTTAATGAGAAACTTTTCACCAATGGTTTGCATTTCCTTGAGAAAGCCTTCAGAAGACATTCTGCCTCAAAACCTCTCTGGGCTTTATGCTGTAGAAGAACCAAATAGAGAATGAATCCTCTCACTGACTAATGCCAGGAAGCTGTCAGCCTTCTTATAGAGCTGGTGATCACAAGGAAAACAAGTTTATCTGGTCTCAGTCCTTGTTCCCAGTAGCTAAGGTGGAGGACTATTAATTATCTACGTGTTCTGGCACTGTTTTAATTTCAAAATCTAGCTTCAAGGGTGCTCTTGTCAGCTGTGCTACTGAGCAAAGACAAAATGATGTTTCCTCTAAATGGACACTCATTTCAGCAGGCACAGAATTAGAACTGGACAGAGCCTGCCCTTGGCCTTTACACAATGAAAGTAATTTTTTTTTACTAGTTGTGGTAACTTGTCCTTCAAGAAAGAAATGCAATCCTAACTCAACTTGAATTCCAAATATTCTATGCCACAGTAACATGATCTTCAGTTGTTTTTTACTGAGTAACACAAAATAGACCCCTGTGAAGACTTCCTGCACCTTCAGCTACAGAAAGCTCCCTCAAAAACTAAGGTGCTTCCTTTAAAACCTCAAGTACAATACCACTACTACTGTTTCATCAACCACCTTTACTGAATGTTGCTAATAAGAGCTAATGTCAGTGTTCACTGGGGACAGCTGCAAGCTTTTCAAATTCCTACAGATGCTGTAAGTTTTATACGGTAAGCTAAGTGTAGCTTTTTTCTTTTGAGCCACAGGCTGTTCTAATAGAGCAATATATGAATTGAACAGTGAATTTCCCCATCACTGTTGGTGATAAGCAAAGCAGAAGCCCCTTGAATTGTCAGGGAGATACCTCCCTTGTGGAGCTAATCCCTCCTGCCTTGCTCAATAATGTTACACCTTCAGAAAGAATTATGACCAGGAACTATTGTTACTGAAAATATTACTGGTCTAGTCAAAGTTAGGTGCTCCAGTTCTGCCACCAGTATCTGCTGTTCTTTTTTCCCTGTGAGAAAAAATTTTGGAAGGCCTGACAACAAACAAGTGTGCCTGAGAGCTATGGCAGTTCAAATTTTGCTTAAGCCAGTACCAAGAATAGGATATCGCTGGGAAATATCCATAGTTTTGCTCAAAATAGGTGTTTAAACAGGTCAACACTTGGATGGATTGTAACTCTTCTGTGTCACTGCTATATCAGAATGCAGTAGCATCACTACTGTCTTTTAATAGTCAACACTTTTGATGGGACTTGAACACTGCAATTTAATATTGGTCTTGGTGATAATACAAAGCCAAGTGACTAAGACAGTACTTCCAGAATAAGCCAGCTCGTTCATTAGTGCACATCTGGTTTGGTTACTCAAACAAATAGATGCTTGGAGCTCAGTTTTTCTAAACAATGAAGACAGAGAGACCTTGGCTGTTTTTTTGCATGCTGGGCTTAAATACTACAGTGCCAAGTTAAATTACATTTTGTATGTTTATGCAATTCAAAAAGAGATTTCTTTGTTCTTTTAAATCTAAGCAAAGGAATAAAAATCAGAACCAGCTGGCTTCCTAGGGATGGGGGTGGATGGAAAATCTACATCTACAGAAAAATCTCTGTGCAACTTAGCAGGGAAGCATAGCTGTGGCCTTGTGACCTGAAAAGGTCACTTTCAAGACCAGGGTTAAATTGTTCTTTCCAGATGATTGCTGTACCCCAAGTGAGCTGCTCCAGAAATGGCTGCTTTATTCTTTGCACAGTGCTGCAGGATTCTGTCAGCAAGCTTCCAGTTCTGGTTCCATTCCAAGAGATGGCGGTGCAGGCAGAGGTGAAGAGATTTGTGTTTTCTGCTCCTGGCTCTAGAAGAAAAACTTTTTAAGAATTAAGTATATTTGGCTCTCATGTTCTGCAAATGTATGTTCCCTATGGGGGGTGTTTCTGCCTGCCCAGAAGCTCTCCTGGTAAGGAATCTGCTGTAACCTTTCACACCATGCTTTGCACTGCACCAGAAGCAGCAAGTACAAGCACTCTGCTTCTGAAGTTTGGGTATACAGGGTAAAATTACTGAAATTACTGATTAGGACTGTAGAACTCCTCATGGACTAGCAAAGTCCCCAGCCTAAAATGACAAGAGCTTGTTGTCTCAGTAATGGACATTCCTCTGCCCCATGGTACCTGGTCTGGAGCTAAGTGAAGGACTTTCTATTCTAAAACTTGCAAGGAATGTTGCTTGTTTACCTTGGTTTGAACTTTTTCAGGGACAAGGTTTGATGTTGGTGGTACAGTCTCCAACTCCTCAGCCGTGAAGAAGCAAATGTTTTTCTGCTTGCCTGCACTTCTGACTGCAGTGATTCCAAGGGCTGTCACTGTTTTGGAATTTCTGATTGTGAAGCGTAGCAAAAGGATGAAGAATAAGTAACTTCTTAACACTTCTTTACTCAGGATGTAAAGTCTTTGGTCAGGACTAGTTTTGATTGTGACCTTTTTCCAATTGATTTCAGCAGAACTAAGATCTTACCCTAAAGATCAGCATAAGGGTAAAGTTAGTGCTGTGATTATACATCTGCCTTATCTTCCTATGTACAACACAACAGTGATGACATTACTTAGAAATTTCAGAGTGTGGCTGTAAGAATCTTTTATTTGTTATTTAGTATAATATTTATTATATAGTGTTTGAGTAAGTTCCCAGTCACCAACAATACTGAAGGCCTGGTGTGGGATATTTGGTTGAAGCAGTAACTGTAATGGTTATTATTAAAACAGGCAAGTCTTGGAAGATTTGAAACTTAAGGTTCTAAGTCTTAAATGAAAGTTTACTTTCTGGAGTGCTATTCTAGAACCTAGAACCACTCCAGTTGGGACCCACAGATTCTGTGTGGTTTCGAGCAGACATAACTACCTGCCAGTGTTTTTCTCAGTTGTGTAGTTCTCATTGTCTTTCCTCAAAGCTTCATTCACTGAGGATGGGAGCCCTCCAGAGCAGAAGCTGTGAAAATTGCCATAACAGCACTGAAATTACTTTCTGAAGTGTTTTAATGGACTTATGCCATACTGAAGCACTCAATGAAGTTGTCCTCCTAGAGCCTTTGAGAATAAAGCCATTAAAAGACCTCAGTCTAGACATTTAAGAGAAGTCTTGGCTGTGCATTGTGAACAGACTGTGTGGTAGCTTCTAGGCTTCAAGCAAGAAAAAGAGCTTTGGGATGACAATGTTAGGTGGGGGCCCACATCCCCTTAAGCTAGGCAGATTGCTCTAGTATTTTGCAATTGATGTAATGGATAATTATTTTGGGGGGGTCTATCTTTGGTTTGGAAGGCTGTATTTTATCTGTGTGTCTACATAGGTGCATCAAAAGTTGAAGTGCAGGGAGTGGGTGAGCTTAAATTTAGTGCTGAGAAATGAGTAGCTTGTTTAGTCATAACCCTGGTGGCATTTGAACAACCTATTTTAGTGTAAAAGAACGTGAATTGGAGTTTGTGGTTTAGGCCCAGAACTGGAAGTTAATTAATGCAGGCAGTCTTCCTGGGCTGCCAGGGAATGCTTACTGGTTGTGTGACTTTGGATAACTCATCCC
Organism: Calypte anna; assembly: GCF_003957555.1. Taxonomy (NCBI): domain Eukaryota; kingdom Metazoa; phylum Chordata; class Aves; order Apodiformes; family Trochilidae; genus Calypte; species Calypte anna. Next base: position 5,845,174 of record NC_044263.1, read on the forward strand.
ATCCCCCACTGGGTGACTTCATCTCTGCAAAGTGGCAGAACATGTAACCACTATCAGAGGTTTGTTTGCTAAATGTTGTGTGACCAAGTCTCTAACATGTTCTTAAGTCTTTACATGGAAAGACAGCTCTTTGAATAGAAACTCAACAAGTCCCTGGTTTTGTTGCAGTTAGAAAATGAAGTAGTCTTTGCTTGCTAACTGCTTATTATACACTTCAGGCACTGAACCCATTTAGGGTGAAAGTAGATGAAAGACTGGCTTCTGCTCTTGGTTGCTCCTTACCCAGCCATGCTCCACAGGGTTGTTTTTTCCCTCTTGACATGACCCTGATCCATTGGTTGTGCTGTGCTCCCTCTAAAATCTTAGCTTGGGAGGGTTTGTTGCTACAGTAATCTAAAAATGGAGACAAAGCTTTGGAGAGGGGAAGCCCTGGAGCTGCCAATGCCTCTACTCCCAGTGAAGGTGAGATCAATATTCTGTGCTGTGCCCTTTGCCCTTATCAGCAGAGCTCCAGGGGCCTTCAAAGTAGGACCTCCACGATGTGTCCAAGCAAGCAGAATGCCACAGAAACATTCTTATTGCAGTGCTGGTTTTTTTCCATGATTGTGGCTGTGGAAAGCAAATACTTTGCATTGCTCTTACTCAGACAAGTCAAATCAGTTGGTTGAATTTGGATCAATACAGGGATGGAAAGCCTGTATGGACTGTGGTAGCTTATTTGGTGGGAAATCTTAAAAGGCAATCTTAACTTCATGGAAAGAGAGGGGATGGTTTTTATGCTGATCCAAAAGTTTCAAACAAATTCTGACTGTATTTGGCTATTTTCTTAAGAACATGAAGGCTTGGCCAGTTTCAAGCTTACCAGCTTTGTTCTTGGTTCCTGAAACGTGCTTCTGATTTCATATGGATAAGGTCTGCAATGCTTCCTGCTCTAAAACAGTGCTGGGCTCCTAGGTGTTCTTACAGTTTAGATGCATTTTGGCAGGACATGTAATAATTCCTGAATTATTGTTTATTGTTCTAAGTTTGTAATTTACTTCTGAGATGAAAAGGGCTATAGAAATGTAGTGGTATTATCAGTGCATGGTTTTCCCTCATCATTGTTAATACAATATTTGCTGCCATGACTGAAGTTAAGCAGCATGTGAATGTTAACTGTAGTCCACAGACAAGCCCTTATTTACTAAAACAGGAGTGAACAGGGCCAGGCAGACCTATAATTCATTCCCAAACAGATGAAAATAGTTCCCGGTATCAAGAGAATTCAGCTTTTTAACAGCACACACCCAAACTGGTAAACTGCAGCTCGAAGTCATGGGAGAAAAGCTTTGGACTTTGTCAGCTGGTCTGGAAGAGAAGGCCACACATTCCTCTGTGTTATAAAGCTGCCCTGACTGGGTAGCCATTTGGCTGGAATACCCTGTCATCTCCAACACCTACTATTTGGAGATTGGTTTTGTGGCAGCACTGTAAATGCTCCTTCCCTCCCCCACAGCCTAATATATTAATATAAAAAGGCATTGAATTCCCTCTAATAGCATTTTCAATAGCTGAGGTACCCATTGGGGCACTGAGATGAGAGCCTCTACACCTCTATAGAACATGCTGGGTTTCTCCAGTCCATCCCACAGACAAATCCACAAAAACCTTGCTGCTAGTCCCATTTTTAGGGGGGAGAACCAAAGCACAGAGCCATCCAATGGAAGGAAAAGGTCAGTTTTAAAAATAAACCTGTAGCCCTTCTAGGAGAGAACTTTTTTTAGGGTTGAATTGAGTCTGAAAATCTATTCTAATATTAGAAAAATAACCATTTCTCAGGAAGCTGACAAAGGTAGCTGTGTGCCTCTGAAAGCCTTGTTAATAGTTATTTCACAAGCATACTGAGATCTATCAGTAGTTTGGTGTTTGAGGTAAGGCAGCCAGAGCTGCCTGAGAGTGATGGAAAACCCTTCTCCATTTTCTTTTAACCTTCTCTGTGCTCTGCCACAGAATGCCAGACTGGTTTGGGCTGGTTTGGGTTAGCTTTCCTAACCTTATCCCTGGCTGCTCGAACAACTTCTCTGTATTCTTCCCATGAGGAATACCTGTCCTTGCTTCTGTAGGCTCTTTTTACATCTAACTGTGTCCAGGAGCAACTTTTTCATCCATGCAGACCTCCTAGCATTCTTTCCTGCCTTCCACTTATCTTGGGATGCATTGTTCCTGGGCTTGGAGTAGGTGATCCTTGCATATAGCACCTTTTCTCATCCTGTGCCATCAGGAGAAGGAAATTGTCATCAATGTATTCCAAGGACCTCAAAGACACCACTTGGGTGTAGGAGCTCAGAACTGAAGGTTGCAACAGCTGAGTTCTTCAAAGCAGCTGTTTTGAACGTGTCAGCTGTAGTTGTGCAGGGCAGTGGTGAGAGCCTCTACAGAGGGTGGGTTCTGCTCTCCTCACACAGCTCTCTTGCAGCCCCAGCTGCCTGGTTCTGTGCCGTGTGGGTCAGGGGCTTGTGTTACAGAAAGGATCTGCTCTATCAAACTGGGTTCATTTTGTACCTGCACTCCCACTTTTGTGTGGCAAAAGGCTGAGGCTCACACATTGTGACAGCTGCATCACAGGTCATGTCCTGCTTCTTTTACTCAGACACGTGTTTCATGTTGCTTATTAACCCCCCCCATACACCTCTCTGCACATGCACAACACGGCTGTGGCTGAACAAGCCCTCAGCCAAACCCATTAAGATGTTATTTTGGCAAGGAAAACTTGGCATGTTTCTCTGCCTCCCTTCCTCCCCTGCCCTTCTCCCCTCACTCCTCCCTCCTTCCTTTTCCCTCCCCCCCACACCCCCTCTTAAACTTTGTTTTTCCTGTGCTTTATTTGAGAAACCATCTTAACTGCAACAAACAACCTCCAGAGACCCTTCATTAGCAGGGTGGAAACTTCCCTCCATCCCCTTTGGTTAGACTGGAGGCGTGTGGGTCTTAACTGCTAGATCATCTCACACAGGCAGTTCCAATTCGGTGCTTTTACAACACGTAGGTCAGACACACCTGCCCACCATAATGGGAATGGAGAGAAGTAGAAATACCTGATCCTTGACATTCTTCCCTACAGGCATGTGTAGGATTGGGAAGACATCCGTCTGTTGAGAACTGGCTTTCTGCCTCACTCCCTACCTGTTAGTAAACATCTGACTGCCCCTGCACCTCCTGGGAGAGGCAAGGGTGGGGGTCCTAGCTCAGTGCTAGGAGCTGCAAGAGCTTCCAAACAGAGTAATCAGCTTCAGATGGTAAAAAACAGGGGCTTATATGGTCAGTCTCCTTGCCAGCTCTCCTTCCCACACCCAGTAGCAGAGATGGGGCATGGGACGTGTCTCTATGTAAAACCAAGGCTTACAGTGGGTAATTTCAAGTATCTGAGGGATCCTTTTCCTCTTCCTTGCCTTCTCACTGCCTTCAGACCTGACGGTCTTGTTTCTGTAAACCACAGACCATGTATGTGTATGTGTGCATTCTCTCAGAGAAGTGGTTTCTCATGCTGTTTTGAATAGTAAACCACCATCTGTGCCTGATGTACTAGCTGTTTAAAAAAAAAATGCTGTTAGAATCTGTGTAAAGTCTTTCCATTTTTTTCTATTGGACACAGATGCTTAACTTGCACAGTATGCTAGTTGCCCAACCAAGGTTTGTTTTCTAAGCTCTCTGCTTCAGGATTTAGGGGATAAAACTTAGCTCCAGTTGGGAGGAGCTCTAGAGAAGTGCTGTGGCTGGCACCCACTTGGTTTCACATGCTCTTGTCTGTGCTGGCAGCTACTCACTAATGGCACTAAGAGGAGCAGACCAGCTCTCTCGTCCACACCAAATACTGATCTATCAACTCAGCACTGTGGAGAATGCCCTGTGCTGGAGACCTGCTTATCGGCTAAGGTCACATTCCAGAACAGCAACAGAAAAAGAAGCAGACAGCCTCTCTAATCAGCGGAGAAGTTGCTCACTCCTACCCTGACCGTGGAGCCTTTTGTTAGCACTACAGCTGCAGCACGGCTTTCTGCAATCCCATTAAAACCTTTTCTGTTACCACCTTTGCTCCTGACCGTCCCTTGTACACGAATTCAAGCCAGCAAGCTTCCCTCAATGGCTGATTCTGCAGTTCGCTATAGAGAGAGCTAAAAAAGCTCCAGCTACTTGCTAACAAGCGGAATGTGAAGGTGCTACGGCTGACCGAACAGCAGCAGCAGCTCAGCCTTACCCCGCCGCGCTGCGAACTCTTCTCCTCTTGTTTTTCTTTCGGTCTTCTTAAACTTTCACGTCATCTCTCCCCTCATCCTGCCTTGTCTCTCGCTCCTCGCTCGGCTCCTCTCTGCTCTGCTGCTGACAGCCAGCTGTTGTCTCTGCCTTCTTTTTTTTTTTTTTTTTTTTTTTTTTTTTGTGTTACTGGTTGTCCTGGAGATACGAAGTTTCGTGTTACATGTGTGCCAGAGAGGGAGGGCGGGAGGCGAGGAGCCACCGCAAGCTGAGCCAACCCCTGGTGCAACCTCCCCGCAGCACTGAGTGCCAGCACTTGTTTGCTTCCTTTGTGCATCTCCTCCTAGCAAGAGCTTTCTTTCTTTTCTTCTCCTTCTTTTTTTTTTTTTTTTTTTTTTTTTTTTTGTTTTTTTTGTTTGTTTGTTTGTTTGTTTTAATTTTTTTTTTAATTACAGCTTTTTCTGGAGTGGGTCTTGAATGGATTCTCTCTTTGCGATACTTTGGGTGTGTGGTGAAGTGATTAACTTTTCTTCATGCTGCCCGGTTTCCTTCCGACTCCCGCGGGAAGGAGCTTTTCTCTTGTGATCTTTGAATGGGCAGGGGAAGAAAGGGCAGTGCAGCACGGCCTGGCACTGGCAGGGGAGCAGGGCTGATTCTGGGTTGGGGAATTTGCTCTGTGCCCGTGGCCGAGTAATTTGCTTTCTTGATGCCAAGAGCTTTGATTCTTTCAGCCTGGGGACTGCTTACACCACTGTCTTGTCTCAGAGGGTTGTTGAAGTTCAGCTGATACTACAAAGCACCTTTAGACAGGTGCAAAATTGTAATTCCATGCCAACCTCATAATTTGCTCTTCTGTTTGGCAAAGCTTATTAAATGGCTTTTGTTCAGCAACTGGTATATAGGTTGATTATTTGTCCTCACACAATTTTTGCCTTTTTACATGCTTTCATTTCCTGGCTTTAGTCCAAGATTTGGTGGAGTCTTTTTGGGGGGAGCTCTTCTGATGAGGCTTTGTATGCTTCTTTGGCTCACATGAAGGAAAGCTTTTTTGTGGTTTATTTTGGGAAAGGCAGAGGTTCCTTTGGGTTATGTGATTTTTCTTCTTCTTCTATGACAGCTCTTCTGTTCTACCAAGTGCAGAAATACGGTTCCTGTTCTATCTGATGTACCAGAAGGTGAATTGGTGCAGGCAGCTGAGTGGTCAGTTTAGGTCTTTCCTGAAATGCATTGCCACAGACAAAAACATGTTAGTAAACCTCTTATTTACTCTTCATCCTGTCCCATACGTCAGATCAGAGTAGGAAGTCTCAAATGAAATAATGATTTTGTTTAGACATTTTAAAGACCCATGGTCAGCTCATACATATGCCTGTTGAAGGGCTGGGGAAGCAAATAATACGGTTGCATATTTAGAAGATGAAACAATTTTAGGACATGTATAATAATATTTGTATTACCATTAATTTATGTAAGTCGGCTTCCCATCTCATGGGCATTAGTCAGCTGCTCATGTGACTCTGGACATTACCCCACTGTGTGTTAATGCATAACCAGCTGTGTTTCAGGACCTCTTGTGTTCAGTTCAGCTTTAATCCAGTGGTTCACCCCAGCATCCCTACTGGTAACTCTGTTTTTGGCCTTTTGACTCTAATTATAGGACTGCAGTCTGAGTTCTGCAACTGAATTTCTGTTATGACACAACTCAGGAGCATCGTTGGTGAAAGTGGGGCTGTGGCCCCAGTTTGGGTAATTCTGCAGGAAGATACAGGCAGTTACAGGAGGCTGGACAGAAAGGGCTTGGCTTTACAAGCCTGATTGGTTAGAAATTAGATCTAGTCTAAATCCCACTGGCTTCAGAGGTGATCATTGGTTCCACCAAAGCCTTACCTTGGGGAATTTCTCTTGTTTGCATTAAGGGACAGAGGTCTCTGTGGATGTCCCTACTCAGCATAAGCCTGGTGAGTAGGCTGTAGGAGTGAGGAGAGGGCTTGAACATTACTGCATGGCTCAGTTAACTCTAATTCAGTGTGTGTGTGAGAGAGACATGGACTAATGAGAATGCCTGCCTGTTTTCTTTTGGGAAAACAAAAAGCTGACTTGGAGCTTGCTGACATTTCTCTAGTCACGTTGCATCGGCAGGACAGGCAGCACCAGTAGTTCTTTTGGAAAGGCAGGACAAGGGGATTGAATGTGTTGTCCCCATCCCATTCCCCCCACCCTTCCCCACCATGTGAAAGGAGCTCTTTCTTTGAGAGCAAGATGAGAGTGAGTCAGTAGAGCTCTGCAGGAGGATATAAAGCCAGCTTTGTAGGAGCCCTCTCTAAGCTTTCAGTCCCCTAGACCATACAGTGACCCTGCTGGAGCTCTCCTTACCTGAGCAGCACCAGGTCCTTTACACTGAAGGACACATTTCACTGCTCTGGTGACAGCTTTCTGTAACCTGCTGCTTCGCTCCTTCACTCACTCTTCTGCTTGGTAAAGTAACCTATCAGGAGGTGGGAATGAGTGAGACAGCTGCCCCTGTAGACCCTTGCAGGGTTTGTTTATGGTGCTTTGTGTTCCCTCCAGACGCACACGTGCATGCACACAAGCAAACTGCATTTGTTAGATCTCTGCAAGTTTAGACATGCCTTAAAGGGTTTAGTAATAAGAATAACTGAAGTGCTCATTCTCTTACTTTTCGCCTCTGTGACCTACTTTTTGCAGATAAAGTTATTAAGCCCATTAGGGCACTCCTTGGTAGAGGAGAAAAATCTCCACTTTGTTCTTTCTTGCAGTAAAATATTTCTCTTAAAATAACTCCTGTTGCTGCTTGACTGCAGGATTTTACCTCTAAATGCCTGATTAAGTAAGTGTATCTAGTATCAGCATTTTGGTTAAGAGAAAATTGTCCACCTCTGGTGTGAAACCCAAGTTTTAAATAGCTCCTCTAAATTCTTCCCACTTTCTTAAGGAAAAAAAAAAAAAAAAAGGAAAAGAAGTAACCTCCTGGTTCTGCTTTATCTATCAAGATCAGTGTGTTCACTGGTTCAAGTTAAGAAGTGTTCTAGAAAATAAATTACTAACTGCGTGTATTGCCAGTAAGCATATCGTACCCAAATCATTGATGTCTGCCAGAAGTCTTTTGAAGATTCCTGGAAGGACCTAATCATCTTCACATGGCTAGTTCACTAAGGCTGGTGGAAGTGGCTTTGCAATACTGCCTAAGCAAATGGACTGGTTTTCATGGATGTAGGACTCGACCCAAACTGTGGCTGCTCATCTGAAGCACATGTGAGCAGGGCGAGACCCAGGTTGTTTTATCTGAATGATGCCGCCTTGTGACCTTGGTCTGGACTCTATTTCTGTGACTTAATTTACATTCCTGATTCTTCAAATATAGATTTCTTCACCTTCAAACCACAAACAATAAAATTAGAAGCTCTCCCAATATGAAATGCACAGACATAGTCTGAACACAGAGGTGTGGGGATCAACAAGATCTCTGTACGCATTTATCCTAGAGCTGTTGTGATTGGACATGGAATACATTTGGTCAACAATGCAGAACTAATAATTAAAGCTGCATATTTCATCTCCTTTTTGCAGATCTCAGAGACCTGGAAGCATTTAGCAGAAGAGGTTGACACCACTCTGTTCTATTTAGGGGAAATGGAAACAGAGACCTTAAGCAGGGTGTCACAAACAGAACCCCAGTTCTGCTCTAGGGCTTAATCCCTGTGATTCCTGCTGGAATAGGCATACTGAAAAATGCAAACAAATAAAAAAGACTCAGGTCTTTAACAAAAGACACCTTGCATTTGGAGGGTGGAGTTCGTATCCAACATGAACCAAAGTAAAACTAATTACCAAATCATATTCCCTTTTGTTTCCTAGATGCCGCCATGCTGCCATAGCCAAGTACTTTGGTGATGTCACCCCGCCTTGTAACCAGTGCTGTGACTACTGCAAGAACCCAGGGGCAGTGAAAAGGCAGCTGGAGTCACTGGAGCACTGCAGCAACAGCTGGAGCAAAACCTGCATTGGGCCCACAGGTTCCTCCTGGGATACATATGACCCGGAGCTGTATGAAGGCGGGAGAAGAGGCTGCAGAGGTTTTAGCAGGTCTGTACTTGGTAACTCAAACTGACCTCACAGAAGCTATTGGAGAGGAGAGACCTTCTCCCAGCTTCAGGCCCAGCCACTCCTAGTTTCGGCACATGTTTCTGTGTGGTGGTATTTTTCTTTTAACTTCTTGGCAGCAGGAGCTGGAATTCCATTTTCCACACGCTTTGGCAGCTTTGATTGCATGCATGTCCCAAAAGCTGTTCTGACTGACCTAAGAATTGCCCTGCAGGGTGTAATTGTTTCAAGAAACTAGCCTGAAATTTTTTGAAAGCAATAAGTGGGCTCAGCCTGTTCACAGTCACAAGGATCAAGAAAGCATAAGTTGAGACTGATGTGACAGCAGAGTATGACACAATCCAGAGTTCATTCCTAGCTTAGTATGGCTGTTTGTGGGCCAGCAGGCTGAGGGGCCACGAACAGGGCTTAGTCATCATAGAGGATCTAATGGAGAGCCAGCATCTGCTTCTCTTCCAGATTGCTAAATTTTTGTGTTTACCTATCAGTCTAACATCAAAAGAAGACATGCAGTGGGAAAGAATTCTGTAAAATGCTCAGCTGTATGGAGATGAGAATTTCTCTTTTTCCTTGTTCTCTGGATGAGTTGCAGCCATTGTGCAGCATTGCCAGGATACAAGTTTTGCTGCTTGCACTGCCCATGAAGCTCTACCAGGATGCACAGCACTGTTGACTGGCCTATCTCTCTGCTTTATTTTAAACAGCTTGAAATTGGTAGCTGTGTTCTTCAGGCAGGTCCTGCTGAGTGAGAGGAAACTGTTGTACTTGTGACTTCTGCCTGTGTTTGCTCTCAGGACCTGAGAAGACAGTGGCAGTGCTGATATACAACACACTGTTTGCCACTTGATTTATTGAACCTTGGTGGTAGCTTGCCTTGGAAGTCATATTTGTCAACAGCCTTAAACCTCTGATCTGTGATACCTGCAAGTTTGGGCTGTGACAGCTGTGGAAGACAGTGAACTCTTGGGCTACATCTGGGAAGAATCAGCTGCTGCACTTTATTGTATTAATGATGGGGATTGCATTAATACAACAGTGAAAAACTGAGACTGAGAAATGATGCTTTACCCATTCTGCCATCTCTCCTCTAATTAATGCTCCAGCTCCAGAAATGTTTATTCCTTTTCTCCTGCCTTATTCAGGTATGATGAAGAAAGCAGTGGGAATTGGGATGAAGACAATGAAGAGAGTCGGAAGCGTGAGTGGAACAACTTCTACAAAAAGCAGATGAGTCTGCGCAAAGTGAGTTGGTGTCACTGTGTAAGAGAGTCACAGATTGTTTTCTATGAGTTCTTGTTACAGATATAAAGGCTTCCTGGTACTAATGAAAACAAATTATTGCATCTTGATGTTGCTTCCTCTCGTTTTTGCTTTTTGTACCTCTGCTATTGCTGTGCTCTCCGTATGCTAGGTCAGTTCAATAACAGGAAGGAACCCAGCTTATTCATGTACAGTGCTAACCATGAGGATCCTGTTATCTTTAACAATTCTGATATTAGTAAAAACAGATTTGCCCATTCAGCTTCTCTTGCATATTCCTATAGCAAAGGTGAACTTCTGGCTTTGACTGTCCTTTACCCCATTTTGCTACCACTTTCAGTACCTTTGTAACTTCAACATTAATTTTCCCTGGAGCAGGGATATAAATTGTGTCTTTTGTTCTTCTAGACCTGCATGTGTGTTGCAGGAATGCAGACGTTTGACTGATCTTTGTTTTCTTCCAGGGCAAAGAACCAGAAAAGGAAGATTTTGTTCCTCCAAGTAAGTATCTTCTTTGATTTATAATGAGTTTTCTTTGGGAGAAGGAATTTTTGTATCTTGCAGCTGTGTGTAATTTATGTAGTATCAACACTGGAGGTATCAATCCCTAGGCACAGAGGTTGGGCTTTTGGCGCTGAAAGCTTGGCTGGAGGAAATGCATCAGAGGTTACCTTGGGTTGGGGTGAAGATTTGGAATGCATCTTTCTGAACAACATTTCCAAATAGGCAGGAGAGAAGGAAAACTCTTGTCTAACCTTTGTAGGCTATTTCTGCAGTGGTTATGCAGCAGCATTAATTGGGCTGTAAGGCAACTACTTTGCTTTTGTCACTGTACTACCTGGGGCCCTGTCTACCAACATGGTTCTTAGGCTAGTGTAAAAGAATACTTTTTATGGTGGTGGTTCATGTTACTCCATTCAGCCTCTGTATTTTTGGTTAATATTGTGGGGAGCAGGAAAGAGTTGAGTTTTCTAAGTGCTGAGATTCCTTGAAAAAAGATTTCCTGAGGTGGAGAGGTTTTGGAAAGCTCTTAGTCATAAACTAGCGAAGTAGATGTTCTTACCCAGAGCGAAGAACCTCACTTTGTCTGCTGCCTACTCCTCTGGAGTCTGTAGCCTCTCCAGGTTAAAAGGGTGACTGTCGTGGTCCTTGGGGTGAGTGCAGGGAGGAACATGCCAAGCAGTACTGGCAACCCACCAGTGCCAGCTGAATGTTCTCAGTCAGCCCCAACCCTGCTATGATACCATTTCCAAATGTCCCTTCTGTTGCAGGTGCAGACTGCCCCTTGAAGGATGCTTCCAGCAGGAGAATCTCTAAGCTCACAGTGAAGGTGAGAGGCTGGCTAACCTCTTTTTGACTTGCACAGAGCAATATTCTGCCCACCCTCTTTTTACTCCTTCAGGGATGGAAGTCCAAGGGGCACTATGACTTCTGTAGAGCATGTCTGAGTTATCCCATGTTTCCTAGGGACGGGAACACTGCTTGAAGATGCTGGAAGAAGCCTTGAGCACCAATCAAACGGTTCCAGCAGCAGGAGGAAAAGGGTAAGAGACTGGATGAGAAAAAGGGAGAACAAATTGAGTCTCTTAACACAGGGCCTGCTCCTCCTTGAGCAACATTACCAGACTCAGGGAATGCCTTTTTAAGTTACTTGGTCCAAGGATGTAGTTTCACTTAACAGCATCCTTCTTGCTGTGATGTTCAGGCTCAGATACAAGGATTCCTGTGTCTGATTGTGCTAAATCGGCTTGATCCTAGGAGCTGCAATTCTTCCCTCTCCCAGAAGAGGGGGATAGTGTACTTCTCAAACTGAGCAACAGGGCTAGAGGACTTTGATATAAAATTTTTCTCCACCCTTTCTATTCTCCAGCAATTCATCACTGCATCCCTTAGGACTTAATTGGAAGTTATTACTTGTTTTTGCACTGGAGGGGGTGATTTTGTGCTTTCTGGGAGATGCTTAAACATTAGTGTTCCCTTTGCAGCTATAGAAGTGTGTCTTGCCAGAAATCACCCCAGCCTGTGTTACAGGTCAGACCCTCATGCCTGTGCTGTGGAGCTGGAGTATGAAGCTTTCCGAAGCAGCAAAATGGCCAACTCCTACAAGGCAACTGTGCTGAAGAAGGTAGGGCCATATGTCTGCTGTCATTCCTTTGAATGTGCTATGGCCTCAGCTTGAGGGGAAATGGGGTAGAGTTTGTGTGGGAAAGATGGAGGAGGAGCTCTGCTTTGCCTAGGATGCTTTCCAAATCATACTTCTTAATTTTGTTTCCAGGAGGGCCCAGAATTGCTGGGGTTTCACATCTTTCCAAAGCATTACAGGCTTTGGAAACCCACATACCAGTGCACGCTTATCCAAATATCCTCTAGTTTAGCAATAAAGGGAGTTCCTCAGACTGTTGCTGACAATACAGAAGCCTTTGTTTAGCCTAGCTGGTTGTAGTAAGTCTCTGAAGATGTTTCTGTTCTGGAGATGCATCTCTTGTGTCTCTCCAGAGAAGACATATGTTTTGCCACTATGGCTTTTAGTGTATACAGAGACAAAACTGCACAAAGATTTCTGGCCATTAGAGAACATTTCTGTTCTCTTTTCAGGTAGCAGAAATCAACAAAGCCTCAAAACAAGGAGAGCTGTTCTTAGTCTTTGGATCTGGAAGCAGTGGCAACAGCAGCTTGGAAACAAAACCTGGGGCTCCAGCAGAAGAGGACTTCCTCCCTGCATCCCAGGTTTACTCGGTGAGTGAGTAGAAATGGGATAGACAAGGAGGGAATGGTGTGCTTTGTCTATTTGCTTTTTAGGAGTTTTATTTGGGGTCCTTTGTATGGTTGTATTTGTGTATTTCTATTGGAATTGCTTTCCTTGTCTGTCCTTTGGTTTTGGAGTGAGATCAACCAGTCATGTTGGTTCCTGTTAGTGAATACAATCCATGTGCAGGACATACATCAAATAGTTTTTGCATCTTGCTGTAACCAAGGATGCTCTCTGTTTCTTTACTGTGACTTTAACCTAATCATTTTCCTGGAGTCTCAGTTGATGGTTACAATGATGAGTCAGTTTTAGAACCTTCCCCAGCTTACAGCTGTACACACTGGTGTATTGTACATAGAAACTTTGTTCCTTTTAGCATTCTACTCACAGGGCTTCCTTAATACTCTCAGTATCCAAAATTTCTTCTTCCTGTCTACCTAGTTCAAACCCAAGCGTGTGGGAGCAGGATTTCCAAAGAAATCCAGCCTGTTCCAGACAGCTTCAGAACTGCTGAAGATCCAGGAGAAGAGTGATGCAACGCCTGTCAAAAGAGAAGTAGATTGTCCAAGTGGTCAAGACAACAGCAACTGCAGTCTGGAACTGGATACCAGAAACCCTGTTCTTCAGAAGAAAGGAGCAACCAAAGCAATGTGTGAAAGTGCTGAGACAGAAGTACTCCTTTCTGAAAGGAAGGGACAGAGACCCAGTCCAGACAAAAAAGCTGCCCTTTGGGAGAGCCCAACTAAAAAGTCCAAACCTAGCAAGAAGCAGCAAATGCTTGCAGAAGCAGCTAAGAAAGAATCACAGGATATTTCCAAATTCTTCTCTCTCCCTAAAGGTGGGTCTAAAGCCAAGAGTTGCAGCTCAGCAAAGGGAGATAGCTGTTCTGCAAGCACACTACCTCACGTTTCTTCACAAAGCATGTGTCAAGAGAAACCAATACCTCAGGAAAACAATGATGTCTCTGGAGATGTGACTGGACAGAACCAGGCAGAGAATGAAAAACTGCCAGAGACAGAAATAACCCTGACTGAGAGAGAAGAGGATTTTAAAACACAGCAGACTGCTGAATCTGAATTCCTTCAGAAAGAAATTGGTGTAAAATCCAGGTAAAGCCTCCACCTCTCTTCTCCTTGTGTTTTTGAGCTGCAGAGCTCCACCAGACTTGTCCAGGAAACTGGGAATGTGTATTAAATCTCTAGGATGGTGAGGGAGAATCTAGGGAATGCATTGCTATGGAATGCTTAAAGTTGTCCTTCACTCTTCCCAGTAGTGTTGCTGAAAATGTTGCAGAAACTGAACTTACTGTTGTTGGGGAAGGCGAGTGTGGGAAGAGACCAGGATCAGATGAGGTAAGACTTTAATGGATGCTCTCTTCCTCTGTTGCTTCTGCTTAGCTTGTGCCAAGCAATGCTCCTGGTCTGAACTTCACCTTAGACTGTTACTTGCTCAGGGAGGGACCATCTGCAATCACAGCAGAGAGGAGTAGTTGCATTGCCCTCCTGGTGTCTTTCTGCTGCACACTGGGCCAGTGTCAGCAACTCAGAAGGCAGTGGGAAGCTTTTCCTCCACTCTGTTTTGTTTCTTCTTCTCTGCAATACATGTGACTGTGTCCTTGCTGATGACTTGCCTGGAATGAGTGTCTCCACCCCCTCTAGATCTGTAACTAGCTATAATTAGCAAGCCCCTTTCTCAAGTCAGGGGAACAACCGCAGGCCAGTGACACACAGGGCCACTCAGAAGTGAACCATGCTCAGCCTTCCTTACTATTCAGTTGCTGGTTCTGCAGTCTTCACCTTGCTCTTTCACACTGAGGAGTGTGGCATTTTTGAAGTGGTTGATTTATCCTGATGAGTGTATTCCCAGCAGACATCCTGGGAAATCTTTTCCTGTCAGTTTTCCTGTATAAGAGAGGGTCTAGGAACTAGCTGCCCTAAGAAGAGCACAGGGTAATTCTAAGTGGGGTGGTCTTAAAGGGTTTTCCTCCAAGTCTTTTTGTGTGGGAAAACAGTGTGTTATGTATGCACTGCAAAATGGGTTACGTAGATTCTTGCATGGTGTTCACTAGAGGGAGAGCCTGCAGGATAAAGGTTTTGGTTTTCTTCTGTCCCATCTCAAGGATATGGAAAATCCTGCAACAAAGCGGCTACGGACAGTGGCAAAATCTTCAATTCTGTCCCAGTCAGAAAGCAAAAGCGTTGGTCCGATGAAGAAGAAGGTGACTTTTGATCCAAATTTATCACAGTGTGATAAAGAAGGAACCAGCAAGACTGTACAGCCAGTGACCAAGAGCACATCCCTCAAAGAGACAGCAGACATCGTTGTCAAATGTTTGACCCCATTCTACAAGGGTGGCAAATTTGCTTCCAAGGTAGGGCATTGCTCAAGATCCTTTTTAGCAGGAGACCACATCTCCCTAGTGATCTGGGCCTCTAAGAAGGGAAGGTGATCTGGATACCACATCTCATTTCCAAGTAACATCTGGGTATGTGCTGTTTTTAGGTACAGCAACTCACTTCTCCCAAGAAAGTGTTTGTGTGTAATTTAGAGAGTGGTATCACATTTGTTTCACACTTTTTATTGTTCATGTTTTCACACTAAACCCTGGCATGATTTTAAGAACTCCCACCTGTGGAGTGACAAGAGATTAGGTTCAATTCTGGTGTAGTTTACTCGATGCTGCAAGACAGCATCTGTGTGCTTGTGTTTCTCCAGCACAGCAGGGTCAGGTGAGGTTTATTTGCAGGTTTGCAGTGCTCCTGGAGTCTAAATCTGTGAACAGTTTGTGCTACAACCAGCTTGTGCTAAGGGCAAGACAAACATGGAAACAGCTTGAGGTAACTGGTACCTGCTTTCTGCTCTTTGTTTTCCCCAATTCTGCAGGATCTGTTTAAGGGCTTTGCTCGGCACCTCTCTCATTTGCTGACTGAAGAGCAGAGCCCTGCCTGCAAGACTGGTGAGTTAGCAGCTGGAGAGAGGACCAAAAATCTTAGGTTTTTTGATGTTAAATGTATTGTTGTCTTATAATATAAAGTATTGTCTCAAAGGTGGTGTTTCCTCTTTTGCAGTGAAGGAGGAAGCACAGAGGCTCATTAAGGAGTTTTTCAAAACAAGGGTCAGGTGTGAGAGTGAGACAGACTGGCAGGAGCTGCAGAGCTCAGAGACCTGATCCTTGCATCATGCTGCCTGTCTTCCTTCCTCCAACAGTAGGACCAGGGGATCTTCAAGAACTCAGCCATGGAAGGCTTCATGAAACTGCAGAATTGAGCTTTATTTTTCCCAACTGCATTTTTGCTCACTACTGACCTTAGTGGCACACACCACCTGGAAACCAGTTTCTGTGAAGTTCTGGAGAGTTTCTCCAATTACCAGGACACTGAGCCCTCTAGTTCCTCTTTTCAAGAGATGGAGCCTGCATCTGCAGTGTGGATTAGCAGCTGCTGCCTCGGATGTTGTGCAGTGTTTCAAACCTCTACTTTCCTACAGTTGTCTGGGAAGGGCTTTCCAGCCAGGACTCTGCTTTGGGATGGTATCCCACTTCCTGGATGGCTTCCCCCATCTCTTAGTTCTTGTTTCAGTGTTACCAATAGAAGCCTTATGCTACAAGTTCACATGCTTTGCTTGGGCTGCCAGTGACAAACTTGATGGTTGAGTTCCTGGATGGAATGTTTTCCCTTGAAGGGCAAGAAGAGAATGTTGTGGGTTGTTTTTGGGTTTTTTTTTTGTTTGTTTTTTACCATGCAGGTGATGTCTACTTTCTGAAGGTGAAGAAACTCAAGAGTTTTTTTGTTTTAATCTGAAGGGTTTTTTTAAACTGTGTCTAGTTCTGCCTGCCCTTTCACTTAAGCAGTCATTCTCTTCCAAGTATTAACTTCTCCAATAGTGGCACTAAGGTTGCCAATGTTTTCCCAGCATTTGCTTGTAACCCCCAAAGCCATATTTGCTCCCTGTGCCTCGCCCACAGTCTGCAATACAGAGGGCAACACTGCTGTTACAACTGGCTAAGGTACTGCTGTGGCCCTCACATTGGCAATGTGATGCCTCTGCTGCTATATTTATATAGGACCTGAACCTTAGGGTATCAGTGGGCTTGAAATAATCTGATTCCCCGGCCCAGTTTCTTTCTGTTGGGTTTTTGTTGGATTCTGCCTTTGTACCATGCCTGTAGAGACTGGTGGCCTCAGGCACAAGTGTACTGCTAATGGAATCTGCAGCCTGAGGCCACCAAACAGGCTTTTGGGATCACTGTACTGAGCAGATGTATTTTTTTAAGATGTTCTGAAGGTATATGTGGAACTGACAATAAAACAACGTTAGAACTGCTCTGGACTCTTCCTGGAAACTTTTTCTCACAGCTCAGTCATACAGACTGGTCTATGAAACATTAAGACTTCAACTCTGTCACCGCAGACATTTCTTATCTGAACAGACAGCTAATAAATGCAACCCTGGGATGGTTTGGATGGGAACCATGGGCCAGATGACACCACAGCTCTTTATAACTGCAAGACTTTTCCAACTAGAACCAGAAGGAGAAATTGGAAATGTTTAACTCAGAACATGCTTTCATCTTTAGCTTGCTTTGCTCACTGGAGGACAAAGGGCTTTACAAGCAGCCTTTTACATAATAGAAGTGTTTTTCAGCTGTTGCCTGCTGGCTTCTATTTTGCCTTTCCATTAAAAATCCTGCTTCATCAGGCACTTTAGTGGGGTAACTATCTCTCCAAAGTTCAGTACATATAGAGTTCAGCTGCTGCCTTGGAGAACTCAGAAATGCTTTATCTTGTAAATCATGTCTCCTAAAAGTGCTGGTTAAGGCACAGGCTTGTGTGAAAAAGTGCTTTTTCACAATGTGGGGCATTTCTAATCTGATGAGTTGTGCTTCAGTGTAAGGCAGGAAAAACTCAGAGGGAATAAGGATAAGTTACTCTTTAGATATATTTTCTATTCCTTTCTTTCATGTCACTGTGGTGCTTTACCCAGCCTTGCAGTAGCACTGCTGAGGGGGAGGGTAGAACATGCTTAAGCTAAGACCTCACAGGCTGCAACAAGCGGCACTTAAGACAGGTTCCTGACAGGGAAGATGCTATTGCTGCTGCTGGCATCAGCTCACCTGCAAGAAGATAGCAGTGCAACAGGGCTTGTGTTGAGCACCCTCAGATCTATCCCCTTCCCAGCCAGCAGCAACCTTTTGCTTCTGCAGTTACCTGCAGATCGGTCTTCACATGTTAGGTGTAAACCAGCATCTGCCATGTCATAGCTGCAAAAGTTATTTTTATATAGTATCTGTGTAGTTATTTTATTGCAGTCTCCTAAAGTGCATGTACTTTTCAGTTCAGTAGGATAGCTGTAGCAATAAAAATAAATTAAGCATTTTTCTGCAACCCAGGACCCTCTGCTCTACTGAAGTACAACTTCCATTTGAATATGCTTTCTCCACGGGCATGGAGCCACCATTTAAGTATGACAGCTGCATGGACATGACTGACTTCTTTGTAGTAAAGGGAAACATAGGCATATAATTATGTCAGTAAGAAATTAATTAACAATAAGCTTTCTTACCATTGCAGCTCAGTCTGTGCCTCAGCATGTGTGCTAATTGTATATTAACACTGATCTGCTTTGCAATGAAGATGCTTTCTACAAGCTCCTGGCTTCACAAACCCTGCTATAGGGCCTCTTGCATATCAATACAGAGAAGAAGCTGGCCTATGGAAAACACCAGCAGCCAATGCAGTCATTTCATAGCCTCAGCTGTGCACCAGGATACACAAATCTCTAGCAAGCACTGGTCTGTGATCATGTTGATTAATTCAAAACAGAAAACAACAGTCCCAACACTGCATAGCTTAAAGGCAGTTGCTTGCATCTGTTCAGGTGAACTGTGTTGGAACAGGCTGTGAAAAAGTGGCAGTGTGGGAAGGTGGTCCCATGGTTTGTTTAGCCACTGCATGCATCACTTCCAGGAAGACTATTTGGGGACTGAAGGGCAGGTCACAAGGGGTGAAATTGTGTCCATCAAACAAACACTGGTGGCAGTCTTAAGAAAGCAGCTGTCAGAGGTCATGGATGTCTTTTGGAAGAGTCCTTTCCTGAAGGCAGGGATCACTGAACAAGCTCAAAAAAAGACAATCAGTGCTGTTTTTCTTGGTCATTCTCCCCCTCTTAGGCTCTAGTAGTGCACCTCTGTTTCATCGAGGATGACAACAATTGTCTGGTACATTTCTTTAGCCTGTCAAAACACAAACCAGTATCAGTCGTTCTGTCCTTCTCACAGCTGCTTCTCATAATTAAGTATTCCCATAAATCACTTTCTATAATTAAATATCAGGTACATGATGGGACAAAGCTGCAACGATGGTCCTGGGAAATGCAGTGTCCCCATCTATCTCTGGGACAGAAGAGAGCACCAGTATAGTCTCTCAACAGAGGCTCAGATGGGCAGTGGAGGGCAATTTCTGAATCACCAGGAGGAAAACATATGTCCAGGCTGATCTCACCTCTGGCAGTTCAAGCCACATAGTCTTGGGTCTGTCAGCAGAGCCATAGTTCAGTTCTATGCCAGGAAGCCCACCATCAGAGGTGGGCCGCAGGGTTCGCATCTTCTGCAGGTCCTTCAGTGGAATGACACAGGAGACCACCTGTGTAGGGAGAAAAGCCACAGAACACTCTGGTGCAGTCCTTACAGATAATACCATCTGATACTCAGCAAGGATGATTCATCTCAAGGGAATATTGAAAGGTAAGAGAAGGACTGGGGCACAGGACAGTGTGTACAGAATACAGGGCAAACACCTGCTGCCAGCATATCCCTGCTGGCAAGACTGCAAGACTGGGACAGGAACATGACCTACATGTAGTTTTACTGTGGGCCATGCTTCTTAGCATGATCACTGGACTTACAAAAGAGCACATGGCACTTCTGTGGCAGTTCTGCCACTCTCATCACTTGTTATGAACTAGGAATGTTGGTGGAGTGGCTGTGAGGCAGTAAAAGCAGTCTCTTGCTGCAAAGCTGCTTTTAAAAGTCAAAGTTAACACCTGACAGACATCAGGGCTCTGGACTCTAGGGAGGTGTTGTCTGGCATACCTGGGTGGTGACATCCACCACAATGATCTCCTCTTTATTCACACCAAAGAAACAGGGTGCAGGGATTGTGTGATCACTGACTCTCTCAACAAAGTAGGTGTTGTAGCCAAAGAAAGGCAATTTCATGACATGCTCTGTAAGAAAGCAAAAGGTGACTTTCAGGCAGCAGCTTCCAGCAGCAATCTACTGTACCAACCTAAGGTGCAAAAACCTAAAAAGCTCCAACTGTTCCCAAGCCTTTCCATATAAAAATGACAGATTGACAACTTCTGCCTCTACCCTCTGTCCTGAATAAATGTCCCACTCAGAAAACAGACGTGCAGCCAGAATACCAATTAAATCAGAAGTTCCACAGAGCTCTGCAAAACTACTGCAGTATTCTACAAAAGAGGTGGAACTTCTACCATGATCACCATCCTTGGTAGCAAAGGCCAATCTGCAGTGGGAGGTTGTCAGGGAGTTCTATCTCATGGCCCACTCCAAGGTCAAAAAATCCATGCCAACCTCATGAACTGCCCCAAAAGTGCATTCACAGGAACCTCCATCATGAGCAGGATAGACAACTCAAGCAGATCTGATGATCTCCTCACCTATGAACTGTATTTTTGCATCCACTGGCTGGAGGGGCTGCCTGGTTCTCAGCAGCATGTCAACATGGTTCTGCAGAACCTGGAGACTGATGGAGGACTGCAGGGTCTTTGGTGTGTACTCCTTCAGCTCTTCCCTGTGCCAACAAGCAGATACTAATTCACCCTCTGCCCAGCTAAAACTGAAAGATCAACTAGGGGAATTAAGAAGGAGGAGGGATGTGGCAACAGTTTTTAATTGCATGGCTGGGGGAAAGGGTTGAGGGTGAGAAAAGCACAACAGGTTATCTCTCAATTGAATAATGATTGGATAATGGATTCATTCCCATTAGATGTATCTCACTACAGATTTCAGGTGCCCAGAACTGGAAATGCAGGGACTTGTGAGAAAGAACAAAGGACCATTAACCCTAACTATAAACTCATGCAGTTTCTTCTTGGTACTACACATGGAAGTCAAAAGAAATGCCCATGGCACCCTCATGACCCTCAGCTCAGGAGGAATCACAAAAGGAAATGTGGATCAGAAACAGCCAGCATTAAGAGTGTGAACAGGGGATAACCTTCCTCCTTACGAGCAGGAGTCAGTTACTAAGTGACATTAATTAGCAGCTTATGTTCTCCAGACTTGTCCATATCTTAATTATCCAGATACTACTTTTAGGCACCTTCCCCTAATCCTTGCCAACACCCATTAGAGATAGAGATCCACCCTGAGACAAACATACCTGGTGAGAGCAGAGTTCTGATGCTCTGATTTGGCCCAGTACTGGAGCATTGCCAAAATGCTCACCTGCATCTCCATTTCTTCACTATGGCTCAAGAGTATCTTTCCATTCAGGTAATCCCACAGAATCTGAGAAGCAGCATAGCAAAAAGGCTTTGGTTAAACCTACCAGAGAGTTCAGGCAGGTCAGGGCAGTGCCAGGCTGCAGAGACCCACATCCTGCCTTGCTAACTCATGCAGCTCAGGCTGGTAAGACAAAACCAATGGTTCCCTGGGCTCAGGAAGTGCATGTGAAACTGCACAAACCACACCTGGAGCAGTACAGCTCATAGGATAGGCCTACAGGTGCCCTTCCTTCTGACAGCTGTGGTGTCAGTTATTAGGCATTCCCAGAAACAGCATATGCAGCCCATCAGCCAAAGCCCTCACAATTCTTCAGCACGCTTGGGACACTCCCATTGGCCTGTACACTAACTCAGCCCAAGGTAGGGAGGTACCTGGTACACACACTGGCTTTGTTCTCACCTGTCCATAATGGACATCAATATAAACTTCGTTCTCAAAGTGCAGAGGTGTCCTCCAGATGACTCTGCGTAAAGTCACGGTGACTAAATTGTCCTCCAGCAGGTAATCATGAAGATACTCCTCTGATCTGATTGGCCTCACCATTTTACCTACACATTCATGCAGAGAGAGGGTCATCACTCCTGCTGCTGAGATAGTGGTATGATCTCCACGGCCTGGGACAGGAGCCTTGATCATTTCTATTCCCCCCTGCTCTTACAGCTCCAAGCATCAGCCATTCCAATGGGACATGGACCAACAGAGACACACACACACATCTCTCAGGATCAGGCAGTACATCCCCTGAGAAGGCACAATCCCTAACCCTGCAGAAGAAAAACATCCCCAGAGCCACCAAAGCTGGAGGAACTATTAAAACAGTAGTCATGGTACTCCCCCCCTTGGAGAAGCTGCTGTGAGAAAGAAGCTAGATTCTAGTTGTTACTTGCCAGAATTATTGCTGTCACTCCTGATGGCATGAAGAACAAACTCCTGTATCTCTTCCTGTTCACTTGCTCCCATCTGCTCACAAATCTCCTGTAAGAGCTCCTTGGCCACCTGAAGCAAGGAAAGAAGCAAATAAATACCATGGCCAGGCAAGCCCGAAGCAGCCTGAGCAGTTAGACATATTAAACCTGTTGGAGGGCAGCTGTATGGCTCTGGCCACTGTGCAAAGAGGCAAGCTGGGTGAGACCTCCCAGCCTTGTGCAGGCCCTGTAGAGATGTGCTGCTACAGGGATTCCTAGGAAATGAGTGACAAACTGTCACAGCACTATGGGAAATGCAGCCCAAGACCAAGATTTTTAAAGATAAGGGAGTACCCTGGCTCAGAATCCAGAACAATAAAGCAATTTAAAGCAGAAAACTCACAGTGAATGTCTTGGTTCTGGAGATGTATTCCAGTCCTCCAGGCATCACTATCACCAACCGGCGGGAGCTACGCCCTTTCTGCAAAGAACAGTCTTTAGGCAGCAAACCAGGCAGGATACCAGTAGCCCCACAATGGTTTCTCCTTCTTCCTCCACATCTCTGCCTTCCATTGCTTGCTTGCCCATAGTACCTGCCTCTTCCCTACCCACATCCCTACTCCATGGCACTGCACTTCCCAATCCCCATACAAACACAGGCTTCATTTCCTCTCTTGGAACAATAACCAGCCCTGTAACTGCACGTGGCACCTCCCAGAAAGCCTCTGCCCTCCCACTCTTCCCAGCATCCCCACTTCTCTGCCCCTCAGTACCAGCAGTGCCTCTATCTCCACAGGGAAAGGAAGGTGGCGGCGGCCCCCATACATGACATTTTTCCGCAGGTTGCTCTGGCAGACCTTGGCTATATCTGCAGGAAAAGGAAAAAGCCTCAGGCACTGAGCAAAACAAAGGACAAAGCATTGTCTCCTGTGGTGCTGGGGCACCCTGGCTGTGTTGAATTTAATTGGAAGCCACTGCTAGGAGAGCAAAGAGGCCGGATCTTTTCACCCACTCTGTCAGGACATGTCCAAATCATGACCCAGACACCATCCAGGGCAGAAGTAGTCCACAGGAATGACAGGATGGGAGAAGTAGAAATCACTTCTCTAAAAGGATTCCAAACCCAGCACCTCACAGCTGACAACTCTGGAAGACCAAAGCCTGCCTTTCCCCTGAGGTCCAGTTGTCAAACTTAGCCCCAGAGACACAGTTCCACCATGCCTGGGTGAAGATGCATTAGAAAATGACTTCTGCAAACACAGTGATTCAAAATCAAAGCAGACTCTTGCCTGCAGTCTCAGCTCAGCACCTCAAACCATTTCTCCTGCTTAACAGGATGAAAGAGATTTTCCTATTGGACCATGTCCCCATCTGTCTTCTTTCCTGTCTTCTTTCCTTGACCACTTGGTAACAAGGCAGGCAGACATTTATTTTATAGGACACAGAAAGTCATACCATGGTGGGTAGTAGAGGGATCACTGCTGGCTAGCTGTAGAAACTTGGTGGCATAGGGCATCAGGATGTTAGAAGGGAGGAAGTATCCAGTTAGCAGGCTCAGGAGCTGCCACCCACGCATCACACTTTCCCTGGGGAACAGAAAGAACTTTGAGAACCTTGGAACAAGAGGATTCCTGCTCTAAGTAGCTCAAAGTGAGCCTCTGCCCTCCTAAACACTTATGGCAGGTGGTAGAAAATGAGGCCAGGGCTTTCTGATGTTGAGGAAAAGACTGATTCAGTTATAATAGCAAAGAAAGACAGGGGACAGTCAAGGCCACTCTGTTGCCACTGCTGCCATATCACAGGGCAGTGTGGGGTCAAGCCAGTTCCTAACTGTTGTATCAGTTCCCCTGGGCTGTGATGTGGAAACCAGGGCTCTGAGCAGCATCACTACTAGGAATGCTTACCAGTGCCCAGATTTATCAGCAGCCTGAGACACAAGGACAATTATCCATGGAAGTGAAAATGCCAGACTCAGTGACTGGCTAAATTTCCTGAGTATGTGGTCCTGGCATCTGAGGAGCAGCAATCTTTACATCACCAGCCTCTCCCCTGGCCCTGGTGTGCATGAACTGAGGCAGATGGTTCCCCTCCTTATGCTGATACTCACTGGTTAGGGTTGTAGGTGACTTGTTTGATGACCTGGCAGTAAACCTCATCATGCAAACTCTCCTTCTCTTTGCACAGCTGCATTCAGAAAGGAGAAGACAGCATCAGAGAGGGTACAAGAGTATCAGAGGCCTCAGATAATCTTTGTGCCCCTCCTCTCTCAGGTCCAGAGTTCTGCCAATTTGGATTAAAGCTTGGGCTTTGCAGCCTCTGATCTCTTGTGCTATCTAGGCCCAAAGATGGAGAGGCAGGTTGTGCTCCCACCCAGAGGGTGATATCCAGGGAAACCATTTACATGCAGCCCCTTCCCCTGTGTTTTTTAACCAGCCTCTCTTTCAGATCCCTTTCTCACATAGGAGCTTGCATTGTGCATTGTGCATTGTGCATTGTGCATCTGCTCTCTCCCTTCCAAGCAAGGTCTTAGCTCTTCATCCCCATTGGTGCTCCAGCACCTTTCCAAGGGGAAGGTCACTAACCTGAAGGATTTCATAGATGCATTCAACCTCATTCTGCTTCCTGGGTTTTGATTGGTCTCCCATGAACCTCATAAGAGCTGTAAAGTGAAGGCCAGCATTTAGGTCTAAACAGAGGTGAACCTGCTGTGGGGCAGGTAAAAGGCTAGAAAATGTCCTGAAAACATTTTTGCTCCACAGGCTAGTACAAAGCTTGGATTGGACTGGCAGGTGAGGCAGTGTTCATGGGCATTTTGCTGGATGCTTCATCAGTTATTAACTGCAGAAATGCCTTAAGGAGGGACTCTTCTCTCAGTTTTCATTCCATTCGGGCACCATGATGCCTTTGTGTGGCCATCATGATTGTCCCAGCCTGTGCTCCAGCCTCTGCAGTATTTTGTCCTAGATAAGTACTTACTCTTGAAGTTCTTTGTAGCAAGCTCATTCAGCTCTCTATCAGAGTACTGGAGCAAAGACTCCTGAATTGGGACCTGCAGGGCCAGAATACAAGGGTAAACTGGGGAGGTAGATCACACAGAGCTGTGCTGCAAGCTTCACCAAAGACACAAGCTCCTAGGATCCTACAGGCAGCACTGAAGAGTATGGGGAGAGACTGGGCTCACCTTGGTGTGCCGGACCAGGTCAGCTGGACTCTTTTTGTCAGCAGACAGTCCCTGCCTAGACAGAGAAGAGAGAACATGCAATCTAAGAAATATCTTCAGAAATGGTTTGGTGTGGATCAGGATCCACAGGTCCTTTGTATGACTGTTCAGGAAGGAACACAGCCTACTCACCTGGACTGAGCCTCTCGGAAGTAGGCTGTGGCAAAGTCCACCATGGTGTAATGACCACTACCAGGGACTAACATGAGGCTGTTGGGTTCTGATGCCAGGCTAGGAACAGAACTCTGCAAGGACAGACACCAAAACCCTCCCTGAAAAGTCTGCTGGGGAACTGAAGTGTGTATCCTCCTTACTTGCCAGATCTGGGAAGGTCTCAGCTGTGTGTGGAGCCTCTCCCTCCCACTATGACAATATCTGTGTCTCTCTCAAGCCCTGGAGGTCAGACATACCAGGGCTATGGATCCATCCTGGCAGCTCCCTCAGAACTCAGCCAGGAATCTCTGGGACACCCTGGCAGTTCCCAAATGACCACTCACCTCTCTGCTGGTGTTCCTGCTCTCTGAGGAAGCTTTCATGCCCTTCCTCTGCCCTCCATGTCTGTCCATGCTGATGCTGAGGTAATCAGGGACTGCAGCCAACTGCACCAGGTTGGTAGGGAAAATACCACAGCGGCCACCAGTGGAACCAAACTGCCAGCCTGCAGAAACAGGGGAGAAAGAATCAGGAACCATAGCAGCTACCCAGAGAAACAGGCAGTGGGGCAAAGGAGGGCACCAGACTGATCAGGTGGTACTGCATCCTGAGATAACATCACCTGTAACTATGGTGGCTGGAGCAAGGTGGGTTACAGTCAAAGAATGGAAGAGATAAAGGGTGGCTATGCCAGCCCTTAAGAGCCCATCTTCTTCTGCTTTACTCAACAGCAGCATGTAGAGCTGCTGGGCATCCTGAGTCCAGCAGGCACTTGAATCCACCTTTCCTGCCTATCTCAACAAACTCACTCACCTGGCTCCACGCCTTGCATGGGCAGTAACTCGATGAGGTCACCCTTCTTGAAGCTAAGAAGGCTCTTGTCATCTGCGACGTAGCTGCGCACAGCAATGACATAGTTGGTGTCCTAGGAAAAAAGTGAAGCCAAGGTCAAATTTTGTCCCCATGATGTGAGGGCCTCAGACCCAATTACCCCATTGACCCTCTCGAGTCCATGTGGGAAACCACCTCCATTCTCTACTGCACCACAGCCACTCCCTCACCTGCCTCAGCTCCTGGATGAAGAGTTCTACCATGGCTTTGATGCATGGAGCCTTCGAAGAGTGCAGGAAGAGCTGCTCTGTCTTCAGAGAAAACTCCAGGGCATTGCTGCCCTTCAGTTCCACTGACAGCACATCTGCAAAGCTGAGAACATGGCCAGCATGCTCAGGCTCCTTCTGCTAGAACCAGGGATGCTGATCATGGGGATGGGAGATCATTCCAAGGACTGAGAATGGAGGCTGAACTTTCACCATCACTGTATTACAAGAGTAATAGCATCATAGGCTGTGCATGGCTTTCAGCGTACCACCCAGAGGACCTCTCTTCTGGTGACATGCACTGAGCTGATTCATACCCAGCACTGACTTATTGTGAGCAATATACAAAGTAGGAAGAAAAGGGAAAGACCGAACTCATTAGGAGGAGGGTCAGTGAGTCACAACTAGCCTAAGACAACCTTAGAGAACACAGCACAACCAAGGAATTTTCAGCTAACTTGTTCAGTCTGCCTCCTTCTCTCTGAGAGCATTCTGCAAGCAATTATTATGATCCTGCAGCAACCAGGGCCCTTTTGCTCACCTGTAGCTCTGGAGAATCTTCAGGTGCTCAGGATTATAGCCAGCTGCTTTCACCACCTTCAGCAGCCTCATGCCCCGGTGAGAAACACCCAGGATCTGGACATCACTTCCATTTTCACCCTGTAGGAAAGTGCAGCAGAAAGCATCAAAGCCTCCATCCCACTAGGACAAGACACAGCAAGGGAAGAAAATGCTACCGTATGCTCCAGGAACGAGACCCTGAGGTGATAGAGGGGTCACACCCAGCAAGTGTGAAGGCACAGAAGAATGAGTGATGTGTGGCCAGGCAGAGACAGTAAGAAATTCCCAAGTGAACTAGAGAGACAGTGCTAAAGAAAGTGCAGGGTCTCATGAGATGATTAAGACTCACATGAACTGGGAAAAGACGGGAGAAATAGTTAGCCCAGTTATCCCGAGCAGCCAGTACAATCCTCTTCTTTATCCCATCCTCCTGAATGGACTGGACATCATTGCCAACTTGGAACCCCTCTAGCAGGATTACAAAGCAGACAGTTTCTCAGTAAAAACAAAGAACATACAATCATAGAATCCTTTAGGTTGGAAAAGATGACCTCAGAAGTTACAGCACAGAAAACAATATGCAGAGGGGAAAGGATATCACATTACTTTACACACCAATCTACTACTAGTTTCTCTCCTCTCTCCATGAAGCTCCTGTTAAAGATGACAGATTTTGAGACAACTGAAAATTGGGACTTAGTTTTCTCTCCCCACAATAAACAGAATTAAGTTTTTCTGTCTCAGAGAAATTCCATGGTAATTTTCTGGCCATTAGGAATAAACAAACATTTGTATGCACTATGTAGTGCAATGTGAGAATGTGTTTTCTTGCTGCAGAGACAAACATTTCTCCTCTGCCCTAATTCCTGCCTGGAAGGGCTTGGACAGTTTGTGATTTCATATCAATATCTGGGATGGGCACAAGAAGGAAGGGATGATGGGGCTGTTAATTACTCAGCAGGTCTTTCATTTTGCGCTTCTCCTCCCTGGAGATCCGAAGGCAGGAATCAGAGAAGGTGTCACGCATGATCTGTAGAGGACAGAAACAGAGGTTTCCCTTGGAAATGCCATATCTAAGGGTGTTGAAGAATCTGATGCTGTAAGCTTCAGAGAGGAGTGAGCAGGGGCTTGACTGAATGGACCTGGAGGAGAGACTAACACCGGTAGGGATGCAGAAGTGAAGGCAGCTTATGCAAAGTCATTATGGAATGTTTTGTCCCCAGACAGACAACAGGCCTTGAGTCATACACCAGTACATACCTGTTCACAGAGCAAGTTCAGACAGTAAGGGTGGCTGAAATTTTCTTTGGGGTAAAACACCTGCAAGAGAAGGATAAAAACAGTAGTAATGTTACAGATGTTTACAGATGTTTACAGATGTTGCAGAAATAGATCCCCAGGGATGTTTTGTAATCCATGTGCCCTGCTGCCAGAAAGGAGTGAGTCCATTTCCAAGAACAGGCAGGGGAGACACACTGTAAGAGTAAACAGGACCTGGAGCAAAGAACCAAAAGTAAAGTGGTGAGACCAGGGGATGAACACCTGTTCAGTACACTCTCCAATACTTGATTTTAAACACACTTGTACTATTTTAACAGGAAAGCACCAAGTAGCAGGAAATTTATAGCTTTCTCAGTGCTTTATGAAAGAAGGAAAGGACAGGCGGGGAAACAGACACCAGAGTCTGTAAGGCAGAGTAAGACTCAGGTGCCCTGTGAGATGATCCCTGGCTCCTGTGTCATGTGACCTCCACACAGAATTATCTTTGCACTCTTATATCACACTGGGTGCAAAAAATTATTTAAACCAAATATGGGACCGACTCCCTCCCCCCATGGCCAGCTGTCAACTAATTAACAAACTGCACCTCTTTGCGCAGAAAGATTTTCCAGGCAGGGTTGACATAGGAAAAGCTGACACTGGCAGTGAGCTTGTACAGCTGGGTCTTGATATTGTCTTCTGCTACTGTTACAGCAGAGCCTGTGAGAGGAGAAAGAGCAGTGAAGATGGGATTTGCTGACTGCAGTGTCACCTTCCCAGCCGCCAAAGACCCACCAAAAGAAAGGGACAGTGCCACATGCCTGGCTGAAGATCACTGACAAGACCCCTCTTCAAGGGCAGTGATCACCTACAATGCAGCCAATATAAATGCATGCACAAAACAGTCATCATGTGAGCACTGGCATTACTGATAGCATTTATACTTGATGTATTAGCCACTAAGTTCAGTGGTCATAATACAAACACCCCAGAGATAGGGAGCACACAGAGTCCCAAGCGAAATATTAGCACTGTGCTAAACCTTGAAGACATTTTACTTTATGCCATTATGAGAAGAATGTTAAAGGTTTCAAAAGGACATAAAAGTTCTCTCCTGAGCTTGCAGACTGCAAGGTTCTGGTACAAGTCACCCAGTATTTCCAATGGACTTCCTCTCTGCAGATCTATTTAAGACAGGCTCAATCTGAAGACAACTATTCAAAGACATTGCTTTACAAGGCAGAAATGCCTTCACTTGAAGCACTCTCAACTTTCCACACCTCAGAGTTCACAGATAATCAAGAAATGTAGCAGATCTCACAGTTCAAGTTGTTTCTACATTCTTACTCGAAGGCACGTAGGGATTTGTTGGAATTTATTTTTCAGGCTAATCCAGCTACTCTGAGTTACTTTCACAGAACTTCCTAAAGATGCATTTTTTAAAAGAGGGGAAGTGGAATAGGGACATTCTATTATACCAGGCAGCTTGATGCAGGATGGAGTCCTGCAGTAATGTGTTAAGCTGACTGATCCTTATGTGTTATAAAATGTGATGCTGATAAGTTTTAAACAGCTTGAAAGACATTGGTACATGTATCTAAAATAGCACCAAACTAAAATTAGGACTTCAGGCTCCCTCTGCAATTCGGGGCAAAACCTGAGACTAAATAACATTCTAAACTCCTGGTGAGAAGCATTAACTATGCCATTTTTCAGGTGGGCAACATCCAGACACTCCTTATGTGGCCAGGGTCCAAGGTCTCCCAGGCTCTCATTCTCCCTCTGAGAAATATTTCTTCATTCCTCAGCCTGTCTCTAAGGACCATCCACAGGCTCTTGAAGGTAAAATACCTGGTTTCCTATCCCTTCCTGGTCTAAAGTCCATCCATTGAGATGCAGTTTTCATAAAGCGATTATGCTTCGGGTAGGTAATAAAACACATTGTGAACTGGACCTTGATAAAGCTGTAGCCCAAAGGTCCTTTCAGGTGAATTTTCAGATAAATTCAGCCCCTCCTTCATTATTTGTACCTGAAATCCTGCACTGCACTGGGAAGAAAGGGAAGAGTTAGAGCTGGGAAGTGCCATGCTGCGTGCTGGGCCACACTGGAATTATGGTGACAGTCTCTGATTTCACACAGCCCACTCTATCGGCAGGAGGCCAATGACAAAAAATGTACTTTGACTCTTCCAGGCCACTGGGTTGGTTCCAGCCCCATTCTATTCCCCCCTGCTATCAAATCCCACTTGGATGAAGTCAATACTCACCCTTCCCTGTGGATTCCTGCTGGCCCTGGTACTCAGGCGGGGAAGGTGGAGCAAATGGTGGTGGAAGAGGAGGAGGGGATGCAGGAGGGGCCTGGGAACCTGGTGGGGTACTCTCCTGTCTGAAGATGGCCATGAGAGGCAATTGCTTCTCCTTGATGGAGCTGGAAGCTGAGCTTGGTTTGGGCTTGGGAGGAGGGGGAGGTGTTTTCTTCTGCTGTGGCTTGGGAGGGGAAGGCTGTAAGACAGCAAAAATCATTTGACCCAGTCACTCTCTGCTTTACGGTGTTCTGTCCTGACACTGCTGTTATAAATCATCCCTAGGGCAGCAGTAGAACCCTAGAAGCAAGATCTTTGCAAAGAGAGACACCAGGACTTTAAAATAGCACATAATTCACAAAGAGATGAAAATCGAGCAAACACAGGTTTGTATTTCAGGTTGAAGCCTCCAGTTAGGAAGGGGGAAAAGCCATTAATGGGCCAAGATCTTGGTGGCAAATGAGGCAAACATGAGTTGCTTGCTTCCAGTCTTTAACATACCACAATAGCACTTGCTGCTCCAGAGCCTGTTCTCCAGGACCTCAAGTGGCTTTATAGACTGGAACTCAGTCTAGGATAGGCAGCATCATTGTTTGAGCTCATAGCTTTCTAGTAACCCAAAAAGAACCACCTGGTTGCTACTGCATTACCAGGTAGCTCCAAACCTGTTGGAGACTGGGTATACAGGCCCTCTACACTAAGCTCTTAGATGATTGGAAAGCAAAGAACTCACTGATTTGGGAGATGAGAGGTTCATCATCCCCAGCTTGGCCAGAGCCTCATTTTTGGGGTCACTCTTTTTTATAAATGGCTTGGATGGTTTCCTGCAAGGAAATGGGGAAGAGAGTTACAGAGGGTATGCAGGAGTTGTGGCCACAATAAGGCCAAGAGGTAGTGCTGGGAATAATCCCACTCATCTCCTTCCTGCCCACCTGGGTGCATCCCATTCTCACCTGACAGGCTCAATGGGATGGGGCTCAGGGGCTGGCCTGCTCTGGTACATTCTGATGATGTTGCGGATCTCCTTGCTGGGTTCAGGCCGTGACTCAGGACCCAAAGGCTTCACTACAGGTGGCTCCTTCTTCACTTTTGGTACCTGCCTTTTTGGCTTTGGCTCAGGAGGTGGCAAAGTGGGAGCAGGACCTATCAGGGATAACACAGGAGAAATCCATTTGTCTCATTTGAAGCTCCCTCTCTTTCACCAGTAGGCCTGACTGGCTATGGTATTCTGCTGCTTTGCTTTGGAATCCCACTTCCCAAAGCTCAGCTCTTTCTCTCCTCTCTGCTGCCAGGATGCAAACTCCACAAAGAGCCAGATCCTCCTCTGGCATCCTGGCATGATGTACCTGGAAAGTCCCTGTTTTTCAGCCTGCCTGGGTCTCCAAATGCATATCATCTTACCTGCCTGTGTTTCAGAACTGGGTTTCTCTTCTTTCCTCTTCTGCCTCTCCTCTTCTTTCCTCTTCTTGCTCTCATCTTCTTTCTTCTCCTCCTGCTTTGGCTGGGGATTTTCTGGAGGGGTCCAGGTTTTGGAAGGAGGCCTAACTTTCTTCACTCGGATGTGTTGTTCTCCTGCACAGAAAGGGGAATCTGAACTAGTTAAACCCGCAGCCAAACCTATCCCTACCAGGATTGTTCCCACTCTTGTATCAGTAAGCAGAAGCCTGTGCTTTGTAGAGGCTAAGGAGGGTGTGGCAGTCACAAACCTAACAATTTCTAGAAAAGCAACAACAAAGCACCTTACAATCTGAATTGCAGCCAACTGAGCAGGCACCCAAAACTGCTGCTGCTACACACAACACCAGCAGATGGGGGATTCTAGACAAGGAGACAATACCTTGTTATGCCAAAAAGGCTGCAGAACAAGTTGCTGTGAGGAGTGAAATTCCCAAAGTGGTAGATGCTTACCCATCTTCTGAAAATATTGTCTCTTCTGCTGGAAAGTTTCCCGAGGATAGTCATCTTCACTGTTGGAGAACTCATCTTCTGTGTAGTCATAAACCTGCAAGCAGTTCACAAGATGGTCAGTTAGCACGAGCCAGCAGATACCATAGTTCAGATGTGATCTTCCACCACCAAGTCCTGATCTAGAACTTCTCTCCATATGGGACTGTTCCAAAAGAACAGTCTTTGAGACCCAAGGAATCATCAAGTCCAGAGAAGGAGTATGCTAGAGGCCTAAGACAGCTTGCTAAAATATAAAGAATTCAGAGTGATGAATTTTCCTACATTAAAATTCAGGTCAGCTGGGAATCAATTGGGAAACTGCATTGTTTTAAACCTCCACAGAACTGATACCATCAAGGTTTGATCCTGTGCCTGAAAGACTCAGGAAGCAGAGTTTCAAAGGCCTCAGCATAGCTGTCTGCTCTCCTCTCTGCTAAACTACTGCCATACTGGAAGGGATGCAGAGCAAATGCAAATACTGAAATTCAAACCAGGTTCACCACCACTTGTTTCTCGTACCCCTTCTTCTGCTTTAGCTGCTGGTGCTGGTGGTGCTGGTGGTGCAGCATTCTGATTGCTAGGAGGCTTCTTCGGTTCAGGGGAAGTAGCTTGAACTGGGACTTGGGCTCGTGGTGGACTTGAGGCTCTTGGCCTTGAGTTGACACGAGATGGTTGCAACTGCTGTTGTTGCTGCTGGGAAATGGTCATGGCTTGAAGAGTCATCTGCTGGGCCTGGAGAAAAGAATTGCAATATCCATGAACTCAGCTACACAAACCCAGCAGCCATCAGGCAGGCTCTGCCATTCTTTCCCTGGGAGTCACTGAACGTCTGTGTCCACTGCAAATTTCCCAGTATTAAGGACAGTCCATGCCCCAGGAGACTGCTGCCATCTGGCAAAGTATGCACCCAACTCTGGTGCCTCAGTGTTCCCGTGTACACAGAGGGACAAAAAGGGGGTTCCCACTTTTGCATTCCTTATTATTCTCAACTTTACATAACTAAAATCCAGCACACAAGAGCAGGCCTAAGGAAGAAAGGGAGCATGATTTTTCCCAAGTTCCTGGATCCCTCCCCACCCAGTCCCTTCTACTCACCATGAGCATGGCTTGCTGGTTGATAAAAGCTTGCTGTTGTGCTGCTAACTGATTGGGATCTACAGCTGGAGCCACAGGCTGGGGCATAAACATGGCTGTGGAAGACACACATCTGCAAACTCCCACAAGCAAGTGTTCCCCAGTACATGAACATCAGACCCAGAGCTAAGCATTCACTGTGCACCCCACATATGTGACATTCAAATACACAGGCTCCATGAGGACCCTTCCATCTTCTTTCCCTGTATAGTCACTGAAACACTATCACTACCTGGCATAGGTGCAATCCCTCCAGCTGCTGGCATCATAGGCATGGCTGCTGGCATCCCTGCCATTGAAGGCATGGGTTGGTAAATTGGTGTTTGAGTCATTCCAGAGAAACCTACAAGCAAAAGGCCACATGCACAGTGCTTCAGGGAAGAAAGCTCTGATCAGTTCCACAAAACATAACATGTAGTCTGGGTACCTCTGGTTCTCTCCACATTTACCAGCCATAAGGGCACACAACTGGTTTATCACTTCACACACAGCAGAACACAGCAAAACCAGGTGGAAAAAGAAATCTCAGAAAAAAGTGTGGCCTGCCAGAATTTACAAGAGCAGCATCCAGATGATGCTTCTGCACCGTAACTCAGGACACCACCATACTTCATGACTAAGCATATAACTATCTCCTGCTCGTGTCTGATTACAAAGAGTTTCTCTTGGGAGTTGGGGAAAGTTCTCCAAGACTGCCAGATCCATTCTGGTCTCTTTGCAACAGGTAATAAGACTGAATGGAGAATGAGCCCTGGTCTGGGTGGCATTGTGTATTGTGTGAAGGAACTGTGGGGAGGAAGGAATTCCTCTGCTCCCAGAAGTCAAGTCCCACACGAGGCCACAAAACAGAAATCCCACCGAGGGCAAAGCCAGCAGAGCAAGGGGCATTGAGATCAGACTCAGCAGGGAGTGAGTAAGCACACAGCACAGATCTGCTGAATCATTATGTCCTACCCAGTGAGAACAGCCCAGGGATGTCACAGAGACATCTTTATATCTCTCTCTGATGTAAGTAGCCACATGAGTGACACACTGGTCCTATACCAGTGATAGGGCTTGTCGTGCTCCAGAGCCTCTACAACAGCCAGAAATAGTCTCAGACTCAGCAATGATACAAACAGGACATTCACCACCTTTCTGAAAAGCTGGGTACGTTCCTACACATGCAGATTTTCAGTGCCATTAGTGTACTGATGTTTACTCCACCCTACTGAAAATACTTGAGCCTTAGCTCCACAGAAACAAGGAAAAGTAAAGAAACCAAACACACAAACCAGAACCTCTAATAGGATTCAAACTTACTAACCCAAGGAATAGCTAGAGATGATGGGAAAGTCTGTAAGAAAGCAATAAGAAAGGTTAAAAGCCCTCCATGAGAAAGGCAGCAACTACTTTGTGAAAGCACAAGGTGAATAGATGGTAAACATGGGACTGCCAGGTATTGGCCTAGGGAAGAGGTGGCCCAGAGGTACCTGTTGTGTAGACTCCAAGACTGACCCAAGAGAAATTAGAAGCAGAACAAAAGTGGTGCCTGCACCTAGCACCTTCCCCAGAACATCCTTCTCCTAGAACCTGTGTTTGAGGAGTGAAACTTCTGTTGACCTACACTAAAGACAACTCTGCTCTTCACAAATGAGCCCATG
Organism: Calypte anna; assembly: GCF_003957555.1. Classification (NCBI taxonomy): domain Eukaryota; kingdom Metazoa; phylum Chordata; class Aves; order Apodiformes; family Trochilidae; genus Calypte; species Calypte anna. The sequence continues at coordinate 5,880,288 of NC_044263.1, forward strand.
GCCTCATTAGCATTTAATAGGTTCCCTGACTTGTGCTCACTGAAGCTAATGTAGCCCCCCCAGGTGTTCTCATCTGTCCCCATCCCCTCACAGACCTGTAGAAGGAAAGACTCCTCTTCCTGTGGGTCCAATCTTCCCACCTCCTTTCATGCGTCCAGTCAGACTCTCCCTGTTCTCCATATCCTGCACCAAGGAAAGAAAAAGAAAAAAAAAAAGTTCTTTGAGCTGAGAGAAAGAGGCTTCACAGGGGGAGAGTCATCCAAAGGTGTATTTGAGCTGAGCAGAGGCAGAGTGACTTGGAAGAGCCATGCTTGAGGGAGTCATAGGAGAACTGCGGAGAAGAAGTGAGAGGGAACATCAAGGGACTTACTGGTACTCTGGAGCCTTGATGCAGCACAGTGCTGAAGAGATCATCCACATAGTTGTCTAAGCCTACAGGAGTCATATCATCTCTGCGTCCTAGATCTAAAGAGCAGAGAGAAGTCTGGTGACAAGGCAGGTAAAGGAATATTCCCCTGCCTCAAGTCCCTGTTTTGGAGTGGAGCACTTCCTACATCAAGAAGAATCACCCAACTCCCCCTCTGCTTTTATTCCCTGGGCCCACCTGGCCCTCTGGGGTGCCATCCACAGTCCTGGGAAAAAGCTTACCTGGATGAAAACTATTAAATTCTGGAGGCAGGCTAGGTGGTGGGAAGGTAGGGGCCTGGATGCCTGGAGCAGGAGGGATCCTTTTGAAAAGGAAAATGAGGACATCACAGGGTGCTGGGAGAAAGACAAGACACTGGGTGACAGAGTCACAAGTGGTGGGGCAGGAGGATCAAGCAACTCACAAATCCAGGTCAGAGTTCTGGAGGAAGCTTCTGTCCCTTTCAGGAGTGATAGGGTACTCAGCTGAGGACTGAGAGGTACTGCTGAAGTTGCTAGTCTCTTCCATCTCTCCAATGAGGTCCAGCACAAAGTCACAGCCCAGCAGGTCCTGCCATGTGTTGTCAGTAAGCATGGAGATAGACCACCCTCGAGACTTATCACAGCCCCTGGTAACAGGGAAGGGAAGGAGAGAAAAGGTGTCCAAGTAGATAGGGGAAATGTAGAGAAAGGAAAACATTGCATCAATTTGCCTCTTGCCTTGTCTATCATCCTAGCTTAATCCTTAAGATTTAATGTGTGGATCAACAACTGAATGACCAGGGTGAGGAAAAAAAATAGAATCACCAAAGACTTGTCTTAGGGTTGTGAGTTGGTTTTGGTTTGGGTATTTTTTTTTTTAATCTTTTCTCTGAAGCTTCTCTCACAGATCACATTAGTGATTCCTGTCTTCCTGAAGAGGCCCATAGTCTATGCACATAGAACCTTCTGCTAGATCAGGTGAGAGAAGGAAGAGCACAAACCAGAGTGGGTTAGGAGGAATAGTCATTCCACATCTGACAGTAAAAATTATAGCCTGCAGCCCTGACCAGTCTGAACCCTGGAATTAATTACAACCTCTTTCACATCTCCAAATGTTCTCCCACCCTCTGGAAGTACCTTGCAGTCAGGAGCCAGCCTGCATACTGCTCCCCAGTCATCCAAGACTCCACTTCAGCTGAGAACTTCTCCTCTAGCACAGAAAAGGGAGTCAGTACACACAGCCCCACTGTCAGGACCCAAAGCAATACCTAAGCTCTGTAGGGAACAAGCAGGACTGGAAAGTCTCAGACACTCCAGAGGCAAGGGAGAAGTGAGAAGGACTAAAAGCAGATGGAGGGCTCCACATGAACACATTCACATCCAAAATAACCACTGTATGACTGCCTGGCATTTACAGCCTGACATCTGGAAACTCTCACAGAGCCTTGGTTCACTGGGGCCACCATCTTCATTCACCAAGAAGCCAGAGCAGGGATGCTCTGCATCCAATTTGCAGGGCTTTATGAACATTCAAGAGGCAGCAAAAGCCAATATTTGAGAAAGGAGAAATGCAGAAAGTCATTGTAACAAAAGGAGCAGTTGCTGCTGCCCAGGTTATGCAGTAATGGGCAACAGGAAAACTAGACCCATAGAGTTGCACAGCCAGAATGGCCCTCTATTGGGATGGGCCCAAACCCACAAGACTCTCATTCCTCATCCTGAACAAGAAAGTCTGAGTTCATCACTCAAGATTTTGGGAGTTTTGGATATAAATTCTGGTGCTTATGTCCCCCATGGCTGTACAAGCCAGAAGCAGTAAGTGTTCTGATCCCTCTTTACTAAGCTGAGGGAAGCACTTTCTTAATGCTGACTTCTACACTGGAAAAGTCCTCAGGGACTACAGGATAATGTAAGGGCAGAGGCACAAGTTACCATTAAAGGTATGAACATCCAGAATCATCTTCCCTCTCCTCTGGTTTGCAGTCCACTCCAGCTGAGTTGGAGGGTAGGCCCGAGATAATGTAGAGTCCACCTCTGTGTGCTGTGCTGCTGTCAAGATTTTCCTCTGGCAAACAGCATTGTAGCCCTCCATGCCATGATCTGACACAAACCTGGGAAAAGAAAACTGCCTTTAGCATACTTCTCTTAACTTTAATTGAAATCTAGCTAAGTCTGTCGTCCTTACTTCAACAACGGCTTCTCCAGTGCTGGTGAAGGGACAAAGCAGCTGAGCAAAGTCTCCATCAGGACCCATGCTCGCTGACTCTGCTCTGTGTCTGGGTTCTTCCATGTTTGGGTGACCACCTGACTGAAGATTTCATCACGCAGAGCCACATTATTCAGACCTCTTCCAGCAATGTAATTGCCCAGAAGCACCTCCTGCCAGCCGTAGAGATTCTTGTCACCCACAAACCGCAAAATCTAGAAGCATCCAGGGGGGAAAGAGAGAGAGAGCTCTAGATCCCAAACTGTGTTGTGAGGTGGGGTTGTAGAACCAGGGTGCTCATGAGCCTAAGAAAATTATCCAACACAGAGATCAGGACCTGTTCTCAGGTTTTGTGCACCATCTAGGTTCTGGTTTGGGAGGCAGTGTTCATAGAGAGTGGATCCTGACTAAAAGTCAGAGTGACTTCAGTCTCCTCTTAATTATGCTTCTGAACTCAAAATTTCTTGCACAAAATTATTCCCCTTGTCTGAGCAGCAGAGCATTACCATTTTTAGGAATAAATCTATGTTTCACATTCACAGAGCTGAAATAACACCATCCTTCTCACACAAATACTACAGAATTGGGGTGTGGTTCCAGGTGTACTTTTCTTGATGACAAAGTCCTTGCCTTTTTCCAGTCTTTATGCAACAGTTCACTGTCCTCTGTTGTGTACTGACACAACAGTCAATATATTTACTATAAACCACACCATGGAAAAGATCTGGGTTAAATTAAACTTTTTTATGTTTCATAGATATGAGCAAACACTTCAGGAGACAGCTCTCTCTTTTACTGTCCTTCATACTGAATCCGGAATATTGGGAAACTAAGGTTTAGCAGTCTAATTCCTATACATATTCTGCCAAATTCTGCATCTACATCACCAGGAGATTCACTTTGATCCCATTGGTCTAGATTGGTCTATGCCTCACCTAGAACACAGCAACCCTAATGGGCTGCATATGCTCCAGTACATAGAAGGAGCAATTTATTCTGTTCTCCTAACACATCATGTGTTTTTAAGAACAGTAGCCACCTCCACCATCTTGTTGTATAAAGGGATCAAAACATTTTCTTGTGCCCACCTCCTCTTCAACAGGCCCTGGTGAAGAAAGACATCTCTTACCAGTTTGTTGACTTCAAGTGCACTTTCCTGATGTTCAGCATTCAGATGGGTTAAGGGATGCTGTAGAGGATGACCAGGGGGAGGGAAATCTGTCTTCTACAAAGAAACAAAAGGACAGAAATACAGAGTTTGCTCCTGGTGTGGCTCCATCTACTATGTCTCCCCAGCAGGGAAGCAATGAAGAGATAACAAAAAGAGTTTCTCACTTGGAAGTGTGACTTGATGAAGGAGGAGAAAGGATAGTTGTTGATGGTGGGTGGTAGGGAAAGGTCATCTTTGACCTTGACTTCTGGAGGCAATGCCTCAGTTATCTGGCTGTCCTGTGCTCTGTACCGACCTGCAAGAGAAAGATTTAAATATTGACATTTGAAGATGTAATTTTTAATTAAACTTCTTCTTTGAAAGTGACCAAATTGTAGTTTTGATTTCTTGGCCTTCAGTTTCCTTAGAAGAATTTTGAGCAGAAAATAAAGGTGGGTTTAAGTTGTCACAGACACATACCCAGCTGTTCAAGAGACCTGGGTTCATTAAACAGTTCGTTTTCACATAGCTTTGACCAAGAAGTTTTTCATCACTGTCATCAGTTCTATCAGCACAGTTCAAATAAAGAAAAGGTAACAGAGATATTGAATTTTGATCTAGTGTTCTGCCAACTGGCCCAAGTCACTCTTCTGCTCTGTTCCATTGGGAAGCAAAAGCCATTTGCCTTTATCATATTTACACTGCAATAACAATAAATCAAATACAACCCAGCTGATAGACAGCAGGTAGATAGATAAGCATGTCCTTAAACAGCTAAAAAACAAGAAAATTAACAGTAAACTAAAACAGTGCAGGAAAGGGAGGGAAGGATGAAGGATTTCTCACCTTCAGCTAACTGCAGGAGGGCAGCAAGCTCTGCAGGGATCTCCAGCAGTCCCACATCCTGTGGAGAGAGCAATCAAGTCAGCCACTGGGGTACCAGCAGTGAAACAACATATAAACCCTGAGCTGCTCTGTTGAGACTGAGTAAAGCTGCCTGTGAAAATCTGGACAGAGCAGGGATTGAACACCTGAATAAAACCAGTAATTTCTGCCCATGCAACATTCAGTAACAAACAAAAAATATATTAACAAGGGTAAGTCAGCACAGGAGAGAAAGGTGAGTAATTTCTAAAAAACTTAGCTGCCACAAGGGAAGTGATAGGAAAGCTGACTTTCTTGGGCTCATCTCTCATTATCAACAAGTTGGCATATTGGACAGAAAACCCATTTCTTCCTGCTCCTTTTTCTGCCATTTTCATTTTTATTTTTCAGTATCCAAGAGAGCTATTTTCATCTAATAAACAGTGATCTAATTTTGATCTTTGGTGCACATGACTATTCTGCAGGTTCCTAAGGAAGTTCAGATCTGTTTCTGGGTGATTCAGGTGAGAATTTGGCCACTGAGCCTTGATTTTTCACTGTTTCTCCCCTTGCATGATGAATGCAATTCTGAAAGGTAGGAAGTAAATGGGCCAATGCAACATTGTGTATCAGCATCAATGTCAGCATGTAAGGTCAGCTCAGGGGATTTCAGACAGCACTACTCAAATCAAGACACTATGGAAACCAAGCCAATATAGTCTGAGCTTCTGGGGGTTGTTTTTTAGTTTTTTTGGTTTAAGCTCTACACAGGAAAGCCTCTACTCACCAATATACTATTCTGACATCTCTCCACAAAAACTCTCAGCAATGCTTAAAAATAGATTCACAGCTTTTTTGATCAGTTTGATTTTGCTCGTAAGGACATACTTGGCTTTAAGTCTAGCTTTCTGATTGTGTACTCAGGAAGTGGACTGTGAAATTCTACAGTCACCTAAGGAAGCAGGTGATACTGCTTGCAAGAACACCTGGTCCTAAGCATTTTCATTGTTCTCACTGACAAATCTATGCAAAACTGTGGCTGATATAAATTCAGATTTCCTTAATACACACATGGTAGCAAATATATGCCTGGTCTAAACACATAAGTAATGGCACTACTAGTAGATACAGGCTAAACCTGTTAAAAAGCCTTTAATATCTCCCTTCCTCTACAACATCTTCCATAAATATACTTGTCCAAAACTGTCTCATTCCCACTCTTCACAACAGAACATTATTAGCAAAAACTCTTCCTCCCAGCTCCAAAGAATAGGTCCACTGCTGTGAACAATTACTGTATTCTGCCTCAGGACCACTTTATGATGCAGGACTATGCCCAGAGATCGGAAAACAATGAACTAATGAGATAGTTACATATTAGAAGGCTCTTTATACCAGGCTAAACTGCATTTTTGCTGCTGTTCCCCAGCAAATCTGGGCTGAGGAGGCAGAGGGGAGGAAGAACACCCTTGAACCCTGACTTGTTTTATTCAGATACTTCCAGACTGTTTGATAACTTACCATTCCTTGGTTAGGACTGTTCTCTGTGTCACCACTGGCCAGAGACCTCCTTTGTTTTCTTTCTTCCTGTTAGGAGATGAATGGGAGATGAGGGTGGAAAAAGAAGTACATGAGCTCACATCCAGCTACTTCTGGGGGCAGACCCCATGGATGGGCAGAAGCTGGCGTCCTGCTCCAGGCAGATAAAATAACAGAACATCTACAGAGCATTCTTGGGACTCAACACAGCATATTGAGAAGGGGATGCCCAGACAAACTCCTTAGCTTTACTGAAATACCACCTGCACTGTAAACCACAAATTAACAGCAAGAACTTTCACCACCTGCCCAGCATCCTTTCCTCTTTTGCCTAGAATTTGATGTGTCTCATAACAAAAGCACAGAGCTGTCAGAAACAGACACCTGCTTCCCCCAGCATCAAAGAATGTGGTAACACAGCCTGAACACAGATGGACAGACTTGCCCATGAAGGAGGACCCCTTTAGAGAGGGTGGGAGGGATGCCAGAAGCCAAACTCCCTTGCAGCTCTGCCTTTTCCATCTGTTCTGTTATCCTCTAGCCTTGCCACTCACCTGACTCCTACGCCAAGATGGAAGAGGAGGATGTCTCTCTCTCTCCCACTCTCTCCTACTTGTCTGTGTTGCAGAATGGTGACTAAATGGGAGGTTATGAGGGTTGGGCTGAGAAAGACAGTAGGCGTGCTAAAGTCCAAAGGGCAGGGCTGTGGGGAGGAGAGAAAGGAGGAAATGTGCAGCAGGTAAACTTTGAGACCTTTATTGTTGCTACTGCATGTAGCAATAGACCTTAGCAAGCAAACATTGGAAGAAAAGAAAGTTTCAGAAGAGATGTGCTGTTGAGGTTACCTGGCAGAAAGAACACCTGGATCCTGTCCAAGGAAGAAGGTACAGGAAAAGAAAAACACACTGCTCTGGGCATGGCACAGTAGAAGGAATAACTGACCTTAACCCTTTGCCCCATCCATTGCTAGTTATGCCAGGAGCTGTACTGGGTCCCTCCCTTGTGAAGGCGACAGCTATAGGGATGTTAGTTGCTACTCTAAGAATGAGTGGTCTGACTTCCTGTTTCCAATGTTCTTTTTAAGAGCTTGTGCAAAAGACACTGCCCCTCTGACAGCACCATGGCCCTCTCCTGCACACAATCTTCAATCTTCTCAAAGCACTGCCATCCTGTCTTCATTCTAACTACGGAACCAGCAGATTTCTCATAGGCCCAGACTTCAGCAGCCTGAGGTAGCTGTAAAGTGGACAGGGGAAGATTACTGTGGACTGAAAAAGTCTTTCAATTCAGCCACCAGCTGGGAGAACACCAGAAATGCAACTAAGCAACCAATAAAGCAAGATTAATGATTCCTCATAGCCTGAGCAGAACTGCAGCTCTGGAGGCCTCAGATAGAATAAAATCATGTCTTGTGTGAGGCAACCTAGAGAAGCTCACATACATAGACATTCAAATCAGCTGCATGTTTACTACATTAGCCAATTCTCAGCTTCATCTAGGAAAAGAAGACACCAGTATCTGTGGTTCCTTCTTTTAACTAGTTTTATATCAACCAGAGAGTGAAGGACACCTTGCTAGATCATTTCCAATAAACTTTCTAAGGCCATCCCTGCCCTGGCTGCACCCAATCACTATCTCTTTGCTTTGGGCAGAAATAGCTCCTGTAGTACTCTTAGTCCTGAGAAGAGTGTTGTTACCTCACAGTGCTTCCTCCTTTGAACCAAACACCTGGAGATTAAGATCATGGTATTAAATTGCACCAATGTCTTTTTCAGCCTCCTGTAACGCTTCCTAAAAAGAGAATAATTACAAACATGAGCAAAATTTAGGAAGACTGGACTCAATTCAAGGGTATGGACCAAACAGAACATTAAAACAATCAGCCAGTGAAGATTTGGTCTTACTGCATTAAGTCTGGTCCTCTCTTAGATGTTACTATAGAAGGTTGGGCAGCAGCTGTAATTTCCCCTGCAATCTCTGCTCTGTGTTGGGAATTAGGCTGGGAAGTCCACCCTCCACAATTCCAGTAACAGGATACCTCCCCACAAAGCCAATATGACGAGAGGCCTGGCCAGGCACATCACTACCTGGATAACTTAGAGAAGGACAAAGGGCTGGCCTGGCCTTTGCTTTCTGACCTTGCCTGATAACCTCGGAAGTGGGCCTGAATGATTGTGACTTTCTCGTGGAGGACACGGTGGCGTCTTCGGTGAAGGAGGCACCGGAATTTCCTTTGCAGAGTGACAACAGCCCAGCAGTGCCTCTGCTTCCATTTTCTCTCCAGAAGCTGCTTGGCCTTCTCCTTCAAAAAGACCTGGGTAAAGGGAACAACAGCTCCTGACCCACAAGGAAAGCAGCCAGCTTCTCAAGAGCTGCTCAGTAATAAAAGCTGCTGTTTTTTCTTTGCAGTCTTTAAGAATCTCTGCTAAAGAAACTGTACACCCTTAACCGGGGAGGATAAGAGGTGCAGGGCACAGGGATAGATGCATTTGTGGAGGACAGATAATCAGGTAGTGATGAAATAGGCTGGAAGGGCAGCAGCTCAGATCTCCATCAAGGAATGCAGGGTAGAAAAAGGTAATGGCCATGCTACCATGACAGCCTGGAGCCAAATACTCATTTCTTTGTCTACAATGTTAAAATGTTAAAACCCTGTTCTACACACAGGAAACAAAAGACAAAGGGAAGTGAAGGCATGCAGTGTTCTTCTTCCCTGGGCAGACACCAAACTGCTCTCTGTCTATTGACAGCCAGTGAATAAGATGGCTGGGCCTGTACAATTAAGATGGAATTCTCTATAGGCATCACCTTTGTTATTCCAATCTGATAAAGGTCTGAGGGGCTCCCCACCACATGAGCCAGCACTGCTGCACAGCCTTCTCTCTCTTCCAAGCAGCTGTGCCTTCGCCCAGCAAGGTGGCCATACCTGGAAGGCAAGATGTTGACATGATGGAAGCCAGGGCTGCAATGAGTCTTCAGAGAACAAATCAACAATGTGCTGACACATTCATCCAGGTTTTAAGTGGCTGGGGAATCCCAAACCAAGTAGTCCACTGTACCTGATTAGGAAGTTCTGGAATGGAAGACGGATTGGGTATCCCTCCTTTCTAATGTGGATAGCCTCCAGAATCCCAGAATGCTGCAGCTGGCAAGTGACATACTCCACATCAAAGATATTTGACAGCTGTGAATATAAGGCAGAAGAAAAATGTAAAACAAGAAATAAAGAAAAAAGAAACGAGTCAAAGGCAGGGAGTTTAGAAAGAGTTTCCCTCTATTGTCTTGTCAAGCCAGATCTCCCCATAATCTAAGGGCAATTGAACACAAAACCAAAGGCATCCTTTGATGTTCAGCTGACCTTGGATTCTTGTTCTCCAGCATGTGGTCAGATAACATGGCCCCAGGAAAGGGTGAGAGAAAGAGAAAGGGGAAAAGTTTCAAGCTATCAAATTAGGCAAAGTAGCCCAGACTCCAAACAGGAAAGAAGAGCTGCTGGAGAGGACTGTTTTCCAGGGAACTGAGGGACTACATATAAGATGTTCAGCGTGCTGCCCCACCTTTTTGGGATTGGGAGCGATGCACCGAATGAAAAAAGAATGGCTCCTGCAAAACAAAAGGAAAAACCTTTGATCATCTTCCTCTCTGTGCTGACCTGGGAAGACTTCAAACACATCTGCACTACACTGGTGCAGATACCAGTCCATTGCAGGGACATAACAGTATCTCTCACCTTCTCAGCTTGGCTGTGAGGTCCTGCAAAGACTGCTGGAATTTGGACACCAGTGTGGAGGCCTGAGGCTTGAGCCCCCTACATCTGCCCCCCAGCTCCCTTTGCTGACTATAAGCAGCTTTAGCCTTCTGGAAAATGTGAGACACCACCTGCAAAAACAAAGAAATTGCCATAGGTCCCTGAAATACATGGCAAGAACAATCTATTCTACCTAAAAGTAGAGGACTATTCTCCTTTGCCCCTAGCAGTTCCAGGAACCCAGGTCTATCCTCAGGCAGTCTGTGTTTTATATATAAAATATATATGCAGACAACGACTACTTGCTCAATTCCCAAGTGTGATTCAGTACAACAAAACCCCTCACAGTTTCTCTGGGTTCTCCTGACACCTGATCAGGATCTTTCTGCTTCTCCCATGAAAGCAGTAAGTGACTTGTTCAATGTCAGCAATAGAGATCTTTGTCCTGAACCACTACAGTACCTTGAGGTGACTCTGGGAGAAGATGTCCAGCACCTCTGGGCGCAGCTGGTCACGGTTTTTATTAAGAAACTTGTGGACCTGCAGAGACAAAAAAGTCTGATTTCATGCACCATTCAGATCATCAACAAGCCAGACTTGGGGCAGAGAGCTGGAGAGGTGGAACAAGGGGAAAGCCCTGGAGAATGGAGCTTTCTGTTCCTGCTGCCACCAGGAATGGAGGGCACAATGACTTCTGCTTTTAGGTGGCACTGCTCCTTTTCACCTTCACATTGCCCAGCAGGCTTTGACTTCACATTTTCTTCCATCAGCACCAGCTTTTCTGGATTTCCAGGGCTCTGAGGCAAGCATGTAAGGCTGTTGTGTAGCTGAAGCTATTAGCTATTTTACTTCTGTCCAGAGGCAGCTTAGTTACCTCTCCCAAAAGGAATCTCCTCATTTCTGATAAAATGATGCTCTAGAGGGATGTGCAGTTCCAAAGACAGATACTTGTTCACAGCACCTTGAACTGGTCCATCAGGACATCCCCAGTGTGCTTCCAAGCTGTCCTATTGCTACAGCAATAGCTCAGAGCCCCACACCAGCTCACCTGATAAGTGACAGGGCCTGCATAGTGCTTCACAGTGAAGACTGGCAAGGGCAGCTTGGGTCTGGTGTACCAAGGGTTGTTTCCATGATGGTAATGACACTTCTGGAGGAAAGTGTGGTCCGTGGCCTGTAAAGGAGATGACAAACATGTTTCCTAATGCTGCAACATATTCAGTATTCTGAAAAGCCACTGTTAAACTTAAGTTAAAAATATCTAATACTTGTGTTACTACAATCCGTGTTCAGTGTGTATGACTGCCTTGCCATAACCATGTAGTGAAAGAGATCACAAGAGGATAAGAGCTCCTTACCTGAGCCAGTGAGGTCTGGTCATCCAGGATACTCAAGATGCCATGGGGTTTTGCAGCAATGAAGTCTAGGCATGACTCACTGTATGTCTTGGAAATAGGAATCCAAGCTAACTGCTCTTGGCTATATTCCTCCTGCATGTTAAAGACCAATCAGTCAAACCCAGCTATGTAAACAAGAACAAATGGAGGGAGTTATGAGAGGAATTTGAGCTATTCATCTGGAAGCTGGTGTTTCCCTGCTGTTAGAAACTTGCCTAGAATTACCTGGGTTTGTCTTATAAAATTTCTTCTAAAGCCACCAATTCCTAATTTAAGAGAGGAAGGTTGCAAAGCAGAGTGATAAAGTGAACTGTAAAAGCAACCAGTCTGATAAATACAATTCTGTCTCCAGGTGGACACCAGTGGTATGTAAAATCCTACAATGAAGGTACCAAACATATTTCAAAAGCATCAGTTGAGGTCTGGGATCCTTATCTCTGACCTTATAAAATCCATGAAAGGGAGCAAGACACTAACAATCCTCCCGTTCTCTTAACTTACTGCAAAATTAATGAAAGATACTAAAGAGCCAGCTCTTTGGACTAGAATTCCATGGGTATGACTTAAGAGGGCCAGGAACCTTCAGCTTCTTGCTTCCCCACTAAAGGACACTCCAGTTGAGGCTGCCTCAGCTCATTCCATATTTGCAGCTATCACAGCTGGCATGAGTTCCATTTACCTCTTCCTGGGCAATGACAGTCTGGTTGAAAAAATGCTGAAGATGCTCATTGGCAAAGTTTATGCAAAGCTGCTCTAAACTGTTCACACCTAGATCCTGCAAAGACAAAAAGGCATCATCATATCCAACCCAGAGCCCTCCCAGGAGGATGCATCTTCTGTGAATAATGCACAGCACCAGATGGTGCTGACATGAGCTGCTGTCTCAGGCAGCTTGTTCTGATCAGTGTGAACGAATACAAGTTGTTCAAATCATCTTAAGTGCCTCCCTGAAACAGAGACATCTACACTAGATGGTACAATTACTGTTTCCTTTCTGGGAAAAAAAAAAAAAAAAAAAAGAAGAAGAAAAAAAAAAAAAGACCAAAGAAAAAACCAAAACCCATCCATCAGATACCCTCCCATTTCTGACAGCAATTAAGGAGAACCAGCACATGCACTTGCAGTCCAGACAATATCAAAAGAACAGAAAAAACAACCTCAAAACCATGTATATCCACAATGCCCACTGCACAGTCTGATTTCCAGGGAGCCAACCACTCATTGATTCTCAGCAGTAGCCACTCAAAGAGCAGGTAATACAGAGTCTTGGCAATGGAGTCCCTAAGTAGGAAAGGGGAGTAAAACCAGTTACAGCAAAGACAGCACCTCTGGGTGCACCTCACCAACCCAGACAACAATAGAAGTCACCTGGCATCGATGGCTCCTTCTACAGACAGAGGGGTGCAGATCCGATCGTAAGATGTCACCTGGATACATAAAGAGATGGAATTTATTGTTATACAAATACACATTTTTGAAACCCACAAGGAAGTTTGCCCACTTAATAAATTTGGGCTGAGAATTTACCCAGTTATCAAAAGGTAAAAATGGAATTATTGTGTGTTGAGCCTGATGTCACCTCATGTCAGAAAAAAGCTCTCCTAGATGTGAGTTCTACCATCTTTACAGAGCTGCCTTGAGGAGTTCAGCACATCCTCATTACTGATCCATCACAGAAACCATTTTACTCCTGCTGTTACCTCCCAGATTTTGGACCTTCTAAGGTGGTGGTCCTTCTTCTGACTGAGCACTGGACTAGGACATTTCATGCTTCAGGATGAAAGAGAAATGCCCAAGAGGTACTCACAGTGACACGGTGAGTGACAGCACTTTGCAGGAAATCTGCTGAGACACGTAACAAATTGGCCACAATCTGAATCTCAGTGTCACTGGCAATGGCTGCATGTTCATAGGATTCTGTCTAAATAACAGAGAACAAAAGAATAAGATATGGATGGAATACTAGGTTCCACTAGTCTTAATATTCTCAGCAGCACCCCAGATACAAAGAGCTGGTCACAGCCTAGGAAAAACACCAGCATCCATGTTCATTTTCACCCAAGCTCTAATAATCTCTTTTCCTCCCATCTTCTGGTCCTACCTAGGTCAGTGTAGAGCCTAAATATATATGAAAAATAGCCCACTCCCAAGCTTCCAAGGGTTAGTGTACCTCATAGGAGGTGAAGCAGATATTCCCCAGTTGCAGAATGGCAGCCAGGACAGCCCAGGTGGAAGTCAGCTGGTCCTCTGAGAGGCTGATTCCCTCCAGAGCTTGCACAAGCACCAGAAAGTCCTGACTATCCTCCTTCCCCAGGATGTCACACGCTCTGCCCTGAGAGAACAGGAACAGATAATCACTGTCAGACCCTTTTGCTCCAGGCTGGAACTACACTATCAGGAGCAATCTTCAGAGAAAGAGTTCAGTGTTTTTACTTCAGCTTCTTCCAGTCCTTAAAAGACCAAAGACACCACTAGTGGGAGCTCAGAATTCATGACAGATGAGTCTCTTTTCTCTCCTGAGTTTTGGGGAACAAGATCTTTTATGCCCATACATGCTTTCTTACCATAGTTCCAATATAGGCACCCCAGCAGGCCCTTGCCCACTGCTCGAGAGCAGATGGAGAAGAAGGGATGCCAGAATCTACTCCAAAGTCATGTCAGAGTTGCTACACAAAATGGTACCAGAACTGAATGTACCAAAGCAAATATGTTCCTGTCCACCTGAAGAGCCATTCTGAGTAACAGTCCCACTCACCTCTGCTACAGAGCTTCTCTACAACATGAGCGTAACACTCTTACTCTTCTTGTGCTTTTCTCTGCAAGAGGACACTCCTAACAACTGCCTGTGACCCTAAAGTTCATGGAAATCCTGTGACAGTTGGGTCTATAGAACCTGTTTGTGTACAAAATCCTTTGACAAAAGTTTCCAGCTGATAGCCAGATTCAGGACAATAAGGTCCAGTCAGCCCTTGGGCTTCTTGCTGCCAAGAGCATGATCCAAGAGGGATTTTTGTCAGTCTGCTAACTTTTTTACACATGATCTGACCTTTTTCCCTTCTCTGCAGCAGGCTGGGACACTCCTTTTAACTATCATGTCAAAGAGTTCAATTTATTGTAAAGATCTTTGGCCAGTTAGGAACAGCAGCCCATTAAGAGGTGGGTCCTTAATTGCCCTTCATCCTTGAGTCATAAATGGTACTTGCCTGAAGAGCAGACAAGTGATAACAATCAAAGATTCCTCACATGACCACAGCTGCTGTAAAAAATTTGCTCACCTGGGAGAGCTGGCCCACACAGCTGAAATGGGAAAGGTATTTTGCTGTTACTGTGAACTGCTTGAGTATGGAAAACATTCTTAAACTAAAGAAAGTGTGCTCCAAGATGATGGCTTCCCATAAGTCTGGCACACAATTTTCCAGTTTAACTAGATTGTAATCAGCAGTACATTTACCGTGGTTTAAAATTTCTACTCCATCAATGAAGCAGGGGTTTTGTCACAGTTATAAAGAAATATCCCCTACTCTTTTCAGTCCCACAATAAACTGCAAATGCTAGAAAGGAAACGAGAGGAGGATTTCTTCGCCACAGGGTGGAGCTATGGGCCTACACGATGACTTTTCTTAAAAAACTTCCTTTGGGAGCAGAAGGGGCCTGAAAGGTATGCAACATACCACATAAGAAACAGGTAGGTACCCCTAGGTCAGGGGTGAGCAGGAACAGAGCACACTTCAGCATAGTCCTGTGAAGTATACATCAGGAGAGAAGCAAAGTTATCAAGTGTCTCGCAGACCAAACAGAAGTGATGTCCTGGCCATTTCACACTATAAACTGCTGCAAAGCATCCTCACCTTACTCACCTGATTCAGGTAAAAGTAAGACTCTGCCTCTTGCAAGTACAATTCCTCTTTCTGCTTCACAGACAGCCCAGCCAGTAGCTCATAAAACACATGGTAGTTCCTCTCACCAGGGGCCTGACAGGGGACATAGTTCATAGATTTGACTTGTATCTAGTTTCAAAACCCTACAGAATATATGCTGCCATTAACCAAACACTCAGAGGGCAGGACACTGAAACTCTGAGGTCAGGATGGTGAAACCAGAAGCCACCCAAGAAGTATTTAATCTGAAAAGTTTTCAGGTTTTCTTACTGACATCTTAAGAGCATTCCATTTGAGTGCAGTCCCTTTCACATAAGTCCCATGTCTGACCTTTTCCACACTCCAGATATTAAGAATAATTAGTTGAAGAAAGATTTAACTTCAGTAATCCCTAATAGGTGGCTTAATTCAATGTGTTTGAGACAAAGTGACCCCTATATTACTCAAACAAAATAAGTGATCAACTTGTGTTATACAGAGGGGACATATTTCTAAGTAACATTAAAAAATTCTCATACTTATTCCCATACGTGTTATTTAACAGTAAATTTAAGATTAGGCATGAAAAAGAGAGAAAAAGACTTCTCTAAGAGGGAGGGTCTCATTGGTCCTCACCTGAAATACCACACGAGATTTCTCCAGCAGGTACTGGCAGATGGATGTTCCCACCACGGCACCACTGAGCATAAGACAACAACAGATCCTGTCAGTGAAGATTTTCCCTTTCTCTGTGGATTTAGCAGAGGGAGCTGAGGAACAAAGGTGTGGTCCAACCAACTGGATCTGAATTTGGAATCTTTTCAGCACTGGTGTTTTGTATCAGACTGTTACAGAGAAAGCAGCTGCGAAACAGCCTCCAGAGTACAACGGAGTTTAGACTTGAATGTCCCTCACAGGATATGTCCTGAAAACAGTCCAGGGAACTGCTATGCACCTTCCCTTCAGTGATTGACTGCTGTGTCACTACCACTCCCTCATCTATTGCTACGAACCCATTTCATATCCAGATCTATTCTTTTGTGGATGAAACCTAAAAGCAAATAAGGGTGTAAACTCACCCTCTTCCTATCCTGACATAAAAAGAGTGTAAGGGAGGGAGGGCTATTGCGTGAGCTCCAAGTGTTTGTAAACCTTTCACCTCTAGCACCCCTTGGCAGCTGGGAAGGACAGCATCCCAAGATGCTTTAACTTACTGTTGCAGGTGGACATTGAAAAGCTTTCCAAAACGGCTTGAGTTGTCATTGAGGATGGTTCTGGCATTCCCAAAACTTTCCAGGATGGGTAGGACACTGCAGGGCTTGAAAAAAAAGAGGGAGAGAACACTTCGGTACCAACCACAGATTTTTAAATCCAAAAGAGACTTAAGTAACTCCAAGAAAAATGGGACTTCACTGAAATAATTCTTGCCTGACTAATAATTCTTGCCTGGTATCATTACCTCTAGCCACTAGGGAATTGCTCTATGAGCTCTTTACCTTTACTGCTATGACCTTTCACTTCTGCTCTGTGCTTGTTCAGATTATACCTCCCAGACACCACTATAAGGTCTCTAGGGCAGGTATCATCTCTGTGTAAACAGATACAGTACTCTATATAGCATGGTGACCCCCAGGTACTAAAATACAGAACAGCAAACACATCAGCTGCCCTCATGTCTTTACAGGAGCTTCACCTCAAACCACAGGCCATCCAAAGTCCAGCTCAGTTAAACATGAACAAAGAAATAACAGACAGTATGGCTTCTTCACTTTGGCTTCTTCTCCTTGCCTAACCATCACAACATAAAGCCATTCTCAGTTTCCTCTTACCTTTCTGATCATGTGGCTGTCTGATCTCTGGTACAGCATGGTCAGGTATTGCACAATTGTTTTGGCAGCTTCTGTTTTACCTGATCCACTGTGTCCACTGGAGGAATAAGAGGTAAGGAAGCTGGCATCAAAACAGAATTACCTAATTTAGACATACCAGTAGACCTATCACAGCAGATGAGTGAAGTTGCACTGATTTACAACAAATGAAGCTCCTTCACATACTATTTGAAATACAGACAACTTGACAAAATAGGCCCAAATAAGATTCCGTGGAATGCCAAATGCCTTCTCTTCCACTCCTTCAAACTGATCTGAAGCTAAAATCAAAATGCATTTGCAAAGAATAAAATAAAAATCCATCTTATTTTCCCTACTGAAAACATTCACACAAGAACCAGAATGGGAAATTTTGGACAGTGAAATGCATAGATTAACATCTTGAATAAAGAAAATAACAGCCCTTCAGAAAAGGACTTATTTCCTACCTGATGATGACACACTGCTCCTGCTCTGACGACTGGGATAGCACATAGGCCATTTCTGCTATAGCAAAGATGTGTCTAGGTGTATAAAAAGGAAATCCCAGTTCACATTTTTACCTCACAAACCCAGCACCAAAATGTTATTCGTCAGTGATCTACATTTAAGATAGGCCAGAATCTTGATCTGGGAAATGTAAGGAACCAGGGAAGTCAGAGCTTTGTTCTTTACTGACATCAGGTTAATACCACTGTTACAAGCTATTGCAAAGTAAAGGCTTCTCCAGGACTTTCAGCCTAACCTCAGTAATGTTCTGTGCCACAGTGCTTAATACAAGAGACACCAGCAGTATGATCTGCACTAGAGGAACCTGCCTGTGTTGCTGGCTCTGGTAGGGCTGTAGCAGTGTTAGCAGTGGGAAGCACTTACTGTCAGAACTCCTTGGGTATATTGCCAGGTGACAGTGAACTCAGGACCTTCAAGCAATATTCAAGAAACTTGACCCAAAGAGTTTAGGCTCTGTGGTGTTACAGGTCTGAGCAACTGCAATTTTATCAAATGGATTGCTCACTTCCCATGGCATGTATCCTGCCCTGTCAGACAACTGGAGGAAAAGAAAATACTTTCTGGACACAAGGGGAACAGAGTTTAGGGAGTAATTTGAGAAAGAAATACCTACGGGGCGTTTTTTGAAAGAGTCCTTTGGTGGTACTGGGTAGCCACATCTTCAGAGTAGATGTTGAGGTCTTTGAAAGGATTCACAGAAACCAAAATTTGCCCAATGTAAGTCTAGAACAAAAACAAGGGGAAAAAAATCTGGTGGCTTCTTAGAATTTTCTGAATGAGGACTATAACAGAGCACATATAAATACAAAGATTAAAATGACCTTTAAAGGAATGTTGTCTGTTCTGACTATACTTGTCAGCTTACTGAGATCAGAGCACAATTTTTCAGTGGTCATTTTCAAAGATTTGTCATTAATATTTTGGAAGAAGTGGGCACTCACTGGTCCATGGTCATCTTCACTGATCACTGTCTATTCTCCAAGCTTCACATGAAATTACAGGCACAGGTTTGAACACCTGAGCCAGTAAATGGAAAAAAAAAAAAAAAAGAACAATTAGCCATCCAAAACAAGCTCTGGACTATGACACTGTGAAATGTTTGCAGAAACCCTAAACTTTCTTCTCAAGATCTGCAATTTTTACCCAGAACTGCCTTTCTAAGATTGGAGAGTTCCACTAGGAGCAGCTGAGGCTAAAACTGAATCCAGCTATACTCATGGGTTGGCAACAAATACCAAAATCAAAGAGAAACTCTGAGACTTCCAGATTTTACCCATTTTCTGAGCAGGAGCTCTGAGCATCCTTCTCATCACTGAGCCCAGTAATGAGGGAGCTCTTGAGCTACTTGGTGCAATACTTGATGGAATGAAAGAAAAAATTCTCTTAAAGCTCATTGTTCAGAATTAATAAGCACTGAAGTAAAAAAATAAAAAACCACAAAACCCACACTACCCATACATAAATCAGATTGCGATGGAACCTCTTCTTCAGACACAGCAGAACTGAGCTCTCACAGACTTCCCTACAAACAGAAGAAAGGACTTGTTAGCCATAAGCATTAATCACATGTGTTAGTGTTAACCTTGCTGCCCTTCCATGGATTTTGTAGGAGACCTGGATTTGAAACCATTCACTGCCTTCATATGGTTCCAACACGTCCAGGATTAAACAATCATAGATGAGAGAACACACTATAGCCAAGTCAGGAGCTCCCTCTGCAGCTGTGCTCCTTCCCATCTGATTCACTGCAGATTCATAATTTAAATAGTGCAACTCGGCCTTTCTCTTAGCTTTACTGAGGAGCATCAATTACTCAACTATGATATGGCCAAATTAGTTCATTTTCTCAAGTGGTGGCCACAGATCTATAATGTGCTTTCTGTTGCTGAGCCAGCAGTAGCTTTGAAGGATAACAAGCAAGCCCCTGTGACCTTGAATTAGCTGTAGAATTCCACAGACAACACATACTCCAGTCTGGTTAGATCTTCAATTTCCTCAGCTTCTACATGATGACCTTCACACAGGCACACCTGAAACACAGAAACATGTGACTGAAAATCAGGAGAAGTTCAGCTTCATTCCAATACTGGAGACAACACCCATACCTGTTTCTGCATGAATTCCATCTCTAGCATATTGTCAGTGATGTCTTCTGCCTCCCACTGATCCTTGCAGACCTTCATCACATGACTGTTGGCCAGATGTGGGTCCTTGTAAATGGCCCATTTGCTCAGGTTCTCTACGGTTAGTCGTGGCAGCAGTAATTCAGAGTTCAGCCATGCAGCAGGATCACATCCCTGAGACTGCTGCCGAGACCAGTGCACACCAGGTGTGACCAGGGACCCAGCAGTCTGGTGGACACTTGAACCCTCTTTGACATCAACCCCAGTGGAATAATCCAATGTACCTACTGAATCCTCTTCTTGATGTGGAAGAGAAACAGTGAACGGGATGTTCTGAGAGCTTTGATGCATGAAAGAACTGGGAAGGTCACACTTGAATCTGCAACCCTGTTGCACAGGCAGCATAGATTTTTTGTCTGATAGACATCTCAGTTTCTGTAGGGATAAGGAGCTCTTGGTTTTAAATCTGCTGTGGACTCTGTGGAATGCTACAGCAAACTTGGAATCAGTACCATTGCTCTCCTCTTCCAAGCTAAGTAAGTTTGGAAAGGAGCTGGTTCCACAAAGAGGTGAATCACCAGAAGGTAAATCAATGTGTCCCGTTTCCTCTGCCATTTTAGGACCACCTTTCCCCTCCTCTAATGGAGAAGATTCTTTGTCACTCAACTCAGCCCTCTCCAGCTGCCCAACTGCACCAGAGATGGCTTTTCCAGACTGACCAACCCACCCAGCAGTGCTTACAAATCGGATTGCCACTTTACTTCTGAATCCAAATGGTTTGCTGCCCATCTTCCTCTTCCCAACTCTCTTCAAGAGCCATCTTGAAATACCAATTGCACGTGCCACACTCAGAAGACGAGCTTTAATGCTTGCTTTCTTAGCAGGTTTTTGACCAAGCCAGCTGGTGACTTTTCTAAAAGCAGAATGGGCATGCAAATACTTGGATCCTCTCTCATACTGCACCTTTTCTTTTTCAGCAGACGCCTCTGCAACTGCATGTTCTGCTTTCTGCTCATTTGCTTCTGAAGTCTGGCCTGAATCGAGTTTAATTTTCCCATCAACTTTTCCAACTTTTTTCTTCTTGCCCAGAAGCTGCTTATCAGGTGATTTTTTGGTAATACAGGAACAGCTTGAAATATTTGAAAGATTTAATCTTTTCTCTCCCCAACACTGCGCTAGGATGGGTTCCTCCTGTGTACTGAGGGTCTCTAGAGTTGGAGTTTTTGAAGCGATGCTTTCAACATTTTTCACCTCAGAGGTGGTTTCCACAGCCATCTGGGCAGCATTTGGTTTACAGCTCAGTAGCTGGGACTCAGCTTTTTTATGTTTGTTTTTCAGATGACAAAGGATTTGGGATTGAGAAGAGCATTTCTTTGTAAGCATCATCTTTGCAGACTGCTGCTTGCTGCAGTCTGAGCTGCCCCTCTGTATATGTCCTATCACTTTACCACCTTCTGCAGTCTCAGACCTCACAGATTTCTCTTTCAGTGTAATCTGCTGCTTAGAAAGCAAAGGGCTACCTTCCAGTGCACTGCCTTCATTATTCACCTTCTTTTCCTGCTCAGTTCCTTGATGTACTTTGCTAAGAAGAACAGGGACTTTTCCTTTGGCATCATTAGACAGTGGTTGTTTTATTGCATTTCCTTTTCCTCTGTCAATGCTCTCTTTAGTGCTGTTCTCCCCGTTGCTGTCAGAATTACTGTGTCCGTCTTTTAACATATCTTGAACTTCGTTATTTTCAAGTGTATTTTCCTTGCTTACTTCAGGACTGGCATTTTCTTTGTTTTTAGGACTTCTAAATTGGAATTCTGAAATGTTTATATCATCATCTTCCTCACTGCTCTCAGCTAGAATAGATTTTGATTGTCTTGGTGTGCCATCTTGCTTTTTCATTTTCTCCTCTGCCTTCAATCCTGCCAAGTCAGTGCCTTCCTCCTCAGATTTATTCCCTTCAACTGTGGTCACCTGCCCCCTTTCAGCTGCATTAGATGCTTCATTAAGCAGTTCCTTAGAACCTTTTCCTTCAGCCACAGGAGGATCTACCAGCATGGATTCTTTCCCACTGATGCCATCTTCCTCTGAAGAACTACTCGTCTCTTCACTGGTTGCAGTACTGTTCACTTCAGTCTCTCTCATATCTTTTTTATGGGTCCAATGGCCTTCCTTGCTAGAATCAGAGCAGGAGTTACCTGAGGTTTCCAGGACATTTTCTTCCGCACTTTCAGTGGCAATAATCCTGGTATGTTTTACAACTTGTTTTTTCCCAGTTCTCTCACTTTTTTCCTGTGCCATACTACCCTGGGAAACTGACTTCTTCCCAGAAGCTTCCTTAAAGCCAGGATTAACATTGTGCTTCTCCCTGGCATTGTGTGCTTTCTGCAGCAAGTCATGTTTCTGAAATGAGCCTTCAACACTTTGCACTACAATTGACTTTACAGACTCTGACTCTGTGACTTTTTCATTAACAGAAGGACACGTTTCACGCTTCTTAAAACTCTGTTTCTTGCTGCTTGTGGTTCCCTCCTTATCGCTACTGTCCTCACTTTCTTGTCCTGATGTCATTTCCTGTTGTTTGCAGGCCTTTCCTTTTTTCTCGTCCAACTTGGACACTAATTGTTCCCTGTGTTTTCCCCTCAAACCAGATTCTCTTGTATCATTTCTCTTATACGCTCTTTTCCCCCTGAATAATTTTTTGTGGCCGTTTTCTTTGCTTCCCTGAAGCCTCACCAGCTTCTGGCTTTCTAGGGGATCCTCTTCAAGTGTGTTATCTTGTTCAGGCAATGACTCTTTGCCCTGCAGCTGGCCTTTACTCCTCCTTTCACACTTTCTCCCACACAGAATCTTGGAATCTCCTGGGGAGCTTTTCTTTTTCTCACAATTCAACATCTTCTCTTTTCCAAACTTTCTGTGCCGCGTCTGGGATCGGGAATGAGGCATTTCTCCAGTGCTCAGAAATATGTGAGGGCTTATTCTCAGTTCACCTATGAAAGGAAACATTGTGCATTTTCCTGTGAAATAAGCCACAAAGAGAGGCTAGATCCTCCTAAGTGATAATTTACCTCATTTCTATAGTCAAAACAATGTTTGCAGATCCATACCTGTGCAGCTGAGGAGTGTCAAACTGATTGTCCTGTTCCAAGTTATTCACTAATATTTTGTTATGAATCACCCCTATTTTCTTCTTTTATTAGGACTCTTGCCAGAGGCCAGTCATGCCAAGTCCATGATTTTCCACCATTAAAAAAGTCTTGGCCACCCTATAGTATAAGAAAGAATTATTATTTCAGTTTTTACTTTTATAAACTTCTTTGTGCCGAAGGGAGAGCTACATCAAATGAATGAACAGTAAATAGTTGACTCTGTTTCCTAGGTATCCAGAATCACAGTTGGTCCTGGATGAACACTGGCTTGCCAGCTGGAAAAGAACACTGCTTTGTTGGTGCTGTATTGCTGAGTAGAACTGAAAGGATCACAACAGAGTGTTAATTAAAAAATAACTCACACTGTACAAGCTGTATACATAATTAATAGGAAGGACACAAAACCAAATAAAACACAAAAAACAAGGCTTTTTATTCTTCCTCATTTTATCTTAGTACTTGTCTTTTAACAAGCAAATAAGTCCCTGGTAAATTTCAATACACATGGCAATTACAGTTAAGTGGTATCTGATTTTCCAGAGGATAACCTTTTAAATTTTCTGCATTGCAAGAGAATGAATAGATCATACTCAAGCATTGATCTGTCATGAAAACAGTTTAGCCCAAATAGCAAAATTTATAAGAAAACCAGCTCTTATAGCAAATAATGCGTGTCCCTGAACAGCTCTACTGAAATCTTACTGGAGAGAAGGCTAAATCAATAAGGGAATTAACAATGAATGGGAAAAAGAAAAGAAATAAAGTAAACAAATATATATTTTAGAGCGGACAAAACCAATAAGAATCCAACCAGGTAAACTGATAATCTCTGTGAGAAACTAAGTGGGTTCTCTTCGTCACGAGTCTACACTTCAGCATTGTTTCTGTAGAAAAATGCTGACAGAAGATTGATTTTTTTATTAGGATAGTGTACATCAACTATCACAGTGAAAAGATTTTCAGATCAGTATAACTGATTCTACATCAGGATTTTTGTTGATACATACCTGGACAGCAAAAACACACTGCAAATGTTTGTATGTCACCGAAAACTCCTAATACAGAGCTAGTGCATGTCTGTGGAATTGCCTGTCTCCATCTTTTCTTTCAGCAGGATGGGGCTGCTTTTGAATGGTGCATTCCATGAACTTAGTGTTTCTAAGTGCCTTCCAGGATCTGGCTAAACTGAGCAAGAAGTCAGAATCAAATAATGCTCCACTATGTAGCAGCACCTCCACACAACTCCTCCTGAGTGCATTGTAATTAACTGACAGCCTAGGGAATGTTCAGTATTTTAAGTGTTCAACATCATTGCTTATCTCCATCTTTCCTCTGATCATAGGCAGGAAATAAAGGATGCACAAGCGCCCAAAGGATTAGTCCCAACCTTTCAGCCTGTTGGAAAATACCATTTCTATGCTTTCCAGTTATAAAGATCCCTTAATTTATGAGTCAACCTTTTGGTCCTTGAGACAAACCAAAATAGCACTTGGGCTCCAGACTCCACTTGTACCCATAGGTCTGAATAAAATGCTAATGGCAGGGCCTGGTTTTGATTCCCCAGTCACTAAACACTTCAAGGAAAAGGTCCAAACCAGAAAAGTGAGGGCATAATTGAAAGGAAACAATGGACCAGAGAAAGAAAAACTTGGAGGTGAATGGAAAGGAGAATGTGACTAAGGAAAAAATCCTTTTAACAGGAGAACCCAACAATCTGCATCATCTTTCCAAAGAAAAAAAGGTAAAAAGCCTCCTGTTAGGAGCATTTGTAACTACTTCCGAGGTGACATTAGCCATGACAGGGAGGAACAAACCAGCACACAGGACATAGGGAAATTCCAGGGAAATTCCATTATATATTTTGTCCTCTCACCTCTTTCTAAAGGCTGAAAGACAGTGTCTGGAAGCCTTCTGCCAGATATTGGACAGTTATACGATGCTGCCAAGATTCTTGAGAGATGGGATTGAGCTGGGAGGATTAGCTACACTATATGGTTGAAATGGTTTCTTCCCCACATGGAAAAATAAACCCTTGCTGGTTATTGTAAATACGCTGCAAGCCTACAAGAGTCCTGGACAAGGTTTGTTGAAACCTCCTTCCATTCACAAGCCCCTCCTTGTCCTACAGTAGGATGAGGAGGAGGACAGAGTGCGGATTGTAATTGAGCATAGAGCTTTAAATCTTTGCAGCTACTACTAAGTCTGACAAGGAATGAGAATTTTTAGCATTTAGTACCTCAATTAGGCAGCCTATTCTGCTGGATGGCAACCCATTCACTCTCTAGAATACTTTATGACTTGATTTTAGACTTAAAGCTCTCTAAACATCCTGTCAATGTATTTAAAACATTTGAAAAAATTTAAACTTAAAATACATTGCAGTGCTCTTTGAACAAACTGGTGAAAAACTCAGTGAATCAAAGTTTGCCTCACCTCAATCACCCCAAGGAGGGCAGCAAAACCACATTTGAGATTTACACAGTCCAGGAAGGCTGATGCTCTTAGAAAACCACAGCAGGCATATGTAAAGCATATGGGGTTATTGCAAATGGTTTTTTGTGTACTACGTATTTTGCACTCATTTGCATGCCAGAACAATCTCCCACAACTGGAAAAAACAGCATCTTCTTTTTCCCCAGTTGCAACTCTAATGCTGGGCAGAGAGCTGCTGCCCTGAAATCACTGTTACCTACTGCTAAGGATTCCTCGAGTCTGTGTCTCCAGGGTTCCCTCTAAACTTGCTTTTTCACTCTGGCCTGGAGCTGGCACTATTCAAACCATCTTGGACACATGTGTTGCATAGTACAGTGTTCACCCCCAACATGAAATCCTCTTCTTTGATCCCTCTCTTTAAACAGTACTCTTTATAATATGTATGTGTTTGGTCATCTTATTTCAGCCCCCCCCTCCCCACTCTGTACACTAGTATTAGTGGCCTAGATCTCTAAATGCTGCAACAAGACTTTTGTCACCAAGATTAATTGTAGCTGAATTAGACCTAAATCCTCAGTACAGAACAGTTGTCAATATTTTATCCTCTTGGGAGCTTACAGGTGAAACTGCTTCTCTGCAATGCCAAATGTAGTAGAAAAAAAATATTAAAAGTCTACTTTTATACAGACCTTGGATACTGATGTATCTGAAAAGCTTAACCTTCTGCAAAACAAAAAATGCTGCAATATTTCTAAAAGGAACACTGCCCAAATTCAGAGAGAGTTTAGACACAGACAGTAAGTCTGACTGACTGTGAAGGTAGGCCCCCAGACTCTGAATCTGGGTTAGAACACAAAAACTGAGAGTTCACAGTTTTTCTGCAGACAGGGTTTTAGAGCAGATTGTTTCATAACATCACTTATTACTGGGAAGGGTAAGATGAATCACTGCTTATATAAACAATTCCTTTGACATCAGACCTGCTTTGATTAACTGCCGGGACCATCTGCCTCCTGGACACACTGGAGCAGGTGAAAGATCCTCCTCATCAGTTTTTTGATTCCCCTCACTATACCAGCTTCACCTAAGTCACTACATGAAAAAAAAAACACTTTTTTTTCTTCCTTTTCAGGAGAAACAAGAATGCATCAAAGAAAGGAGACATTCAATGCTATTCAGAAACACAGCATAAACCTATTGAGCAGATAATGCATGCTATTATTTTGACACTAGTAGAGAAAAGAGTCTCATCTTCCCCAAACACAGTGGTTTCTCCCAGCTCATACAGAGGAAAAGGTACAACCCATAAAGGAACTTGGAACTTATCTCTAAATAGCTTCTGTTTTCATTCACCTGCACAAGCTCTTTCTTTACAACTCTGCACAGTAACTTTTCCAACATACCATCACCATCCATCCTGATTCCAGTGAGCTTCTCAGTACTGTGCACCACAGGTCCTATTCATATGTATGGTGACATGTTCATTCCTGTGCTTTGTTTCCATGCAGCCAGGAGGTTGTTCCAGTGTCCTTACAAGCCCGCCCAGTTGTGGAGTCTCACAGCAACTCTGGCTGAGCTGTGCCCAAACAGCAGATGGTTACAGGCATATGGAAGGAAAGCAGCATCAATAATTCAAGCTTTCTCATGGTACCTTTGAACTTTTCAACCAGCAACATCACCAGCTGGTTGGCAGAGGTTTGGGCAAGAGGAGAGGTGGGATTTCACCTAGGCAAGAGCCAAGCTCAGACAAAGTATGACCAGGAACATTTCCAAAGACAGACTGAAAAGGAGAGGTCAATTTCAATACCAAAACATATCTGCTGTAAGCCAGGAGGCTACCAGGCAAGGCACAATTATTATCTAAATAAGAATTTAGACTGGTGAAAAGGATTAAATCACACATCTCTCCTGTATCCCTGGAGTTTCATTTCAGGGAGCCAAGCACGGAGAGCTCAGCCTCTGCCCTCTTTGCCACTATCAAGCTCTCTGCTGACAACAGGAAACTAGTTTACAGCTCAGCACTGAAAACACAGCACAACTGGCACCATTTTTGCCCTCATTGTGCCTAAATCTCAGTCCAAATAAAGCAGAATGACTAAATCTCCTTTCAACTTCAATTCCCAAAAAAAGCCATGCTCCCCTTTTTAATAAGGCTTTTGCAGACAGGTAAAGGTTACTCTCAGCAGGTGATTATGCCCACACAACATTGCTGTCTAATTCAATGATGCTTTTCCCCTTCTTAGGGTATTTTTTAAAGAAAGCAGAAAACATCAAGCAGAAATGCACAGTCTAGTCTGTACATGCAGTCTCCTTCTGCACTCAGAAGGTTGTAGAGTGCAAGCATGGTTACTGAAGGATTTAACTACTCTAAGGATGACCCTGGTTCTTTAAGGCAAAGTCCCCTTCTACTCCCTTCCCCCTCCCCAAAAACTTTTCCAGAGGACCTGGAGATTAAACAAAATAACTTGGGTGTGGCCAGCAATCAGAACAAGAGACCCTAATATAAAATGCAATGCTTGTGGTTAAGATAAGACACTAGATGCTTAACAGCATTTGTTTGGGTGGGGTCTGTTTTCCTGTCTCCTTCCAAGAACCCCCTGGCTGTTACATGCTGCATTTTGAGGGCTCATTCACTAAGAAGCAACGATAAAAACTGGGGACTGGAGAATGTAAGCAATACACTTTCTCTAAGCTTTCTGTCACTGGATGGTCTTCTTATCTCATAAGAATGGGGCTGCAGACCAACAAGTTAATTACCTGCTCCATCACATTCTTTTATTAATTATTTATAAGTAATTCCCTATCCCTGTGCAGAGAATAAAGATCCCTTTTGTAATGCCCCAAATTGACTGATGTCATGTGGATGATTAATTCCTTATCAATGTTTTCAAATATGTAAGGGGTGAGTGTCAGGGAGATGGAGTTAGGCTCTTCTCAGTAGTGACCAGTGATAGAACAAGGGGTAATGGATGTAAATTGGAGCATAGGAGGTTCAAGTTGAATATTCGAAAAAATTTTTTTACTGTAAGGGTGACAGAGCCCTGGAACAGGCTGCCCAGGGGGGTCGTGGAGTCTCCTTCACTGGAGACATTCAAAACCCGTCTGGACACGTTCCTATGTGATGTACTCTAGGTGGCCCTGCTCTGGCAGGGGGGGTTGGACTAGATGATCTTTCGAGGTCCCTTCCAACCCCTAGGATTCTGTGATTCTGTGATTCTTATACAATCTTTAAAAATATCCCACAGTTCTTAGCTCTAATCTTCTAACACATGTATGGCAGGGAGGAAAAACTTATCTAAAAAAATCCAACCCTTTGCAGTTCCTAAGGAGGAAGTGGCCATAGCAAATTCTATGTCATTATCAGCTAAAGCATCTTCAAGGTTTTGTGTACCCAAAGGCAGAACTGGAGCCCTCCATTTCTTAGAGTTCTTTGATTTGTCAGAAGCTTCAGACAGTATGACGAGGTTTTGCCTGAGGAGGATGGCCAACATAAAGATACTGATCACATTCACTTTCTTATCAGACTACTGATTGCTTTGAGCAACACTCAGATGAGAAAGGCTAAATGATGCTGTGCAAATCATTCACCTTTACTCAGACTCAAGCCTGTCTACCTCTGAATCTCTAACCTGAATTGTCTGCACAAACTAAATACCACATTTGCCTTTTGAAGTGTGCCCAGCAAAACACTGGCAGTTTGTTGAAATCTTTTTAAGAGAGAGCGAAGTAAGCAACAAACATTTCCAGGATTTGGTACCAGATCCCTGAGCAGACTGGACAGTAAGGTTAGTGGCCCAAGACTTTGGCTCAATGCCTGCCTCAGCCACTGATTTACCATGTTGTTCTGCTCAAGTCATTGCTTCAGTAACAAGACTTCACTTCAGGCCAAGAGTATGAATACAGATGCAGCATCCTCATGCACAGCACCCTCACCATTTGGTACATGTAATGGTGATTACTCCACCTTTCAAACTAAAGTCTTGTTTACACTTTCCAAGTTTCACTGCCCTTTCTGCCCATTTCTGTCTGGACACAGAGGTCCAAAAAGGCAGTGCTGGGTGTGGAAAGGAGCTGGGAAGCACACTAGCCTTGCCTCATATTGACAGAAAACAACATCCCTTCAGCCTATACCCCAGTCTTTTGAGTGAGAACTCCTGGCCTCCCAACCTCTCCAAACTAGCAAGGCCTCTACTCCCCTTCTTCCAGCTATTTTAAGATCAGCTAGTAGGTCTCCAAGGTCCTCTTTCCTAGCAATAACCTAAGGAAGCCAAATAAAGTATTCATGACTGGAAGAAGAAACCAAAACAATTAAGTTACATACATGTTTGAGAACAGTCTCCTTGAATATTTCAGGAGTACTTTGTTACCTGATTGTCTGCCAGTCAATGAGGAGGGATGATCCTGTTACACTGGAAGCCAGTGTCCCATGGCCCCTACCCAGAGGTCAGCCAAAACAACAGACCAAGACCCTGTGCAGATGGTATTACACCCTACCAGAGGGATGGACTATATATGGGTCTGTGCCGAAAGACTGTACACTGTGCTAAGACACAGCTCAGGCTTCATCTTTTTAATCCCCTGACCTACCTCTGTAGTTAGTGTCTAAAAAGAGTGAACTGAAGCTCCAAGGCCAGGAAAGCCTGTACTAACATTAACCTTGCTGGTTTGGTAACCAAGCAGGTAATGGAATAACTGGTAGAGTACCCACAACAGCAGGAACTCTGGCATGATCAGAAACCAGCAAACAGGCCCCTGTAATCTGTGTGCTTCCATCATACTTTCTTTTTACTGAGAACACAAAGGTGTCTGAATGGCCTCAAATAAGAAACAGTCATTCTTCCCTTTCTCATTTTTCTCCATATCTGGGAACTGTGGGTTTGATACAGAACCTACTAGAGTCAGTGAAATCCCTGGGATTTCAACTGGTTTTCAAGCCAATGATAAATGAACTTGAGACTTTCCAGCTCAGTGAGCTACAGCCCTGGTGTGCAACTGCCCACAGGGCCTCTTCTCCCATGAGGAATTACTTCTCTGCAGGGTATACCATAGCCCCTGAAGTATAAAGCATAGAATCAAAGTGGAAAGTTAGATTGTCCAGACTGAAATGATTACATCCAGGTATTTGAAAGTCCCCAGCAGATGCTAACAAGCTTGCAGAGATAAAGGTAGGAGGAAGCATGCAGCTAGGGGTGAGGCACCACATTACAGCTAAACTGACTTTATAATTGCCATCTGAAAGGGGTCATTCCTTCCTTCCAGTGTCTTCTGTATGCCTCAGTCACTTCCTCTGCACTAGTTCTGGTGGTCTTTTTGGTGCATTATTACCTTATGTGTAAGATAAATTGATATAATGGTGAACAGCTTCCTCTTAAATGAGTGGGGCTGCTTGCCTGCAATTACTCTGGCTGGTTATTCCCTCACTCCATATCATAAGGCACAGGCTCAAATGAGTGATTCAGAAAAATAATAACATGGTTAAATACAAAACTGAAAAGCACAAACTGGGAGAAGAGAGGGAGCAGAAACAAGTGTCACAGGGAGACAGAAAAGCTCTCAGCAGCAACACCACAGATGTGAAACTCTTTCAGGGCTCCTAAACTCTGGGAGGGGATAAGGAAGAGAGCAAAGAAAGGTTAGAGTACATAGAAGCAGGTTTGGTTTTGAAACTAACAGATGCTCTGTGAAAAGCAGCTTACTCTATAGTGGAACAACAGAAACTTTAGTGTGATATTGGGCCAAGTTTTTTTTGCGCCCTGTTACACTGCATTTACAACTTTGCAAGCACAAACACTCTTATTAAGCCTTGTTACCAAAGATCTGGGGTCAACTGGGAGTGGTTTGCCTAGCCAAGGACACAAAGAGTGTTCTCAAAGGAATCACCCCCAGAACTCCCAATTTATTGTAAATGGTGATGAATGTTTTCTCCTCTTTAATATTAATAAGCCTGTATCTCATGCTCTATTCCACAGATATTTAATTTCATCGTCTACAGATAAAACCTTATTCATTTTACAACAGGTTTCATCTCTCTCTGTGTAGAGGAAATATCCTCAGAAGTAAAAAACACCTTTCAATAGGTACCACTTTAACAAGGCTTATATAATTCGAGTCATTCCCATACATTACATTCTAACAGAACGATCCCTTTCTATTTAGTTTTAAGACAAGTATGTCAGGGTGTCATTGGCTGGACTCTCCAGCAAATCAACCAAGTACAAAATTTCTCTTTTTTTAAAGTTAATTCCATACCACTTAGTGCTTAAGTTTATTTCCAGCAACTGTGCCTCATGGGCCTAACTTGGCAGGACTGGATTTCCTTGAGGTAGATTTTAAGTCCTCCTGACTGTTCATTGGCATTCAAAATGTCTTCTTACAGTGCAAGTTCAGTCAGCTATCAGCAGGTCTTACCCGTGGTCAAACTGTCACAGCAGTGACACCACAGCCACCAAACCCATCTGGGTCTCCCTTACTTCAGCTCGTTTCTTGAGCACAAAGGTGCTTCCTAGGACTGCCCTGGGCTCCTGTATTCCTTGCTCCACCATTACCACGAGAGAAACTTTTTTTACGGGTAAACCTCTCGAGAGGCAGCCGTGCCAGCTCCTGTCCGCCCGGGGAAGCTGTGCGAGTGGTTGGGTGCCCAGCACCGAACCGCCTGACAGGAGAGACTAAGGCGGCCTCTGCCTCCCCCGCGAGGTGGGACAAAGGGCGTGAAACGCCGCCGGCAGCAGCTCTGAGGCGAGGGCGGGCGGGAACGGGGCGGGAAGCGCTCCGGGAGAAGCCTTCTCCCATAGAACCGGCCCAGCGTTCTCCCTCACGGCTGTCAGGGCTTGGAGGAGAAGCAACACCTATAAGAGGGCTGGTTCTGAGATCCTGCTCTGGAAGAACGTCTCTGAACAGAGGCCGTAGTGGGAGGATGCATTAAAAGCACTAAAAGCAATCAAGACTCACCTTTCAGGAGGCTGGTGACCTGGCCAAGGGAAGAAGCTCATCACTGTCTGCAGACACCCTGTCATGGCCTCATCCCTCGTTCCTGACATGGAAGCCTGTGCAGTTTTGCACAGCCAGTCAGTGGAAAATGATCACTCAGACTGAGGAGAGCATTTATTTGTTGTTTATTCTTCTTGTACTGAGGGGAAGCCTAACAGATAAACCAGTTAATTGGAGATTGTCCCCCTTCCCTGTAACCATGTACTTCTGTCATTGTAGAACTTGCAAACACCAGAAAAAGCCATCCCAGCCCTGTCTACCCATTCCCACAGGCCCAGCAAGAAAA
The DNA here is from genome assembly GCF_003957555.1 of Calypte anna. NCBI lineage: Eukaryota > Metazoa > Chordata > Aves > Apodiformes > Trochilidae > Calypte > Calypte anna. Next base: position 5,912,783 of record NC_044263.1, read on the forward strand.
GGCCGTTCCTCCACAAGAAACCACTACCCAGACATGTTTATCTGCTTGAAAGGGACCATTGATAACCAAGCAACAGTTAAAAAAAATTAATCAGCATGATTTCAAGGGCCATGCTACTGCTATAGCAGTCTTTTCACAATGGGTTTTGGTGGTCCTCTTTTAAGCTGCAGTGTTAGTGAGGGCACTGAGTTTGAGAATAAAGTGGTTGCGGCAGCTATTGAAAGTCAGTCTTCTTCCCCTGACTACACAACCTTGGTCTTTGTTTTAGAGAGATCACCAAGTCAAATAAAGTGGCTAAAGCAAGGACTGTTGGGCTTTAGAAGAATTCCACTTAAGTCTGTCTCATTTTCCAGCCATGTTAACACCAGATCCCAGTCCTGCTCTATTAAAGACATCCCAGTTCATGAGACCACATAGGCAGTGACATTCTTTGCAGGCTGAATTTAGGATTACAGTCCAGACATGCATTTATTCTAGCTGCACTAGATGCAAACCATATTCTAAAAAAAAAGGCCAATTAAACTGAAAAAAAATTTCATTCACTCACTAACAAGACATGCCTCAGGCCTTATGACTAAGATGAAAAGGACTTTTCTTTCCAACATTATGTCCTTCTCATAGAACTGTTAGACAAATTCAGCAAATATTCAGTTACTAAACATCTGAGGAAAGCTTGCATTACTATTAAGAAAAAAGAGCCCCAGGCCAAGCTTTTCTAGGACTAGAGAATTTTGGCACCAAATATGCAACATTATAAAAGAGTTCACATTACAAGAAAGCATTTGACCTAGAACTCAGGCCACTATAAAAACAGCATCCCATATTAGGTACCCAGTATGTGTATTCAGATGTGGACAATTTAGGCTGTTTTTAGTTGTGATCCAAGACTTTCTCCTCTGCAAGAGAAACAGGTCTGCAAGGGTTAGGGAAGGGTTAGGCAGCTGTGCTGCCAGCACAGCTATAAAGAAAGGATTTTTTTTCAAGCACTGGCAACCAGTGTTAGCAGCTCAGCTCCCACAGCCAAGGAGCCAGACCCCAATGAGACTGCATAAAGCAGAAGGGAAGAGCACTGCCAAAGCCTGAATGGCAATAATGTTATAAGGGCCAATGAGCCCTCACAGTGCTCCCAAGCATTAAGCAGTAGCTCTTAGAGACAGTAAGCTTCTATCAGATCCCAGACAAGAGGAGCTCCAGTGAAAAGCGGAGGTAGGCACAAAACTCAAGGAGTTTGGCAACAGCTAAATCCTCTGATCAGAAACAGGCTATTATTTTTACTGCCAGCCGACAGGCAGACTAAGGGTAACAGCAAGACTCAGAAGGCAATTCCTGAAAGGGAGAGATGCAGAAGGATTTTTTTTTTCCATTACATTCAGAAGCTGCTTGTAGACATTCACTGAAGGCTTCATTCTTCATGAAGAATCTCATCCCATCACTATTTTATTTGCTAAAAGTTTTCTGACACCACAAAAAAATACACCCTAGTTCCAAGTTTCATGAGTCTTTCCATCCTCTCCGGCTCAGCTCAGTATAATTGAAAGCACAATACACGTCTTTGCAATTTTTCCTAGTCATGGCAGCTCTAAAAGGATTCTTAATGCCTCTGCTCACAACAAGATGCCAAGCAGCTTGCTCCAGTGAATCCTTCTGCTGTAGTTTTTAAATAAGCATTGCCAGGAAAAATCAGAGATATATCAGCACACATCCCAAACTACTCAAGCCCATTAATGATCTGGCTTGCGCTTTCAGGAAAAAAGAAGCTTAAAGATTTGTTTTTAAATCTAAATTCACTTGAACATGTACAAATTATTGTAGCATTTTTGTGACTTGCCCAACTCTTTCAGTGGACCTATTGGATTCTGAATTACATGTGGCTGGAAGTGGGAGTAAGTTAAACTGTTTTTGCCCTTTCTGAGCAGGACTGCCAGGTCACTTACCCTATACCTGCCAGCAAATGAAATACTCAGAAAAGGCATTGGAATCAGTCCATCTGCAAGGAACAGTAAGAAGCAGCCGGGTGTGCCAGGATGATACACAGGATCACACCAGCCCAGGAGCTGCTGATTAAACGAACTTCCTGTAAATTTGCAGCATCAGTGCCACCTGGCACACGAGGGGGAAAACAGCAGGCCACCTTTCTGTTAGCCTCATTCCTGCAGCAACAGAAACAAGGAAATAACAAAGCCAGTAGAAATAAGGAAATGGAAACTATTTTGTCAGATGATGCCAAGGAGAGAAGGATCTCTAAAACCTCACTAAATTAGGTCTCAAAGGAGATACTAATACTTCTAGAAATAAACCCATTGGCTGACTAGTACAGCAGCATTGTCTGATCAACTGTTTCTCCATTCAGTGTGCTATCAACCAAGTTATTTCAGAATAAGCTAACAGATGACCTTCCAGGGACTATAATCTGAACCAGTGCCCTTCTCTGGCAACACAATGTATGGACTGCAGGACAGTGACACAATTGGTTTGATTGCCACATGGGTCTTCCCCAAACCACCACCTTGCTTAACCAGGCCACAAACTCCAGGAGTGCTCTTTGCCTCTACACCTCCAAGAGGAACAGCTTCACCATGTTCAAGAGGTAAGTGGGCATGAGCCTGTTGCCAAGGTGAAAATAGCTGTTGATAGAAATAGATATAAGAGCAGACAAGGGTCATGAAAGGGATTCAGAGAGTTTTATTTCCAAAAAGGAGCAATGTAGTGTTGAAACAAAAATCACGTTCAATTAGTTTTCCTCTGATTTTGAATGGCTACAAAAATAGATTCTACCCAAATCCATAAAGCCAGTTAACAGTACCATAACAAAACAAATCAAAATTACTCATTCAGATACCACAATACAGCAGTCACAGGAATCTAGCATATATATTATTTAATGTATTTTTTTAAATTTCTAAAATGTTTCCGTTAAAACTGAAATACCCACACAATTTTAAAAAATTGTACAAAAAATAATTTTAAACCAGTTGGAGGTAACAGTGTGCATTTATTAAAATCCTGCACCAAGGCAGTAACATTTATAATTTAAAACCCAGCCCAGTAGAAAAGAGAAATGTGCAAACATTTAAAAGTTAGATGTACTCAGAGGCTTGTGGTGCATCAGACCTGGCAATCCACTTCTGTCCTAATGCAAGGCGGGCTCCAAGAGATGTCTGTAGTGAGGCACTAAAAGGGGAGGCAGAGGCAGGCATGCACATGCATGCAAGTTGCAGCTCACTGGCCTGCAATGCAGGGAGCAATGATGCCCTCTCCCCAGGGACGGTTTGCCCAATCAGTAGTGTTATGGCACTCTATCCAATGCCAGAAAGTCCATGATGAATTCTGGTCAATCTGCTTTGGGATAAAAGAACACAGAAGCCACTTTAGAAACCAGAAATGGGAAGCTAATGAGAGCTAATGAGTTGATATACTCAAGAGATTATTGCTGTAAGCTCTGGCTACCACTCGAGCTTGCTTTAAGATAAGGTTAAGAGTTAGGCAGGAGCCTTCAAAGGATTTTTAGCTCTTCCTTTAAAGCTGGTGCAGCATATTTACTGCTGTGGCTCAAGATGCTGAAAAGTGCAGATCCTCATCCTGAAAAAGTTGATCAGTTTTACACTATTGCAAACCATTTAAACAAGTTCAATTTTAGAAAGAAGCTTCATTCTATTTTGTTTCATTTGGCTATTTCACTAGGCCTGAAATATCCTTAGCCTCACCTACCTCCTCCATTACTTAGTCCATGTCCTAATGGACTTCTTGCCAAATTTCTTTCTGCATAGCTCCTGCAATGACACAAGGAAAGATTCATTATTGCAATGCAGCAGCATCCCATCCACTCCCAGCTGCTGATAGAAGACCAGGATTAGGTAATGTCCAGAGGAAGTACGCACAGCAGAGCATGTCAGGCAGTCACTTATCCTTACACACCAGCAGTTACCAACCCCACCAAGCTTCCTGCATCCGCTGAAAACAGTTCCTTGCCTATACTTCCATAGCCCCTGTCACCTGAACATCAGGTATTCTAGGGAGATAAGATAAAGCCCCGCACCCATGGTGGTAGCTTAGCTCTACCGTATAGACAGAATGGGAGCAGAGGCACTGAATGTGTCCAAGTGACAGTGTCAAGCCAGGATTAAAACTCCAGAGTACCATTTTTGACCACCTAAGCCCATGTGGCCTGCCCTTAGATCAGTATGGGTTGACACAAATAGAAACCTGTATGCGAACACTCAGAGTCCTGTTCCTTTGGGATGTGGGAATGTGATCTCTCCTGCTTTTCGGAGAGAAAGAGACAAAGCATTATTCATAAAAAATGTCAAGGGACAAAATGTGAAAGAGAACCTGCCTCTGAGAACTACTGCCCTTTGGTAACCTGTAGGACACATACATGACCTGATTCCAGCTCAAAGATCCCTGCCATCACACTGGGCATCCCCCTGCTTTCAACTAGAAACACCCACCCTGGCCAGCCCCACCCATTAGGAACAGAAGTTGGTTGATACTCACCCTCTGCCACCCTCCAGAGTACTCTGGATCTCCTTCAGGACTTCTGGAAAGCAGAGGGTTAAAGCATAAGCCAAAGCGGAGGAGATGCTTTCAAGCAGCAGCCTAGCCACATTCCACCACCCTGCTGAACAGCCTTTCAAACCTGCCTCCCACAACGGAGAGGTCAGACCTTATAATATCATTGCTTCTTCCAACAGTACCAGGTTTTTACTGAACAGACTGGCATAAAGGACTTGAGCAGTCATTTGCCAGAGGAAGTGTTGCTAGTCCCAGTGTAGCAGAGCTCCAAAGGAACTGTCTGTTCCAGCTGTCGTTTTACACAAGTCCTATTGGAAAGTAAAGATCCTTCTCTTAATCACAGCAGAGAATGCATCTGTGTGAAACAACCCCTGCCTGAAGGCATGACCATCTGTTCAACCCCTCACTTCAGCTGATTCATGAAAACCCAGTATTTCCATCAGTCTTGTGTAACTGCAGATGTCTTAGAACTGAGCAGAGAAACCCACAAAATTCTCAGGAGCTTTCTTTTCCTACCCAGAAAGGCAACTGTCCAATCAATAGCAAGACTTCATCTCACTCACTTTCATCATTGAGTAAGGCATGTTCCATCAGCCTCCCAGACTTCCTTTCTAAAAGAAAAGAGTAGGGAAAAAAGCTTTTACTTAACAATATTTTCCCCTTTTCAGGAAACACGTGCAGGTTCTGAAACCTACAATAGAACTTGAAGGGAGTGTGTGGGGGGGTGGTTTCCCTTCTTAAGTACTTTCAACTTTACTGAATCCTTCACTGCTAATCCTTAAAGCCTCTCACATACTGAACTGTATTTTCCAGCAATACAAGTTTGGCTAACAGAAGATCTCATCTGCAGTTTCAGACCTTATCTTCCCACAGCATCTTCCTTCTAGCAGGAACTACATTCTATCTTTTCAAGGCAATTCTGCCACATTTATTCTGTATTATTTACCATACAATTTACTGCAGAGCTAGCAACTACTGTGTCCAGACAGGTCACAATGTTTCCCCCGTCCTACCTTACTTGCCCCTTTTAGGTAGAAAGTATCAACTGCAGCAATAGGAAAGGATGTTTCACAGTTCACATGTCACCATGCTACGTTTAGGACAATTCTTTTTTGCTTACCATCTTCTCCATAGTCACCTGAACTCCTTCCTGATACCCTAGAAAAGGAGGCAGAAAGGAGTCACTGACTGAGGTATAAGGACACAGAATTTATATATATTCTTGGCAGGTACAAGAAGCTCTAGTGCATGCTAACTCAATGCTTTGTTGAGCAAGAATGTAGGAAGACCTTTACCATGTGTTGGTGATGCAGACATCCACAGGCACCAGAGAACATTTCTAAACTTGTGGAATAAATTTCCTATAGGATCTCCAAAAGTGTCAGATCTACTGTTATTTGCTGATAGAGGACAGGAGGAACACTGGATTTCTCTTCACAGAGAAACAGTTCAACCTCATCAGTAACACACAGCCCCTGAATTATGCAAGAGTAAGGTGTCACACATCATTAGGGAACAAGTAAAACAAGCCAGAGCACACAGTTTATGACTCTAGCTTAGGGATACCAATTCCAGTGCTTCACTATTTCATTCCATGAGCTGTACTGTAAGTAAACCATTAGGGAGAAGTTAACATTTCCTCACAGCAATCTACCTAGGAATGCTGTTACCAAAGACTTCCAAGTTTTTTAGCTGTTTTGGTTTTGTTTTGCTTTTTAAATTTATAAAATACAAATCTTTGTTGAAAACAGTAAAGTAGATCTCACTGCTCAGACACCACCAGCATGCAAGAGTTTACCTGGGTTTTCTTGCAGCATTCTCCATTCCAGACTTGTTTTGCACATGGTTATTGCTTGTAATTTCTGGCATGTCCACAACGCACCGTGGCTCCACCAACCATTTGGTAGAAAGTGAAAACCTCTCAAACTCCGATGGTGAGATCAGATAGAAACCTATAGATGATTGGGAACTTATAAGCAATTCAAGTCCAAGAATACAGTTCCCAAACCACAAAACCAGACAGATCTAAGCATCTCCTATGTTTGGCAGAAAGGGCTTGCCTTTCTTTCCAACTAAATGAGAAATCATTGAGGAAGATACTACCCCAGTTTCCCAAGGATTGGTTAGCCTCAAGACTGGGCAATTTAAAATTATGCCAGGAGACAACTATTGTCCTGCACTGACAGAAAGATGTAAAAACTGAACTACAAGGCAGTAATACACATTCAAGCAGCCACAGGATGTTGGATCCCAGTTTTGCAATGAGTGTTGACCCACAGGCATGTATAGGAGGCACAATGTGGCCATTTCCACAGTGCCTGTTGCTTCAAGAGCCATTCTCTTGACTCCAGTCAAGAGAAGAGTGGCCAGATGGAAGCTACCTATGGGGCACTTCTGACCTGTTCACTGAAAACCACTGCATGTATTAACAATAATGGAATAATTCACAGTTGGCAACTGGTACTGACCAGAAAGATAAAGTGGACACAGAATCATAGAATGACTGGGGTTAGAAAAGACTTTGATTATCTCATTCCAACCCCCATGCATGGGCAGAAACACCTTCCACTAGATCAGGTTGCTCAAGGCCCCACCCGACCTGGTCTTGAACACTTCCAGGCATGGGGCAGCCACAGCTTCCTTGGGCATCTCACCACCCTCACAGGAAATAATTTTTTCCTAATGTCAAGCCTAAATCTCCCCTCTTAAGGTTTGAAATCATTTCCCCTTGTTCTCTTGCTATACACCTGTGTAAAAAGCCCTACCACAGCTTTCCTGTAGGCATTAGACATTTACTTCATACTCAAATATTCACAGACCCAGTTCTAATAATCCCTACAGTACCTTTTCCATTGTTTCAAACACACAACAAAGGCAGATGGTTTGGGAGAAGCACACCTCACCCTGGCCATATTTGGTGAAGACGCAGGATGCGATGCCGCTCACATCCTCTTTGCGAATACAAGGGTAGCGAATCTGTAACTTGAGGAAGGGCAGGGAGATGATCTGAATGTCACCCAGGTTAGTCAGGACAGCCAGGTCATTTTCACTGTAATCATCAGTCTTGCAGCTGCCAAAGTTTGCAACTGTCACCTTTCGTACCCTACAGCCTTCAAGTGCTGTCAGCTTGAGCTTCAGCTTGGAGCTAACCTTGGGTAAAGTGAACACCTGTCAAGAGAAACCAGACACTGACATCTCTTTTCCTGCACAGTGGTAGCAGCCACACCCCAGAACATCTGCTGCTCCCTCCCTTTAACAATGTTTTCATTCACAGTGAATGCACACAGGTGTAATCTGAATCAGCCTGCCCCCCTGCTCGTGGGACCAGAGTTAATCAGCCACAGTCAGTGCTGGATTCTGTTTCTGCTCTGACATCAAGCAGCTTTACTCCTCAGGCTGAAAACTGCATTTTTCTCCTAGTTATTTAAAAATCCCTTCATATTTGGCTACAAATTATTACAGGAAAAGAACAGGCCTTACACCAACTCTATGCTCTTCTACATAAAAAAGCCAGGGCCAGCCTACAGCAAGACATTTCACATCTTTTCTGCTGACTGGTTAGTGTGCAAAACAGACTTTTAGTTGCTCCATAGAAATGCCTACCAATTCCTGCCTCTGTACTAACCACAGTAAAAGCTCTTTCCAAAAAGCTTTAAAACCAGCCTTGTTCAAGGAGGATAATGTAATATGGAAATAAAATTTCTATGTTCAGCACATACATCACTATACTCAACTCCCAATTTATCAGCACACCCAATAGACAGACTGCACCAAAGAGAAATGTTGTCCCAGGGCTGTTATTCAGGTAGAGAACAATAAGCACTCTCAAGAGTTACCTTTCCACTGAGTCGAACTCAGTGCTTTAGCAGATTTTAAGTGCAGTCCATATGTACCTTCGGGGTAATACTTACTTTAAATTGCTCTTCAGACACAACAAGCAGTTGATGGCTGCCTTGCATATCAGGACTCTTAGAAAGGTCATGTGCTACTTCTAGAGGTTCTGGTAGGGGAGTGCTGCGTCCATCCAAGACAAGTATACCCACAACAGGAGCCCTGTGCATCAGCTGAATCTCTTTGGCTAGACAAGCAAGATAAGGAGGAAAATCAAACAAAAACCAAACAGGAGCCTGATTTAATCAGAAGTGCCATGTTAGAACCTCACTCACATTCACTTAGACCTGCACAACATGCCAATAGAAACATTGACTAAAAAGATTCAGTAATTAAAGGGTATTTGGACAGAACTGGTTCCTGTTAAACAGTAACTATATTACATAAAGATAGCAGGTCCAGCTGACAGAATAAGGTACATTTACACTGAGGATTAATGCTAAATTTAAATGACAGCTGACAATTTTAAATTTCTGAAATAACTGGAAAATGAGGCTCAGGCATCTCAAGAAATGCTGGAGCTCACTCTTTAGTTCAGTTGCTGCACTGAATGTTGATTAGCTCAGAATCTGCTACATTTAGCTCCACTCTCACTGATACACAGCAGTAGCTGAGCTATATTCTTCTGTATGTAGCTCTCCGTTATACAAGTGATAACTCAGCTCCATTAGCACCTTACTTTCACAAGACATACTTACCCTGCTCTGCCCTGACAGGTTCATCCATCCTCCTCTCTGCTGGAGGAACACGTAAACAGAAGGCATAAACTGTACCTCCATTGGTTCCTGCCCACAAGGATGGGCAGTGGCGGGAGCCTGGAGCAACAAAAAGGTTCATGAGCAAGGCACCATACCTGTGACATCTCTAGACAACTGCTTTCCATTTGCTAGATACACTCGCCCTCTGTTTACATCCTAAGTATATATATATTAGGGCAGGCTTGCCAGGGAAACTAGAGGTTCTTAGAATTTTTCCCAACACTCATCCATCAGCAGCCCTGATAAATGACACGAGTAAAGTGAACACAGTGCAGTCACAACTGCTGTGTCGAATTTTTACATATCTGTATCACATATGAGCAAAGTAAACTTATGCATAATATTGGTTTGGGCTCTGATGCAGAGCCAGCCACCACTTACACCAAAAATTAGGAGGCTCTGCTGAGGAGAGGGGTGAATTTTAAAGTAATAAGGCAAGGAAAGCATCATACTCAAAAGGTCAGGTGTCATCCCAACACATTTGAAAATGATACAGCCTGCATGAATCTGAAGATGAAGTTCTATTTGACCTTGGATTAGCCAGCAGCCAGAATAGCTAAATAACAATTCTGCATGAGAACATATGCTCTTGTTCTATATTAGTTTTTCAGCACTGCACAAAAGTAGGACACAGGAGGTGCTGAATTTTCCTGGCAGTAAATCCTAATACATTCCTTGGCAGGAAGAGGAAAAACCCATTCAGAAGAAAGAAGAGATGCTTTTTCTACTCACTGTCTCTCAAGAAGGTATCAGCAAAATATAAGGTGCGCACAAAGCCAGTGAAAGAGTCTTCTGCAGACCGGGCTTCAATTTTCCGCTGGACTGGAGCCAGTTCCATTTCCTGCAGTGCATCTTGGTCAAATTTGGCATTTGCTTCTCGCACCTTTAAAGACAAAGAGATATTGTCAGTCAGGCAAAGATATATGGGAGGAAGAGAGATTAAGAGTGGCAGTAATAGAAAGTGAAAGCCCTATTGTACCAGTGAACAGGTGTATTCTGAATCATATGTTCAGCTACAGACAATGTATTTTTTTCTAAAAATGTGACTTTTTATCTAACAGATAGTAGCATCAGAAGTTACCATTTTTGCCCTTATACCAATAGCTACTGAAACCATGGCAAGACATCGGATCACCTCCTCCTGTGGTCTAATCAGGACTCTGCATGCTCCAGGCTGTAAACAGACAGGACCCCAAAAAAGTCGACCCCTCACCTCTGAGGTATTTCCACTACCTCCTCGTCGCTTCCTACTGGACACTCTGCTTCTTCTGATCCTCCTGAATGACTGACGGAGGGACTTCTTCAAGGATTTCACCCGAGACAGTGGCCCTTCCAAGGCCAATTGGTCACTGGGATGAAGTGTACATCTGAAAGGAGACAATAGCCACACAGTCACTTTCTACTTGGTGACAATCACTCCCAGCAGTCCAACAGGACATACACAAAAATCATGCCACGCTTATATTCGTTAAGATCTTCAAGGACAGAGTCCAGGGAGGCACAGCTACTTGAGAAATGTCTTATCATGACTCTCCTAGTTAGCAATTCCAGGCCATCCTTAACAGGGGATTAACACAGACCTCCTAGAAAGAAGATACTTACTTGACAAATACCAATCGTTTCTGCTGGTGGTCAAAAAGCCCAAAACCATGACTGGTACCAAAGGCCACAAGCTTCCACTCAGAGTGAAGGGCCAGTGAGGTAACCACAGCTGGTGGCTGACACTGAACAAGGACAAAAGGCTGAAACCCAGCTTCAAATCGAACAGGGCCATCTCGAGTCTTTAGTTTCTCATGACCTTTCCATCTATAGCCCTCTTGGTCCTGCAGAAGATCTGCTTCAGCATGGTCTACAACATGTTCTGCATCTTCATCATTCAGTTCCATCACCAGTACCTGCAAGGAACAGGATAAACTTTCATATAGCTTTTACAATGCAAGCAGTCCACCAAGCTGCAAGACTTCTCAGCAGCTGCAAAACTATAGCATTTCTCAGAGCAGGTAAATAACAGTAGAAAAAGTCTAAAAAACAGATAAGAGAAAGCAGAGAACCATGAAACAACATTTCCAAAAAACGGATCAATTTATAACTACAGAAATGAGTATTTCAAATTTTAACACATCTCCAAGTTGCACTGTGACAATCTACACTAAACCCAAAGTTTATGATGACTATTCATATTTCAATACCTGTCCTGCTGTACCAGCTACAGTCAGATATCCACTGTATTTACACAGGTAGATCTTCTGGATCCCAAGTCTAGGATCATCACTGTAAGGGTCAAAGGTACCAACCTAGGCAAGAAAACAGAGTAGCTGGTCTTTGCAGATGCAGTAACTGGGACAATAATCAAAACTCTTCAGTTTTTCAGAAAGCTTCTACAAGCAATACCTATCTTACCTTGCGAAGTGGAGGCCATTCATCCTCCCCCAGGGTGTTCATATTGTCATTGGGATCAGCATCTGTGAGAAATACTCTCACTGTGCTTAGCTTATAAAGAAGATGTAAGCAGACACCAGATGCATCCCAAAACCTCACAGTGCCATCCTCATGTCTATATGGGGGACAAGAACAGCAAATCACCCAGATGAGAGTGATAAAAGGGAAAACACTAAACATTAAACCACAGTGTTTACTAAGCTCTGAGCCTTGGCAACTTAGAACTTCAAGAAAAACATTTGGGGGGGGGGGGAGGCTTTTTTTTTCAGGTTGTGTTTTTTAAATTCCATTTGTTTTCAATGATCTGTCAGTGTGCAACTCAAGATTACTCCAAAAGTCATTGAAAAAGGAAAAAAGCTGAGCATATACATTAGCCTATGCATTTTGTCATCCTGACAAAAATACTATTACTGGAAGAGGGTGAGAGAGGAAGAAATCAAGCTGTAATCTTAGTTCTCCAGGTGCAAATTGTCAGCATTCTTCCAGCATAAGAGTAAGAGCTTCTAACAACTTGCTGCATCAAGAATGGACAAGAATTGAGTCTGAAGAACAGCCCAGAGAAATTCTCAAAACCACTTTAAAAAGAAAATTATGCATTTTTCTGCAATGGGACAATATCTTGCTAGATACTTCCACTGCTTAGCTGAATCTGTTCATGCTGATCAAACCAGACTGGAGTCAAACCTATTTTTTTGATATTCAGAACAGTGCAAGGTAAGCGAAAAAATGCTTTAAAACCCGCAAGATTAATCTCCATTTTTAGATTGGTCTCTTTGAACCAGACTGGATTACTGCCTCCATTTCTACACTAATGATTGTTTGATTTTGGTTTTGTTTTTTGGGAGGGGTAGATAACACATCAGAACTACAAATAGGTCAACTGTATAGGTTATTTGTGGACACCACAACCTGCTTGCTCAGAAGCAGTAGGAACAGTTAGCTTTACAAAGCTAGCAGCCCAGCTTTGAGAATCTATGTTGCAAAGTTGCAGCCTTCTTCCAACAAGAGGAGGAGACTTTAATCTCATGGGAAAGCCTTAGTTAGTTCATAAGAGAAACTGGAAAGGGCTCCTTGATGGTTATCAGTTACATACCCTGTTAGAAGCAAGTCCCTCTGCGGAGGATCTGGAGCTATATTGGTGCCACCATCAATCGGCCACGGCTACAAATATATTAAGGGAAGACTGTGACTTCCTAGGCAGTGACAGTGTGAAGAGAATATGCAGTCAGCAGGAGAACATGAACTTCAGTGCAAGTGGCAGTGAAACAGTCCATGCTGTTAGCTTTTGTTTGGATTAGATGTTCTTGTTCTGACACCATCTGTGCTTTTTAGAAGATATTCTACACATTTCCTCAAGAAGCTGTGCCTCAAGCTCCATGCTTCTAAATGAGAAGTTCACAACCACTGACAGCTGGGAACACTCAGACTCCCCTTCTAGCTTGTCAAAGCACAACAAAAAATACATTACATTTTAATCCCCCAGTGCAAGTCTGTATTGGTAGTGCTCTGGGAAAAAGCCTCTCTCAACCCCATTAAGAGGCAGGACAAGGTCTGTTGGGACTCATCCCTCCACACACGGTCAGCAGCAGAGACCACCCACATTCTGAGCAGACATTTCTGAAATGCATGGGAAGACATGTACATTTAAAGCTGCCATACCATACTTGAGTAGTGAATGTTCTGCTTGCTCCCTGCACTGATAATCCTCTCCCAGAGTTTCAGCGGGATGTTGGAGACGTGGTGTGAGCACGTGATGGCTGAGCAATGGAGAGAAGCCAGGTATGGAGGATGGACTGCTGGCCAGCCTGCAGTTTTCAAGTCTATAACTACCAGCTCTTCTTCTGCCAGCACCACCATAGCAGAAGGATCATCAAAATCTGCAGAAACAAGATTCATTGAGGCTGACAGAAATGACCATCCAGGGTTAATAGAAACAAGCTTTCTGTAAGGCTTATTTGAAAGTTATCACAGAGCTCTACACAAACATTTTTGTTGGCAAAACCTCTAAATGCTTCTGGGTTAACTGAGTCTGTTGCACTAATATTAATAGTTTTCAAGATACTGACAGATAAACTGCAAATTCATGTTTCTTCACACCATTTCTGAGCTGGTAACTTTTTATAGATTCCACTGCAGAATAAAAAACACTTGGTAATAGCATACTGGGCTAAATAAGATCAGTTCATACTCACTAGCACTCAAAGGGCTTTGTCTACAGCTAATTAACAATGTAGGGTGGACAGACATATATATACACCCCAGCAGTGACCCATTTAGTACTGTGTTAGGCCCACAGTCCATTTGAGGCTAAGCTGCTTAGACATAGTAATGCCTTGGGTCCTGCAGAACGATTCTCTGTTTGAACTGACAAGTATTTACAATTCAGCTCTTTTTCATTTCATTTGTCCCTGCTTCTCATCCACTGTGACAATCCTTGGACTTTTTTTTATAGAGTGCATACATCAGGCAAAATATTCATACCTCTATTAGACAAGATTGCATACAAAATCTGTTAATTGAACTTTATAGATGACAAGTGCAAATCAAGAATTGAAGAGTTTTCATTGTAACTAGAATTAAAGTGGAAAAAATCTAGTCTATAAGGGCAGTATCACAGTAATGTTTGCAAGACAGCCACAATAACAACTGGTGGGGAAAACCAAAACCACAAATCAGTTCGTGCAATTAACACAGATACAGAAACCCAAGTGAATGCAGAGCTGTAATGTGTCACACTGGAGGGGTGATAAACAGTGAGCCACAAACAAACCAGCAGCTTTTCACTGACCTCCCCTACTAACCTCTTACTTCTCTTTAGTTTTTCATTACCTGGAATATACTTGGAAGAAAGCATGTCTGTGAGCAAGCACATACCAACACTGTTCACTCAGCAAAATTAACTTCAAGTAATTAGTACTTGGCATCACTCTAGCTAGACACCCCAAGTTTCACCTCTGATTAGCCACAGCCCTAACACACCACTAAATCACTTTCTTCATCAAAGGATATTTTGTATTCAGTTTTACTTTATGTGCTGTCACTTGCAGCTACCCACAGGACTTCTAAACAGAATAAATATTATATCTGTGCTACATTACAAGATCAGCCTTTCATTCTGACTGCTGCTGCCAACAGTAGCCAATAGACTCCGTTTTATTTTTTTCCCTGCAAAAGCACACATCTGAGCTCACTGTTTATAGCAAGTATCTATTTTAAGTGCAAGCACACTAGAATTTGTCATGACTGCCACACACTCATTCACCTGCTAATAATAAAATAAAGAAAACAGGAAGGACTAGCCTTTAAAAAATTGTTTCCACAGCATATTCAGAGTAGTGGAAAGTCACCAGCTACCGCCTTGTTCTGCAGTACATAAGCTTTGTGCTTACTGAATTAAGTGTCTCTGGAATACAATTAATACCTTCGTATTGCCATTCCAAGGAAGACTGCTTAAGGGCAAACAAGGCAAGCTACATGGATCCACTAGGCTTAGGCAATCAGCCACAAGGAAGCTTGTCAACCACAGAAACCTCATTTTATTGTGAAAAAAAAACAAAACCACACAAACAAAACCAAAATCCAAAACACCAAAAAACCCCACTTCCTCATCTACTGTAACAGCTTCAACTTCCTATAACAGCTGCTGTCTATACCCACTAGAAGCCATGTTAACCTGTTAAGTTCAGTTGGTTCATGCTAAAGGACTTCTAATCACATCCAGGAATTAAGTAGCCAACAATTTATTAAAAAAAAAACATAGATTTCTTTCATCTTTAAGACTTTTGTTCCATCACCTAGAATCTCAGCTCTGAGACCTTTCTGAGACAGAAAATAAAAGGGTCTAGTTTCTTAAATGATATAAGCTAAACAGTACTTCAGGTTTAATGGCATTGTTAAGCTTTAAGTTGTAGCCCTATAGGTTCTGCACATTTGGAAGATGCTTATAAACATCATTGTTGTGTAGGGACAAACACAAAACAAAAAACAACAAACATGCACAAACCCTTCTTGTCAGTTACACTGTCCATCTTGTTACTGGTTTTTCAGTGAGTTGAAAGGGTCTGCTAAGGTTTGGGGAAAGTCAGGGGGGAAATCTGAAAGCTGCTTCATTTTGCCTACTTTCCCAAGACAATCACACCCAGGGTCTGTGGTCTGCTTTGTACAAGAGGCCAGAGGGAGCCAACCTGCATCTGTGTATTTGAATGCCCACACTTGCACAGTGTGCAGTTGAGAGCTGTCACCACCTCCACTGGTAGTACACAAGACAAACAGGCTTGGAAATTAGTCTATTAGGTAAACCAGACAATAGAAAGCCCAGGAAGATTCAGCAACAGAAAATTTACCTACAAATTCCTAAAAAGCATCTAGAGGTCTGCATTTTGGTCTGACCCAACTTCCCTCTGTGGAGCTTGAAATAGCACTTCATACTCAGTTACTTCAAGTTAACCAGAAGCAAGAACTACACCAGCATCAGACAAACAGTTCTTGGCAAAAATTCTTTACAATCCCATGACAAGGAATAGTATTATGGCTACTGTAGAATTAAGAACAACACAGCTCTTCAACAGAAGCAAAAATCTGATAAATTTTAGAATTGTTTACATTCACATTCACCAGCAGTAAGTTGTCTGTATACTGACCCTCAGTTGTGTGTCATCTTTTACTGATTACCCAGAGCCCTAGTCATAAATCCAAGTAGTAATTAAAAGAAACAGTGTTTCTGTGGGAGTAAATTCTGTTTTTAATTATTGCCTCCTCTGAAGTGCTATTTCTAAACAGCAACATTCAGATCCTCATTTCATGACCTGGTTATATCCCATGTCCAGCTTACACAGACTTGAGCTTGCAAGATCTTCTCATGAATGGAGTAGCTTAAATTTTTTGCAGAACACATAGCATTTGTAACCAACCACTGTTTCTACAACTACTGTACACTTCACTTTTAAATGGCAAATTTCTCATGGTTGGACTCAATCTTAAGGATCTTTTTCAACCTAAACAATTCTATGATTCCCTGTTATGGTCTCAAAAAACCTCTAAACAACTGACCTCCTTCACATTTCCTATGCTATTTATACCAGGGAGATTTCCAGCTGCATACATACTCCAATTCCTTAGTAATGCATTTTCATCACATACCTGCAGTAGGCTCTGAACTGAAGATTATAAAGAAGTCTATCACCCGTGATGTGAAGTCAAAGGCTGTTTGCTGACTGCCATGGATAACAGAGATACTGTGCCGGTCACCATAGCTGGCCCGGGGCATCCCTCCTTGGAATATAATGTAAGGAAGGCTTAAGAGAAAAAGACAAAGAGTGGTATACACTGAAGTGAGGAGCAAGCAAAATTTCAGAGCCATAAGGCAAGTTAAACTTTGACAAAAAAATTGTGATGAGCAGGCAAGAGAAGGGATACACCAACCTACCCATTTTTTGTCGTCTGCCAATAGATCTTGCAGATGGCTTTACAAGGAAAAGGACCTAAGAGAACAGAGTTGTCATAATTCAAGAAGTACATCTTTATGTTAAAAAGATCCTTATTCTGCTTCACCTAGGTCACACCTAAGCCTCCAAGTCAAAGAGAGCCTCCCAAATTAGTAGGCACAACCATCACCTCCCCAGATCAAGCCACATCAGAAAAGTCTTCCAGGATGCACTGACCACAGTACTACTCAGCAAAACAAGGGTTAGACTTGGAAGTTTTGAACCACTTTGCTAATGGCTAACAGGGAGTGGAAGTGCTGCTGTAGAGGCTGATTAACTCAAAGGATTGTTAAAAACAGGCATTCCTGAAACTAATGTAAAGGTGATAGAACTTCAGAAGCTTCTTAGGCTTCAAAGATGAGGTCATCCCCATTTGATGGGTTTCAGCAAATCAGAGGCATCATTTCATCACTGCTCAGGTCAACAAAAAGTACACTTAGCTCACTATTAATTACAGAAGATCCAAGCAACTCCTGCTGAACAGGACACTTGAACTGAATCACCAACACCTTTCATAAAGGGAACCAATTTCTTCAACATATTTGCTCTCCACGTTCAGGACAGACCTCAACAATGTAAAGGAGTAAAATTCAAGAAAAAAACTGGACTGGAAAATCATGTAGTCTAGGCCCATTCAAAAGTCAGCTCTGCATCTGCCATTAGGATTAAGCACTAAAGAAAAGAACTTAATTGAAACACAAGTTTCAATTTAGACAAATCTGCAACAATTAAACATCACTTACTGACCATAAGGCACAACATTTTCCAGAGGCTCAGGCTGTCTGTTGTCACTGGATACTGGCCACTGGGTGTAACTTCCATCATAGTGACAACTAATGAATTTAGTGCCATCCCTCTGCCAGTAGAGGTTCTCTAGTTGCTGAAGAGAAAGACATACAATTACTGCTCTCCAGAGAGCTGTTAATTCCCTCAAAACCACTGCATTCTCGTAAAAAATAAGCTTTGTCAGGCTCTCCCTGCACCTACTTGTCTTCAGAGTGCTACAAGAGAGAACCCTTTCTCCTCTGCCAAACTAACTTTGGATTGAATTAATACCTGGCTGCCCAGGAAATGGTGGGTCACTTTGTTATTCTGCAGGTCCCAGAGAACAGTCAAGCCCCTGCTGTATCCTATCAGGATCTGGTCAGGGTTCTTAGGATGCTCTCGAAGGGCTTCCACCAATTCACATGATCGCCTGTTGCAGTAATCTTCTGGTACCCTAGAGAATCAGAAGAGAAAACCAAGAAAAGTTTGTTCCAGGTACAGCTAATATGACACTAATAACAGCTAAGGTCTAAGAATAAGAAACAAAGCAACAAAAAGTTCCAACAGAAGAGAGTAAGTGTAATCTTTCAAGAAATCCTTCAAGCAGCAGGAAAATCTTAGGATATCACACCAGGTCTGCCACATGGACATGGATCCACTCCCATTTTCTGCAGGGAAAACCCAGGGTTTACAATTAGTTCCAGGACTAGATCCAAGGAGTGTTAACGACAGTCTGAATCACCTGCCCTGTTCTTTTGTGACCCACACAGAACAAAGGTAACATGGAAATGTTAGTATGGAACAACAGGAAGTAGGACAGTTTTCAGCAGCACTTGGATGTCCAGAGTGACAAAATCCTCATCTGGACAAACAACATCAGAGATAGTCAGAGTGGTTAAAAGAAACGGGTTATTACAGCTCAGTGTAACAGTTTTCACAGAAGTAAAAACAGGGGACAGGGCACAAGGTTGGAAGATTTACTCCAAGTGTCTCCTGAATAGCTCTGCCAATACATGGTGCCCTCCCCAGTGACAGCACTGGGTTAACAGGACAGAAACTGTTACTTAACACCTACCAGCACCAAAAGTTACTTTCACAGGAGTCACACAGATCTGAACAATGCTTAACACAACAGTGTGGCCCCAACACATAAGCTAGGGTGACATTATAACAAAAGATATGTCTGCTAATGGAATTCCACCTCTACACAGCAGTGCCTATTTGCTCACTCACCGCTGCAGCACAGCCTCAGAGGTTATGGTCCTGTCCTCCAGCACTTTGAAAGATGGAAGCTCCACCACAAAGATGTTGCCACTCTCTGTGCCAAGATACAGGACCTCCCGTGAGGAATGGGGAAGCACAGCTGTAATCTGTGTGGCACTTGGTGGAGACCTGGGGACACAAAGAGACTCTCATCATCTCCATGCAAGAAGGCTGTCATTACTCAACTTGAGAAGTAATAACTCAGAGATATTTACAGGTGCCATGTATTTGATAGGCAGAGATTTTGAGCTAGGCATTACTTTTCTGAAGGAAGAACACACTAGGCCTTAAGGTTCTATGTCAAAAGACTTTAAGAAGTGTGTGGACAAAGACCCAGATGCCTACTGACAGAAACATCTGTTCAGTGTCTCCTAAGGAGCTAAAAAGAGCTCACAAAAGCAGCAAGATCTAGTCAAACTAAAACCATAAAAGTATTTTAAACTCTGACTTAAGGTTAAGAAAACCTAAGCATCCCTTTAAGATTTACAGCTCCTGTACCAACAGAAGTGGATGCACAATAATAAAAAAGATGTCACCCTTTATATTGGTAAAATTCTCTTAAAAATTGGTCTCCAAGGCCTTAGTCAACTCCTGTTTGCTTTCCATGGACACTTCTTGAATGGATTCACAGAAGTGAGAGTCTGTAAGAATAGGACAAGCTCTAGCTAGAATAACAGCAGAGTTTTCCTACTTGCTTATCCCCAGACTAGCTCAAAAACACTCTTGAGGATTACCCAGGTGGCCCTTTCAAGGTGAAGCGGTGCTCCTCCCGCAGCTCAGATGCTCCACTGTGCTGCTTCAGGCTCCAGAGATGCAAACTGTTATCATCCAGCAATGTCACCAGCTGGCACTACAAAACCACATAGTGTGCTTTATTCAGAATCAGATTATTAAACACAACACAGTAAATGTAGCAATAAATTTGCTGCTGTTTGTAGTTCTCTGATTAAACAGGACTGCAGAGCCAGCCACAGCTCTTTATGGCAGTGGCATATACTGCAACAACAGTGCTAAAAGCAAGGGATTTGGGGGAGACAAGAAGTAGCCTCGAGGCTGAAAACCCTTTAATACAGGACAAAGGCACAGGTTATCACTGAGGGGGATGACAAGGATTTAGGCTCTTGAAAAAGATCAGGCAATGCTGTGAAGCTCAGCTAGGCAGCTGCAGGCTGTCAGCTCACTACCTCCTTGCTCAGCATGGTTCCTGCAACACACCCCAGCTTTGGGTGGGGCTGATCCAGTCTACTACACCACACTCCTTGCATTCTTCATGTCCAACCTCATTCTGGAGGGTTGTGTCAGCTCCCTTTTATGAGCCCAGCCCTGCTGGCTGTTATGTTCAAATTGAAGCATTTTACCTGCTGAAACCACACCTGCTGCAACACTCCCTGTGGGAGTTTCAGCTTGTATCATTATTTCAGCAGACACCCAAAACCACCTCAAGAATCAAAACTCCCTGAAAGAGGCCACTTGTGCACCAGGAAACAAAGTATGTGGCCAAGACACCAGTCTGCCAGTCAAGGGGAGGGAGAGTGGTTAGATAGCCACCAGACATTCAGAAAATTCTGCTTTCCTATTTTTAGTCTGTGGCAATAACTATACAGCAATCCCCAGGAGCAAGATTCAATATCCCCAAACAAAAAAGGCAAGAAGGTTAACAGCACTGTTTTGAACTCCTGAAAAGAACTACATTAGTTCAGCAGCAGCTATTGTTCTATCCATTCTGCAGAAGTTAGACCACCCACCCCTAATGAAAGAACAGGAGTTGCAAAGGGAAAGGAAATTTCTCCCTTCTGCAGCCAATTGCTTGAATTATTCTGCTTGTATTACCATTCCCAATATATTGCTCAAGATAAATGACTAACAGTTACAAACAATAAAGCTAAACTTTATTATACTCTTAAGTTTTACTGAGCATCTCCACAGCAACAAGTGCTGCTAAGAGCACAAAATGCACTGGGATAAACATTCCCAACAAGTAGCATTTGCATATACTTGGTAATAGGAGCCCAGCTGCCTGGAGCAAAGTCAACACCTGCTTAAGAGATGTCTAGGTAACTTACCTGATCTGGTATAAAGTGAATCTGCATTACAGTATTGTTTTCTTCATGTAAACCCATAAACTCCACCCCAGGAGCACCATATCTGTAGAGTCTGTTGAGGATCTACAGTATTTAAGATGACCCACAGCTACAATTAATTGATAAGAAGCTTGCTAGCAAGCAAGATGAAAAGAGATTAGTTTGAAACCATGTTTCACTTTTCGTGATCTGGACTGAAAAGCACCAATCCAAATTTATTTGTATTTTATGTGCTTGTGACAGGTTTTGCACACTACAAAACATGGACCTTTACTTCATCATTTGAGCATATGCAGAAGAGGTGCCTGGATTCTTTTTTTTTCTCAGAGATGTTTAGTGGTTTCCCAGACATTACAATCCTGCTTAACTAATTTGTAACCAAGAGACAGATGGCTACAGCCCCATGCAGAGTCCAGCCTCTGAACACAAACATCACCAGGAATGAATGATTAAGCAAGCAGAGACAGCACCAACTTTTCCTTTCTGAGCTGAATGATCTGCCTGGTTTACAGCTCATCTAACTGGTATTGTGCCATGGGAATCACCTCAGCGCCTCACATAAACACATCATTAGCTAAAAAAAAAAAAAAATTAAAATAAAAAGAAATTCTTAAAAAAATTTAAAAAAAACCAGTCACCACCTTCAATATTTAAGTCTTGAATGCCTAGATGGTCAAAACTTTGATAAGCTGAAAGCATTTCTGACCTCAGTTTTAGCCTTTGAAATAGGACTGCTTTAAACAAAAGCAACAAAAGAAAAAAAAAAAAGGAACTCTGCCCCAAATACTTAAACAACCCTGGAATTTACAACATGAAGGATTGCTAAACTTAGGCCAGATCTAGTCTGACCCTCTGCAGAACAAGAGCAGAAAGTCATCTAATACCCACATCAGCTTCTGTTTGAGCTATAATTCAGCTCTTGACAAAACAATCCCATTCTGATCAGACTGCAATCACTTTAAACCTAGGCAAGCTGTTCCAGTGTTCAGAAACCCTTGTTTGCAAATTTATCCTTAGTCTGACTTCTCACAGTATCTTCAAAGTTGCACATTTTGAGGTCAGAGAAATCCAGCCAAAGGTGTTCAAAAGAATACAGTTTGATGGCTCCTGATCGTGTTCCAATGGCCATAAGGCGAAGAAATGGGCTATAGCCCAGTGCACTGGGTTGGTGGGGAAATCCATGTTCCACAGTCTGATAGAGAAAAAGAAAAATCATCATCAAACGGATGTTTCATGAGCATTGTTGTATACAGATAGAAACAGAAGTTAAATATGGCACAGCAGTCTGAAATACAACACTTAATGGCAGTTTTTTCTGTCAAAAAGTGTTCAAACACAGGTTAGATTTGCTGAACAATAGCCTAAGGGTGAATCTATTCCAAGAACCCCTGGCTCCCCAGGCAGAATACGCCAAAGTGTAACAGAAATGAAAGGGAAATATTCTGAAAACAGTAACCCAAGCAGCTCTTCATGTTAAGATTATAAATAACTCTGCATAAGCACAGCTTACTCAGTCATCACAATACACTCCATCACTCCACATCAACTTTATTTCTGTAAACCAACTGCTCAGCACAATTTCAAAGTCTGACATAAATACTGCATGTTGTACTGTCAGCTTTATCTGCCAAATTCCATATAGGTCAGCCTTTGTGACCTCCTCTTGTTGACTGACATCAAGAAATGGTGCAAAGCTAGGAAGAATTAGAGTGAATACCTCTGCTCATCAAGAAAACTAAGCAGATTTTCTACAGGGTGGGCAGGAAAAGTAATGTAGCAGAGTCTGTTTTCCAGAGGTAGAAAAGGAACAATGGAATTTAATGAAAGCAGGAGCCTTCTAGCCAATCTCAGACTAATTTTAAGCCATTTGATAATAAAAATGTTAGTCACTAGCACAGGGAGCATTATGTTGCTTGACTGTAGTGCCAGTTTACACTGTACCAAGAGGAAGATTTGGAGCATATTGTACATATCATTTGCACACTCTGCAATAATATCCTGCAATACCTACAGGATGCAACCAAGCTGCTTGCAAAATAGTTCAGTCCAGTGTTTAGAAGTGTAAACATACAGCTATTGTGAATGTTTAGACAAAAAAAGTATACATGAACATTGAACAACATGTAGCCATGCAAAGAGGGATTTGTATGCCCAAAGAGTAATAGTGCTACTTCCTGGAAAAGATCATTATCCTTACAGTCCTGGCTTCTGGAAAATATGTTCTTTTAAGGCAGCTACAGAATAGGAATTTTTTACAAAAGGGCCTGAGGACCACTCATGAAAAAACAAAACACCAAAAAACCCAAAACAACAAAACAAAAAGTAGAAAACCCTTCATCTACAGAAGCAAGCTCTTGCATCTCAGTCCCATCCTCATTTCCATCATGTCTTTGAGACAGACCTACCACATCAATTGACTTTATGATTTATTCAAGCTACAAGGTAACATCTGGACTTTATTTCCTGCATAGTGATTTCCCAACTTAATCCCTTACAGGAGAATCAAAAAAAGTCGGTTTCATTTCTGTGGTCACACCATCAGCCTGAGGTGCTCCCAGCTGGTACTAAGTAGTTTAATGCCCCTTTACTGTCCAGGCTCAAGGATGCAGGCATAGGAGGATATGGATAACTGCACAGCCTGCCAGACTGCTTCAGTATGAGCCATTTAATCACAATTCATAAATCGTAAAAATAGACTTCCTTCCTCTAAATCATCAGTTACCCCAGTCTGAGGTCCTATTAGGTGGGGTTATTTTAGACAATATAAAATTGGAAACAAAGAAGCATTTCCCAATTTTCTGCTTGCCAACTTGTTGGACTGAGCAAAGGGGTAGCTGTTATTATCCTTTTGTATGTAGTAAACTAAGATTGGTACTACTGACTTCAAGACCACTAAGATTGTTCCTTTATGATTAATCTTCAGCCTTGCTTATTTATATTCTAAGGAAGTAATTGGTGTTGTTTGTATTAAATACAAATTGAGAAGTCAGTTTTTTCATTTCACCCTTGAAGCTGTTGCTAACCAACCTCTGCTTAGCTACATATCCTAGAGTATAAAATTAAGAACTTATCTACAGACTTGAAGCAGGGCAGTTTTCTATTCCAGCACAAAAAGGAATTTCTCTGTTCCATATTTAGACAACACAGAAAAGCTTCCTAATTGTCAAAGTTGTATGAAGCCACAGTATACAGTTCTGTGAAGAAGATTCAAGGGAACATGTTATCTTAACAACACATCAGATATTTAATTGCATCAGGTGTAGCGTGGGCAATAAACACTATTTGACTCCTGCCCAAAACAGAGTAAGGAACTTGTTAGGGAGACACTAGTGTAATTCCACTGTTAGTTTTGGTTTCAACTTGTTCAGTCACTGCACTGTCATGTCATCAGCACAACTAGGTGCTATTTCCAATGAAACATCAATTAGAAATGGTGTTTATTCACAGATTTCTTCCAGCCCAGATATGGCTTCAGCCATAATTCTCACAATAGAAAACCATGACTTATACAGTACTGTACTGCCTGTTAGGAAGCTCTCAATGGTAGCCTTAATATTGGCCAAATTATATCTTTGATGTGTCACTTTGTAAACTCATTAGACAAGTCAATAAAAGCTTTAATGTTCAAGTATGAGAGCTATGAACTGCATAACCAAGTGCATACTATTCAGTAACAATAACAGGAGGGTAAATTTTCCTCCATGTTTTCCTTCAACAGAAAATTTGAAGCAGCCCCTTAGTTTCCCATATGCAAAAGCAACAGTAACTTACATTGCTAACAGTTTACTCCTGGGTGCACACATGCAGAAGCACAAGAAGAAAGTATCAGTAACAACCACAACTACTTAACCAGTAAATTAAGAATGTTTTCCAACAGCTTTGAATCTTCAGCTGAGATGCACACAGGACATAAGGTATCTCCCTTCCATGTCATGTATTTATTCCCACAGCCAGGCGAGAGAGGCAGCAGCTTTTTGACTGTATTTGACACCACCAGAGCCAGGCATTCACATTCACTGTCCTGATTACCCAGATCTCTCTTATTTGCACCCAGCTGTTAAATCACATCGGGTCAGTCATCTTCTCAGCTGCCTTCCTCCCCTCTCTCCAGCAGCATCAGCCAATCCTTTCACCTGCTCAGCAGGTAAACCCAGCAAGGGGGAGCAAGGGGGCAGAAGGCAGCAGAGGTTACAATGGAGCCTTTCAGCAGAGCTGAAATAAGAAACTAGAGTGTCCACAATGTGCCCTCCCTCCTCAAAGGGGCCTTTGTTTCTTTGGGGATAGGTAGAAGCTTTCATTTTCATTTTCCTCAGATCAAAGATTTGTCAGACTCAGCACAGGTATGCCTGATGTCAGCAGCATTAGCAGAAATACTTCATGTCAGTCATATTTACTGCAGGAAAAATGCAGCCAAACTTAACAGTTGTTCCCAGCCCACACTAAAGCTGCGCAGATGAAATTCAGTGCAATTTTCCTTCTTTCATTTATCTCCACTTCTCCTCTCAGATTGTTTTATGACAAAGAAGAGATAAACCCAACCACAGGGAATACAAACCCTGCACCTTTGTTAATGTGTCTCTTAAAGGAACAATGAAGCCTCTATGTCTTAAATGTACTTCACATAGAAACTTATTCAGATTTCAGGTAAGCTATCCATCACACCCATTAGCAAAGGGTTATGAAAACTGAAAAGAGAGGGGAAAAAACCCTCACAAAGCTGTAAATTAAATTCCATGTTCCCAGTTTGGTAACATTCAGCTGTAAGACAGGCTGGTTCACCTGTGCATTACCCATCATCTAGTCTGACAATGCCAGCCTGAACATGTTTATTCTGCAGGGCTTGGACTTAGCCAAAGGCATCCAAATCCTACTTCCAAAAGCAGGATAAACTTAAGGTAGAAGACTGCCAAGTCACATACCTTATCCTTCATTCTATCCACCGAGCTAAAAACAGATTCTTACAACAGGTACACACAAGTATGGGAAGTTCTTACTCATACAGAGAAACATATATGCAAAACTCTGTGACTAGCAGAAATTCAGGTGTTTTTTGAAACAAACAAAACTTCAAGGACAGTTTGAAGAGCTCAACCAGTCCTTTAAAACCACCTGAACCACCTCTAATCTGGAATAGAAATGCAGGAGGGACACAGTAAAAAGACTGCAACCTAATCACTCTCAAAGGAGTAATGACAAAAAAAATGCACCGCCACCAATTAAGAAGACTTTTCTAATTTAAGTCCATTACTAGGTCAGCATGGCCAAATACCTTCCATTATAGTCACACTAAACTTCCGTGACATTATGCATTCATGATCAACTTCTGTGTAAACAATAAATGAGGGCAGGTATCCCCAGCACTTTAAGGTACAGATCTTCAATTTAGTCACTACCAGCATCACACACTGAAGAGGTGCAATTACACCACGCACATTCTCAGATCAGGAACTTTATAGATCCACAAAATATAAGCAGGTTCTTAACCAGAAGACTTCAAGTAACAACTGTTTAAAAAAAACTTGCTTCCCAGCACTAATGTGTTGACTTCACTAGCACATCAGACAAGGACAATCTTGTCAGGGAAAACATTGTGTTTCTTGGCTGCTTGAAGCTACAGCCTTCAACAGATCTGAATTAAGGACTGACTTGCCCAGATCTTCTCAGTCTCCCTAACTGTGAGTAGATATTTACTGTATTAAAGGGCAGAGGCCTTCAAATGATGTCTGGAAATACTGGAATGGGACACACCACACTTTGAGGGGGGGAGGGAAGGGAGGGGGAAAGCAAGCAAACAAACAACAAATCAAAAACTTTATGCAAGAAAAAAGTATAATGTAAAAGATCCTGGTATAATGTAATGGAATAATGTCCAATCCCTTTCCCATTCTTGTTAGAAAAGAAAAAGCTACTGTGGCTTAAAAGTGCAAATTAATTTTGCAAGGCCTTTAATTACCAAGTTGCTAATGAGAGTAAACCATTAGGAAGTGTCCAAAGTAGTCACCTCCCTAGAAACAAGATCCAATATTTCCCTTCAGGATTGAATCAAATGGAGTCACAAATCCTGATGCCAACTTCTAAATACATTACAAGTCTCCCTCTGCTGTGAAAGGTAGTTCTTTCAACCCTGTTTTGCATCACCCAAATTAAGTCTGTCTCCTGCAGGTTAAGTTTGGCCAAACATTCTCATAAGAAAAAGGCACATTCAAGGAAGAGAACCCTGAAATAGCAAAGGTTTTTCCACAGTATATATTGTATATATACTATACATACAATTTTATACACTTTTCAGTAATTCTGACCCATCCCTGAGACATCTTTGCTGAAGCTGATGTTGCACTGAGCTAAATGCAAGAAACTCAGTCCTGGTCTTCACTTAGCAAAATTTTTACTGTATCTGCACTAGGATTTTCTTATGGTAGCAAGCAGAAAATGGGCATAAAGCACTCAAGTTCCTTTCGTCTCTCCAATGGGAGGGAGGTATGCATGGAAGTGGTGTGGTTTAGTACCAAATTACATCTCAAATATCCAAAGCTAGACTTAAAGTATGTATCTACTCTATTATTTTAGAAAATCAGTGAGGCTATTTCCTAGGCTGATCTCATTCATCCATTATGTTTTTCAGCAAACTTTCATTTAAACCTTCATTTAAATAAAAACCTACAAATACATTATGCCAAATGAAGAGGTAAGTAGCCATTAGCCTAGCTGTGAATTAATACGAAGCATTTAGAAATATGAAAGCACTATGTTGCTGGCCAGGGCTCATAAGCAAAATGTCCAGTGTTGGACAATACAGCCAATGCTGTTTCTTCTTCACAGGGGGAAGGAAAAAAACCCCAACAAGATACAGATTCAGGCTAGGATAATAACAAATTCATTATTAATGGCCATTATGCTGACCAGGAGCTACCCCATTTCTACCATAGACTTTTAAATTTACATATGAAAACTGAGGTATGCTTATAACACCAAAATATAAACACGGACGAAGAACTCTGACTTCTGCTGCATCCTAACCTGTGGCTTGTGTGTATCTTTAGAAAAATGTTAACTTTCATAGCAGTAAAGACTACCTATAAGTAGCCACAGCACAGCTGGACAAACTATAGCACACTCAAGACTTTAAAAAAGCCACTGAGATGATCTCTTCTTTCAGCAAGTGCCACTCCACAGCACGACAATATGGAAAGCCAGAACTGAGAACATGCTCATGAGCTTACAGAAAACAAGTCAGGCACATGAGGGGAAAAAAGGACAGAACTGAAAAAGAGAACAAACCACTTCTCCTAAATTTAACTATTCCACCCACACTCAAGTAGTTTTTCCTTCCCTTTACACAGTGGCTTAGGAGAGATTTGCCTTGCACACATACACCTTGAAGTTTGAGGAAAGCACCATACCTTGTTAAACTGGAAAAGATCACGTTTAAGCCTTTCTCTCACTGGATCATGTCCAGGTCTTAAGAACCTTCTCATCTTCCTCGTTGTAGTATCTTGGCAATAAAGAAATCCTAACAACAAAAAATGAAAAATAATAATGAAAAAAAACCACCTCAAAAAATGAAGTCAAATAAACAGAAACAGTTTGATATAAGAAGCAAGCAGAAGTAGGTTATTTATTTTGGTTTGCCAGGTAACACAAATTAGCCAGAGCAGAGTGAGACAACATTGCTATCAAGTAACTACAACCTGATACTACCACAGAGCAGAATCTCTGGTGCAGGACTTACACAACCATTTTTACATTGCTAAAACAAACCAGTACAGAGAGGCCATAAGGATTTTAGAAGAGTTTTTACACTTGGCCATTTTGCCATCACTTCAGTGGACCTTACCCAAAGAAGCAAACTGAAGCACTTGCATAAACATTTAGACAAACCCAATCCAAAGGCAAACTCTCCAGAATCATCAGCATTATTGACCAGTAACAGTTTTCACCCCAGGTAACCCTCCAGCTATTGGTCTAAAAAGAGAAAGAACCACATTTTCAGCTCACTCCATGGGTACGGCAGAAAGGGCGCTGTGCTGCCTGCAGGCAAGCTGCATTAATTATTAACTTGCTTTTGTAAAATATCAAGCCTTACTCCCTGCTCAAAGTGGGGGTAGGGGAAGGAAATCGTGCACCTGCAGTTCAACACACACTGAAAAGCTTGTGCTTCTGGCTGCATCTCACTGCCTTGTGTCTCACAGCACCAGGAGAATCCAAGCAAGACATGAGACCTAACCTGCAATCCAGCAACCACACTGGGGATACCAGGCTACAGCCTCATATTCTGTACAGTTCATGAATTTTGTCACATCTTCACTCTGCAGAGATGCTAAATGGCAAGTGAAACTCTGCCAACTCAAGACCAAATGCTTAAATCACATCCTGACGATTTACCTGGCATGAGTTCTCCTACCTATCCTTGGCCATCTTTCACAAGCTCTAGTTTCCAGTGCACAGACAGCTTAGCTGCTTATGAGGCAGCTACTGGACACACAAGTCAGTATTTTAATTTGTTGGGCAGTGAATTAGAGCAATTTACCAGCTACCCTGTACACAACACATGCATACTGTGAGCCCAAAACTCTGAGATGCAATAAAGAATTCCTGTAGATGTTCTGTAGTAACCCATCAGAAGAGGTACATACATATGTACAGTAAGGTGGGAAGCAGGGGGGAGAAGACCAGTGTCACAAGGGAAAGAAGGGGTCCAGGAGCACCAGAGGGACTGTCAAGTGAACAGAGGGTCTTGGACTCCTGTTTCAGACTGTAGGGATGGAGTGTGATGGAGAGAAGAAAGCTTTCACAGACTGTCACATGGGAGTAGCAGAGCTGGCAAGCAAGGTGGGCTGTGTGTGCTCCTGACAGTAACAGTGGCCTTCAGTTAGTGACTTAAATCAGCTCGCTACTCCTGAGGAGCTTGAGTTGTTTTTCAAATAGTTTCTAGCAAGGCCTTAACAACCAAGAAGGACATGTTATTATGAAAAGCAAGCTCCATAGCCATATTTTGCAGCCCCTTTAGACAGCTCCCAAGCTAGAATTTGTACCTCTCTGTTGCATTACCCCCCTTTTACCTCTCCTGCTCACACTCGAAAATCTCAAACCACCTACACAGTATTATCCAGAGCTCACTAAGAGGACTGCAGCACAGTCCTGGTTCAGAGGACCAGAATATCACACCAGCACCATGAGTCTGAGTCACTTAGTGACTTAATCACTAGCATCTCCACTCAGCACAGAAAAGTGGCTCTGAGCAGTGGCTCTGAGCAGGGCATAACAGGCATCTGTGTTCATGAACCATGCCATCAGCACATGCAGGGATGGAGATGCAGAGAAAGACATATGGTAGGGGACTCCCCAAAAAGAGAGAAGGAATAAAAGTGTAGCTTACTTGGAAAGTACATCCTCCTACAAGGATATAGGTGCCCCAACAGAAATTTCAAAAATTACCAAATGATAAATGTTCTTTCAACAGACATTTCTGAAAGAGGGACATATTTACACAAGGCTGGATTTACTCTAAGTTAGCAAAAGCTACAGAGCAGTGACAAGCTGCTGTGCTATGTACGCAGAGCATATCATACCCATGTATAACAGTTTGCCCTTAGCCAGACAAGGAAAGTGCCAGAGACGCACCCTTTCCCACTGTCAATCAATATCCTGGGACCTGTTAAACTAGGAAAACCCAGAGAGAAACTCTACTAATTATCCTCCCACTTTAGAGATCTCCTCAGTTGTGACACCAGAGTCACAAAGTCACGAGCAAAGGAGAACAGTGGCCTTGATCTGAAAGAGACACAACTTTGTATTTATCAACCTGCTAGAATGCTTTATCCCAAAATATTAATTGCATCTAGAAGCATGCTTTTTAACCTGCTTATGCAACAGCTCTAGCATTCACACTCCAGCCCACAACAACTTGCTCAACTGGCTAAGGAGCATAATAGTTCAGAGTCAAGCAGAGTCAGTTCTTCTCACTTGAAGAAATGCCATCCTGGCAAGCTGATGTGTCCATTACAACCAGAGAAAGCATGCTGCAAGTCACCTCTCATTGACTTGAACCAGGGTTTCATGCCTGACAAAGCACTCATGAGTGTCACAGCATGGGAGGAGATGAGAGAAAAAGCAGGTTTTAACAAAGGCAAAGAAGGAACAGCAAAAAGCACCCACTGTAGCTCTGATTGTCCAAGTGGAATTATTACAACAAGTTTACAAGGCCCCTCTCTATTAGAAGACTTTTTTAGTACAATAACCAAGTGCCTTTTCCAATTCTAGACAAACAAGGAGATTCCACAACCTGTATAATCTCATCTTCCAGATGCACATTTATACATTAGTAGACCAGTTTCTCTACCATGCACTTTTATTGTCTTTCATAAAACTCCAGTCTCATGTGCTCTGCAGTTATCTGCCAGTCAACGTTTACAACCATGTGGTAACAGTTGTGGCTACCAGTAGCCAGAATTACCCAGTAGCCTCTGAAGCCATGCCAGGTCTGCATGTGTCTAATGTCCTTATTTTCCAGGGAAACAACTCTTAAAGCTTTCAAAGATGACCCCTTTACCAGAAACTATGTGCAACATTCTCTTCTTCCAAGATGTATTGTGGTCAGCTGTTTATAGGCAACAATAGCCCAAGGCTGAGTCAGTCCCAATTTTGCTCTTATTCAGTACATGGACACCTGATAGGAAAGCTCAGAACACTCTGTACATTGAGTTCCTGCTATTTTGTTAGCTGAATGTTTAGCTAAATATGATGGTGTACCCTTTTCCAGCCTCAAAACAAAACCTCTTCACTATTTATACAGAAAGGCAATGAAAGCACAAGTTGCAAAATGGTCCCATTTCAAAGCACAGACTATGGAGCAGTTAACATCAAAACCAGATTTCTTTTGGCTTCTTTGCTCAGCTCTGTTCTTTTTAGATGTTGGGATTTATGGCAAGTACACATGCCATGTCTCACAAACCCCCCTATTCAACAGAAGACCAAATGCCTCCTCCTAGAAGTATCACAACTCCACATTGTACTTTGTATTCATCACTTTTGCATGCAGCAATGTGTCTTGATGCCCATGCACAGCTTACTGAGACACTCAGGATATCCTCCCTCAACTAGACATGAGCTGGGGGTAATTTGCAGAAATTTGTTGCAATTTTTGTTCTTCCATGACTGTGGAATTTCAAACCAAAACTATAAAAGAACCAATAGTGTAAGTCACAATCACACAAGTTAATCCAGTTTTACAAGAAGAGGAAGCACAGGTTATAAGTTTTTACTATATAGACAGTATGAAGTATGGATACAGTCCCAAGTTAACCACACAACAAAAAATAAACCCCTAATGAGTTAATTTTGCTCATTTAGGAGAGTTGCAAGGCACCACCTGCTTGCTTCCTAGGCAACCTTTACTCACCTTGAAGAGGTTTTTAACAGGATAGGGTCACACAGCTTTCTTTTCAAAACTCCACCAAGTATCCCAAGACCTGTTAAATCTTGCCTTGCTTTAGGTCTCCTTTTCATTCCTTCCTCATCATCCCATCCTGTTTACAGGTCCTTAAAAGGGAGAACTTCTACCTATGCATCTGATAAAACTTTATCAACTCTGCTAAAATAAAAGAGCCCTTATCAACATGCTTTGTTTGAACTTCAAGCAGTCACTGCTCCTATAACAAACAGTCACCACCACGGCCTTGTCTGGACTACGTTTCTTCCTGCACCCAGAAGTTTGCCTTGTTCCTGTTACCAACAGTCAGAAACAACAGAACAGAGGTTGGGTCACTTGCACAGGAAAAAAAAAATATTCCTTAGTAACAATGATCTCATGACAACACAATGATCAAAGCATCATTGAAATACTAGTCTTATCAAGTGTATCAATTAATGGAGCTATCAGACTCCTAGGGAAATTACAAGTTTCAGCATACTTTTAGCTGGAAACCAGTGAAATAACCTCTAGCTATTCTTTAACTGGGCTGTCACTGTCAAGTTCATCTTTAAATCACCCTTAGCTGTGACACACTATCACAAGAAGAAAGCACCAGCCAAGCAGAGCTGCTAAAGCAAGGGAAGGAACAGATGCAGTACATTGAAAGGTTGGAAGTGTAAGACACCACCCCCTTTTTTCCTGGGATAAGGCTTCACCAGGAAGATGCTCTAACATTAGCCTCATCGTTTAATGAAGCCATGCAGAGATCTTCCTTATGTATCACAACTGCTGAGCAACTCCTAGACCTCCAGCACCCAGTTTCATAAAGAGGAGAAAGTGTTCAAATGAACCTTGCATGCAGTA
Organism: Calypte anna; assembly: GCF_003957555.1. Classification (NCBI taxonomy): domain Eukaryota; kingdom Metazoa; phylum Chordata; class Aves; order Apodiformes; family Trochilidae; genus Calypte; species Calypte anna. Next base: position 5,946,249 of record NC_044263.1, read on the forward strand.
CTCACACACTAGCAGAGAGGTAAACCAAAAAACCCTCACATAAAAATTACATGAGAACTCAGAGACAGTCAAAGGAACAGCTGAACAGACTGTGTCAATACTATATGCAGGTGGCCACCTTTCCAAAACAAAGAAAATATTAAAATATAATTCATAGATTTTCCAGGAGCTCTTGGAAAATAAATGAGAACCAAACACACAAATCAGGCAAGTCCTTTCACACCTTTGTGTTTGTGATTTACCAGGGACCGCCCACTTTCAATGACTTGACTAATTGTGCAAACCTTGTGTGTCATTATGACTCCTATTGTGTTCTCCTTGTCATGGGAGCATGACAACATGAAGTTTCAAAATGCTACAGCAGAACAAAGTCTTTACACAAAACAACATTATTGCACATGATGCAAAACTCTTTCTATGCTTCTACTAAGAGGCATGGTTCAAATGGACAAGCATCTTGCAACTTTGAAACATTTCACACCACAGGTAGTGGAATATATAGGTAGTATAAATTTATTTATATTTATATATATAAAGCACCTATCATCATATTGATAAACACTCTTTGGAACCACTCTGACAGCAGAGTTAACAACAGGAGTCAGCCTGTTAGTACCTCTGCACTTCTGTTTCCAACCAATTTACCCCAAAGGTAGTGGGGTAATAGAGTAAAACACAAGTGCATTTGTTTCTTAAAGCAACATAGAGATCATATCTAGGTAAAAGAAGCTTTTAGGTGAGAACTGGAGTTTCCACAGAATTTCTGCAGAGAATTCAAACCTTCAGCTACCACCAGTCCCTCCTTTGATAAACTATTTTAAAGAAAGATCAGGTTACTAGCAGTAACACACAGTAACACTTTCATTGTCACGGACTAAGTACATTTTACAGATTTATAACCCCTTACTCTTTGACATCTCTCAAACCTCTATGTCAGCCAAGAAAAGAACCACAGCTCTTCTATTAGCAATTTCCAGTAATAATCACTTTACTGTACCAAAAAGCCACTCTCGACTAGTTTAACTCCTCCAATAATTCTCTTTAGTCAGTAGCTACAGCAGATGCAATTTATTCAAAACCAAATAACATGATGATGTTCCTCAGCACCATCCTATGAGAAGGTTTGGGAGCTCTTCTCCCTTTTGAATACCATAAACTAAACAGAGCCACAAGTGCCCACAAGCAGCACTGAGCAGTAGTAGGGACTGCTCACTACTTGCACAGATCATCCTTGTCCCATCCTCGGGCCAGTCTGCCCTTTAGAAGGAATGTGCCAGGATGCACAGAGAAGCCTTGGGATGTACCACAGCTTTGCATCAGCTTGCCAGAAGCACCAGCTTCCCAAATCAAAGCTCAAATAACCAGGCAGCTGCTTTGGGCTTAGAAGCTTCACCCGGGACTTGGTAAAGCAAGATATTCCAGTTGACTAAAGTGCTCTGAGACAACTACAAAGTGCAGCATTCCCCATCAAGTAACACACTACAATGGACAACTTCTGCTATCTCCATGAACTTCTCTGACAACTATCACTACCTTCTATCTAGTCACAAGTGTAAAGGTTTGTGCCACTACACTACAAAAACACCAACCCAGAAATCTGTTTCAACCACTCTAACACCATTAACACCACCAAATATAATCACACAAAACTTTTTCCAAACTCACAAGGTTGAGCCTCACCTCCAAAAGAGATGTCAGTAAACAGCTAGTTCCCAGGGCAACATGAGACAAAGACTAAACAACTTGTTCCACCTGCTTGCTGGCTGTTAGGTGAAACGTGCTAATGTGCTCCCTCACCCATCGAGCTCTTGCAACTTTGGGGAGGAAAAATACCAAACAGTAACGTGATACATTTAATACGGGCAGTGACTTGAAGGAAATAAATAAAAGAACATGCTAACAGAATGCCCCAAAGGAGATACAGCAATTCTTGTTAACCACATCTGCTTGGAGCCAGGCACAGCAGATGGAGACCTACAAGGCCAGGGTGCACGCAGGGACATCTCGCAACGCAGGAGGGGGCGGCAGCAGGGCCAGGGGCCGCTCCGGGATGGAGCTGCAGGAGCTTCCGCCACGGACCCGCTCCCAGCCGCCCCCCGGGAGCGGCCCCGGCACGGACCCACCGGTGCCGCGGGCTAAACCAGGAAGTTCTGGAGCGGGCGGCCACCGCCACGACCTCCGCCGGGAAATCCCAGGATGTAAGAAATCCCCTGCGAGACCCTCGGCTGCGCCCTCCAGCCACAACAGAGACGAAACATCCAACTTCATAATGAAAAATAGTAAGATAAATTTAAAAAAAGAAAAAAAGAAAAAAAGAAAAAAAAAGGGAAACGAACCCTCCGAACAAACCCATCCCCTCAACGCCAGCGCTTTAAGTTTTTTGTGAGAGCCAAGGCCGGTGTCCCAGGCTGCGCCGGGGCTTCAGGTGCAGCAGCCCCGGGTCGGTACTAGCAGCCGGACTGGCCGGAGCGGGGCAGCGCGAAGGGACCAGGCACCCGGTGAGCGGGGGGACCGGCGAGCACCTGCCAGCCCCACCGGAGGGGCTCCAGGAGCGAGCCCGCGGGGCGACACAAAGCCCAGGAGGGGCGGGCAGGGTCAGCTGCCGCCCCAGCCCTCCGCACCGAGCCCTGCCGGAGCTCCCCCCAAGGATCCTCTTCCCCCGGAGCTTATTCCATCCACGGCCCCGCATCCTCCGCGGAGCCCCAGCGAGCCGCGCTCACCTGCGGGGCCTGAAGCCGGCCCGCCCCGGCCTCGCTCCGTTCCGCGCCCGTTGCCCCTCTCGCCTGCGCGGCGGCCTCTGGGCACCTCCGGGAGGGGCGCGGCGTGGCGTGGCCTATGGGGGCTCCGCCCAGGGGAGGGAGGAGTCTGGTATGCAAATGAACCCCAGCGGCGGGCTCACCTCCCCTTGATCTGGCGCGCTCATGAATAATTCATTAGGCCGCTGGCTCAGAGCAAATCGGCCACGGCCGAGCCCCCGCCCCGGCGGGAACCGGCTACACAGCATCGCGGGTCTGCGGGCCAGGTCGTGTCAGGCTCCCTCCGCCCGGTTCTGTTCGTCCGTCAGCTCCGCGAAGTGCAGCGCCTGAGCACGGAACGTGCCGACCTTGCTGCAGAAACAGAGATGGAAAAGCTTGACTGAAAACTGAAGGCTTAGTAGGGAGGAGCCACGCAACTGCCGCTACCCTGCCACACAGGGGAACGAACGGCTGGGCGAGGAATCGGTGGCTATGTGGAGCGCGGTGGCAGTCCAAGGTCTGAAATTACCTCTGAGAAGGTGCCAGTAACAATCGAAGTTTCAGACAAGCTTCCAAAAGTGATGCTTTTAAATTAAAATACTTGTTTCTGTCATCTTCTTGCAACATCCAGCCAATTTGCATCACAGGCCAAAATGAAGCACTGGTATCAGTCTGCATCATAATCCCATCCTGGTAAAGGCATGGCCTGATGTTGTGGTGCTGAGCAAGGCTGCCACAGTTTCTCAATCTTCCCTGCAGTGGTTATTAAATTGTAATTGTTTTGTGCTGAATCAGGGAGTCTCTGCCCCAGCGAAACTCACTGGGTGGCTCACATAGAGTTCATCGATACAATTCCACCTTGGCATAAGCAAATGAGGCAGACTGAAATCAACTGGAGTGAGTGTGACCTAATTCCAGGACAAGTGTGAGGACTGTGGGTCAGAGTGGAGCTCTTCTGGTGGCGCCTGTTCTTAGAAGCTTTCTTCCCACCACTTTTAATCTGCAAAACAGTCTGGGAGAATGCTGAGGGCACAGACTGGAGCTGCCAACAAACCCAGCGCCTGAAGATGACTCTCAAGAGCAAAAGCACTGCTGGAAGGAGGAAGAGGAAGAGGAAGGTGTGTGGGAGGAGCTGTCAGACCCTCGCCTCAGCAGAGCCCTGCTGACTTACAGCATCTGATAACAGGGGCGTGTTCATCAACACGACCAGGCGCAGTGCTTGCAGCAGATCCCTGCTACCTTGACCCCGTAGGTGAGATGGTGAAGTGTCCTGAGCCGACAGGAACTGCACGTGGATGCAGGGACTCCTCCAAGCTCCAAGTCACGATGCCCTCCCAGGGAACCAGGATGTGAGAGCAGGGTTACACAGCCACAAGGTTGCAAGACCATGAGCAGGCACTCCACTCAGCAGCTGGTCCCAGCAGCCTCCCCGGGACTGTTGCCCTCTGCATAACCTATTAAAATTTCTGCAAGAATTAAGAACCACACTAACGAGCTCACACTGTTGGAAAAGGCCTTTTTATTGCTCATCCTTCTCCCCACCTCCAAACAGAACACAGAAATTATCAAACAAAACGACAGCACTTTCAGGGATAAACATCAATTGGCAGCTTGAATTCCTTTAGAGAATAAAAGGCAATTTCTCCGTGTTCCACCACTGCAAAGACCACTGGGACATCCCCACTCTGACACGTAACCTGCTTCAGAGCCCGAAGGGATGGAACCTGCTCGTCAAAGCTGCAGACAGAAAAATATCCCATTGTTACCAAAGCAAGAAGAATACAGAGACAAAGCTGCCCTGGCCAGCAATTACGGCTCACTTTGCACTTAGGAGGTGAGAGTGACCCTCCCAACCCTTCTCAAGTCAAAGGAGGAGGCTGCCAGCCCTGACAGCACACTGCATGCTGGGAACTGGGAGCCATCAAATCCTTTGCCAAATACAAGGGAGACTGCACACTGCTCCATGCTGTCCTTATTAGATATGGCTCACAGGGTTGCTGGCAAACTGCCTTTGTGCTAGGAAGATCTTTAGGTTGCTGGGATCAACATCTGACCTGCTTTCCCCTCTGTTTAATTCTGCAGAGTCTGCTTGCTTGTAAAGGGAAATATTTATAAAGCAAGGATCATCCTACTTGCTCACAACAGACCTTTGTAAACTGCATTACCACCATCCCTGCTCTGGTGACTACAGCTGCAGAGCATGGAGCAAGGACAGCTTCAGTTTACACCAAAACTAGAAAAGGCAGAGACTGAACTTTGTACCTGCCTATGGAGTTTAAGTATCAGATTCTGGATCCAGCAAGAAAGGGGATACCTATCCTCTGCTTGTACTGATCTTATAGCTACATTTGACAAAGATCAAAATACAAAATGCATGGCCCTAACCCTGTAGTGAGCCCTGGGGAGGTACATCTCTGCAGAAATCCACAGGGCTCTGCACTGGCTGAGGATTCAGGTACATACAGCTCCCTGCAAAACTGAGCTGTATGTGAGTCTCATAAGCATTTCATAAATACAACCAAGGCTTCTTATTCCTGACTCCAGTAACCCTCAGAGATCAGCAGCAAGCAGATGACCAAATAGTGTGGGCTAAGCACAAGGGCTGGGGAAATTGTCATCCACAACCTCAAACAAAGAAGGAACAGAAAGAGGGGGGGGAAAAAAATCCTGGGCAGGACCAGCCTCATGGGAAACACTCTGGTGATCTGTACAGCTCACAAGATGCTGGGTCATTTATACATCATTAGGACTTCATTTCCACAACACTGCTATGCTTCAGGACACAGCATAAGACTCATGATTACCTCCGAACACACATCCTGACATAGGGCTTCCCAGGGTTTGTCTTTTTAAACTTGGCCACAGCATCTGCTTGATACACATTGAAGTCTATCTTCATGCCCCCTGAGTCCTCTGTCAGCCTACAGAAGAGAGAACACATCCATATACATTTGGGATTGAAACACTCTAGGTATAGATACAGCAGAGGAAAGTAGAAGCAAAAGCTCCTGGACTCTGCCAATCTGGGCCCTTTGAAGGGCTTGGCTCCTCAAAGGACTGACTCTGCAACTGTTCTTAATACTTTTTCCCACCCTGTATCTGCCACACTCCCTTCTTTGTGGACCCTCTTGCAAGAATCACCAATAGATACAGAGGCAAAGCATTGCTCTGCTCTACAGGGACTGCACACAAACACCACATGGGGTCTTTGAAGCAAGAGCAGAACCAGATGTCCTAAAGCCAAGGTTTTATAACCACTGCAGCAGAGATGGCAGTATACTCCAGGGATGAGGCACAGGTGAAACCCAACTTCTACAGGAGATTATTTGGCTGAGATGCAGAGAGGAAATGGCAAGAAAACAGAGCATCCCCGATGTTTTAATTGGCCTGGAATGCCCTTGCTCTGTTTCTGCAGGACCTGGTACTTCATGGAAATGTCAGCCCCTTGCTACAGATGCCACAGGGCCAGGAGCACAGCACTGCATCCTCTCAACATCCTGGATGCCAGGCAGCTCCCAAACTGCTGCTGTGAGCATCATGCAGACCTCACAAGCAGGGACAGTCACAAGACACCCCCTGTCTCTAACAGCTACGAGCTGGCTGGCTGGATACTAACCGGGAGGCTCCATCCAGGATGTGGGAGGGCTGCAGCACGCTGATCTGCTGGAGGAGCGCAGCTGGAGGGAGAAGGAACAGGAAAGGATCAGACTAGCTATTTCTCTCCCAGGGCACTCCAAGCAATCTACCACCACCCACAAGCCTTCCTCCTCCAACAATGGCTGGCAGCACCACAGTCACCACTGGCTACTTCAAAGACCTCAACTTCCTCATCTCTTCCCAGCACACAGCCCAGAACACCCTGCAATGCTTTGCATCTTGTTGGCCCTGATTTCACATGCCTAACAGCCTAGCAGGGAGGATTGCAATACAGTAGGGCATGGGGAATGGATTAGAAGACCTCCCAAGGCCCTGTTTATCCTGGCACTTGAGTGGGTTATAGAAAGAGATGGAAGGCAGAGGACAAAATTTCTTCTCACTCCATGGCTGGCTTCCTCTGTGTCTGCTTTGTCTCGGCCTTCTAATGAGATTTTCCTTCACAAGGTCCTGTCCCCTAAACCACTGTTCAGCTTCTCCATGTCACCCCTGTTTGCTGCTGCACACCAGGCAATCTTTCACAGAGCTGGGGGAGGAGGGGAAAGAGTGTCCCTGTCAAATTCCCAGAACAACCACCTGGTGAGGTAGCTTCATCTGGCTGCAGAAGTGGTGTGACAGTTTGGTCCCACAGATGTGCTGGTCGTTTCCAAACTCTCTCTTGGCTCCTCTGCTTCAGAAGGGCTTTGTACTCCTGCCAGTTGGAGCAGCGTCTCACCTCCTGGTCAGCATTGACACTGCTCTTGTATCTGCTCTCCCTTTCTTGCCGCTCCCTCTCCTTCCATGACAGCTTCTCCCGTCTCTGATTAATGCGTGTGCACCACCAAGCTGCATCAACCTCCCTCCCTGGCACATTTTCTGGCAGGAGCCCATTGTCAGGTGAGGGCAGATGGGTGCACGGCTGATCTGGGGCCATGTTTGGCAAGATGATGGTGGTAAAATCCCAGCGGGGTGCACGGGTGCCCGGGGTGTGTGCCTGGTGGTCTCCAGCCTGGCTCCTGGAGGGGCTCAGGGAGTCCTTTTGTCCTGTAGCAAGAGGAACTGAGTTTGACTTCTGTCCACTGCCAGCATCTGATTCCTCTGGCTGCTCTGACAAGGGCTTTTCATCCACAGGAAGGCAGCTGGATCCTCCGCACTCATCTCCAGCTTTTTCAGAGGTTCCTTCAGCTTTTGGAAGGTCCTCAGATACCTTATGTTTCTTTCCATGCAACCTAAAGACAGGAGGATAAAAGACAGGGAGAGTGTGTGATGGAACTTCATTCCCTTTGAATGCTGTCTCCTCCCTGCTAACAGGAAGAATGCAGTCTGCCAATCCCGAAGGAAGGATGGCAAGAGTGGTAGGACCCTCCGGACAGGTCTGCAAACCCTTGACAACAACCTCTTGGCAGGAAGGAGAGCATTTGCTTGTGTGACAAAATGAGAAGGGAAAAAACCAAACCAAAACCAAGCAGGGAACACCAATGGCAGAATAAACTTCTCAGCAGTCCTGCATAAAGTTTGAGTTCAACACCCAGGAAAATCCCAGCCTTGATCTGTACAGACACATTCCCAACCTGCCATGCAGCCTCCACACAGCCCATATGACCCAAACATGATGGACTTCAGCCAAACCAGTACAGGCCAGGCAGAAACTTTCCTGTTAGCACCATTTACTGGTAAAAGATTCAGTCCCTGCCTCCCAGAGGATGGGGCAATTCTTAAACCCACAGTTTTATCTCCCAGTTCAATTCCTGCTCAGGCAGGAAACTGAGTTGCTTGTTGAGAGAGGATTTGCAGACTAGCCTGACGCTCCCTGTTTCTTAAATGATGATGCCACCTACTGGAAGCTGTCATAACTATTAACAGAATTGGTAATTATGCCAGGTTCTGTATTTTGGCAACTTCTAGAGGCCATGTGCAAGAAGCAGGAGCCAGCTATGCTCTCTGCTGTACAGACCCAGCCCATACACTGCACTGAAGAGGTGGGTAAGAGCAAGGTGGGCACTGCTGTGTCTGCAATCCCCCTAAGAAAGTGCAAGAGGAGACAACTGCCAAGTGTTTCTTCTGCACCAATCTCTACCCTTTTTATTTTGGAATCTCACCACTGCAGTTGGGAGGCTCAGGGGTGGCTTGTCCCTGTTAGCCCCACATGAAGTACAGATGTGACCAAAAGGTCAGAAAGAGTTCAGGAAAAGCACAGCACTGCTTGGGGCAGCCAAGAAGAGCTGTGCCTGACAGGTCACCCACAGCACAAAAGGCTGAGGATGCTGTTCCCAATCTGCAAAACCTGGAAGCAGATGGAATAAGGCTTGGGCCACATCCTTACCGGGGGCTGGAACTCCTCCTCCTCTTGCAATGGTGTTTCCCAGAGCTCTGGCAGTGACTTTCCAGGTTCAGTTGCCTCTCATAGGGAGAAAGGACAGTGCTGTAAGGAGACACCAACACAAGCTGACAGCAAAGCTGGGCAATGGAACAACCCTTCTGCTCAGCCCCCACAGTACAGCAACAAAAACCTTTTCTTCCAGGCATAGAAAATCCACAGGCAGGACCAGAACAGACCACAGTTCATGCCCCATTTCATGCTCCCAATCACCTCCTCAAGAGGGAGGAGCATAGAAGGGTAGAGTGCCACTTTGAGCCTTTAGTCCTCCCAAGAGATGGAATGCAGGGTCAAAGTCCTCTTCTCTGCCGTTCCACTGGGGCCCTGAAGTGGCCACAGAGCTGCTCAGGGTTTTCAGAAAGGAGAAAGCAGCATGGAAAAAAAAAGCTGGTTACCTGGAGTCGAATCTCAGTACAATATAACCCAGTTGCTTCAAGTGGCTGAACACCTTAGAGCAAAGGAAAACAAGAGAGTTAAATGACTACCCTAAAACCCAACCATTTACTTCAGTTCTGCTATGAGGTAAACACAGTCACTTGCAGAGAAAATACCAAAGGAAAGATCCAGCACAAAGGTGGGATGACAGGAACTGATCTTTTGGAAAAAGATGAGAGGGGAAAACTGAGAATAATTCTTCTTCCCTCCTGAACTGCTCTCAGCCACTGGCTGGGCTCTCTGCCTTGATCCTCCCTGAAAGAGCTGGAGGTCCCAACACACCTGGTAGTATGACAGGCTCATGGCCTCCTGGGACAGCAGGGTCTCATAGGCTTCCTGGATTGACATGGGCAGATCTCTGTAGAGGAGCTGGATATAGCCCTGCAGGGGAAAAAATTTGGTGTTGAGAGTTGCAAGCAGAGGAGCAGTGGAAGCAATCTGGTCTCACTTGACTGTCTGCCACATTTAAATTTCTTTCTACCACACACATCAGGAAGAGATGCCAAGTAGCAGCCCCAAAGATCTCTGCTTAAATGTAAAACACATACAGCTTTACTGACTGCTATATAACTCCCATGCCAACACCCTTCACACAGTAAGATCTTAGTGCCTAAATGTGGCCCTACCAAGCTGGATACAGTTTCAGTAACTCCTATCAGCTTCTTAGAGAGGCACAGAAAAACCATGCTAATGAACTTCTGAAGACTGCTGTTGCAAAATATGTAAGAGACACTGGGGTCATGGGAGGAAGTCAACTTCTGACAGAGGAGGCACTGACCAGTCTCAGGATTTCTCAGTACCAAAATATTTATTCCAATTAACTCCTGCAAGGAACAGAAGATCTCATCTCAAAGATTGGTTTGATCTCATCTCCAGAAATGCCCACAATGGTGTGTTTTCCTGGACTGAGGAAGTTCAGTTCCCTGTAGATTTTGGTTAAGAAGCAACTGATATATAAATGTGTGTTTCACTGCAAAGTAGACAGAGATCTCAACAGAAAACTTCATAACATGCTCCTCATGCCTCTCTTGTTTCTGATAAGTGACCTGACTTACTAGTTGCCCTCTCCTAGTCTCTACTGTCAGATCTTCACAGAAGCAGGTTTAAGATGATACCAAGTGGATAACCTGGGCACTGATCCAACTAACAATCCAATCAACACAGAGGCTGTTCTGGAGTACAAGATATAAACCCATGGCCTGGAGACAGCTCCATCAGCAAATAGACCAAAAGAGACAATTCCTCCAGAACCAAGTGTTTACCAGCTGCTCAAACTGCAGAACTCACCAACTTAAGCCAAGTGATTTCAGACTTCAGTCTGAAGTTGCTAAAGGTCTTCCAAACACTAAGGAAGGACCCAATGTCCCCATCCACACATGGATTTCCTACTTACACACTCCAGCAGGTACAGAGCTTCCTCAGGCAGCAGGCACTGTTTGCCATGCTTTGTGAACCCCATGGTGTGCCAGAACTTCCCCTGGAACAGAAGCACAAATCCCTGATGGGCTCCTGCTGACAGACAGGCTCTCTCCCATTTCAAGCAGCAAATTAAGGACTCTGCAATGGCCAGTGGGAGATGATGGCACTGAGCAGACTCTGCAGCAGACTCACCGCAGGGGACTGCAGCTCTATAATGCCCTGTTCTGGCTTCCACTCAGCTTTCACCAGATTCCCTCTGAGAAAGTTAAAGATTAGTTTGTTATTACCAAGCATGTCCTACAATCAATTCCTACTGTGGCAACACAAGCAGCTCAGGAAGGTATCAAAAGTCAGCAAACTTCCAGGTGGCATTATTACAGGCCAAGGGCTTAGACAGACAAAATCTTCTGGATCTAGCAGAACCAGCTGAAGATTTAATCAACAGCAGTCAGTGTGGAGTGTCTCCAGACAGCACTGCAGACATCTGTCCAAAGGATACAGCAACCTGCTGGAGATGTGTGGCCATGGTGCATCACACAACAGTTCAAAAGCTACCGAGACTCTCAAACACCTATATCCCACCCACATGGTCTCACAGGAAAAATTAAACAGCAGAGAAAACGTAGAGGGAGACTTTGCAAGAATTCAAACGCACTTTTAGGAACTGGCCCAAAGAATGAGGAAGTAAGACAGGAAGGGACCAACCCAGGACTTGTTCTATGTGTTCAGTCAAGACTGCAATCTGCCCGACCGCAAGGAAACCCAAAGGGACAGCGCGCTGACCCCACAGCCATGCCAGCTGCGTTCTGCTCAGGGACACCCCCGGCACGGACAGCCCCGCGCTCTGCCCGCCCGACACGGTCCCTCCGGGGACAAAAGCAACATCCAGCCCCGTCGACATCCTTGTGACCCCCGGGACTCACAGCCGCTCCCCTCGCTCCTCGGACAGAAGCTGCCACTCCTCCTCCCACCACCGCCGCAGCTTCTCCGCCTGCTCGGCTGAGCCGTCGGGGAGGAAATCCTTCTGGCCCCCGGAGCGCCGAGGGCCTTTACGGCTGCGGGGCGAGAGGGGAGACATGGTGAGGGGAGACATGGCGAGGAAAGTCCGTCCCAGCACCCACCCACCCTGCAGCCGCCGCCTCCCCCCTGCCCGCCCGTACCTCACCGGCTGCGACCCTCCGGGCTCCATGGGCACGCGGGAGCCGCTTCCTTCCGCCTTCAGGCAGAGAGCAGCGAGGGCAGCGCGTCCCCTGGCGGCTCGGAGGGCTGCGAGCGGCGGCAGACGGGAAACGAGGATGGGGAGTCCGAGCGGACCGGGACACCCACCGGACCGGGACACCCACCGGACCCGGCACTGAATTGCACGTCGGGCCACGGAAGCTGTGCGCTGATGCCGTGCCAGGGCTGTGCACTGGAGGAGGTGACAGCTGGGGTTGGACCCGGTGGTCTTTGAGGTCCCTTCCCAGCTGGCGTTCCGTGGTTCCGTGATCCGTGACAGCGCTGTGTCCCGAGAGAGTTGGGATGGGCTCGGCCCAGCCGCTGTCACTCTTTTCTCCACAGAACTGTGAAGAAAATAAGGTGGAAAATCTCACTGGTGAAGATAAAGGCGGGAAGATACCTCTCCCGTTACCACCAGGGGAGAAAATACTCGACTCTGAGGAAAACTGATTTATCACTGGTAAATATTAGATACAGTGTGGGTATCTGCTCCTGCAGGGACTCCTCAGGGTGCTCCAGAGGATTCTGCTTCAGCATCTTGACCTTGACCTTCTCCTCTCCTCTCTGGCAGTGCCACTCTCACACTTTGTCCTCTCGGTGTCACACAGCATTTTTCCCTTTTTAAGCACATGTCCCCAGAGGTGCCACCAGCATCACTGATGGGCTAGGCCATGCCCTGCAGTGGGGCTCTTGGAGCTGTCTGGAACCATCTGGAACCATCTGGAACCCCAGATGTCTCTCAGCCCTGGTGTCTCCTCACAGAGCCCCACAGCCCCCAGGACAGAAGCAGGGGAAGGAGGGTTTTCTCTTTGTGACTGTCACTATTTCTCAGGCTCTGGCAGTGGCCAGGGTGGTTTTGGTACCACCAGGATGTGTGAAGCATCCAGCAGTCCAGCCAGGCTGCAAGACGAGGAACCCTCCCACAGCACAGCCTCACATCTCTGCTGACACACTTGGATTCACTGCCTGGGGAGGCCTGAATGGACCTGAAGGGGAAATGCAGAAAGTTCAAGTTTCACCTCAATCCCATCTCCTGTTGCTGTGGCAGAGCTCGTAGGAGTCACCAATACAACTTTCCCCCCACCAGAGTCCCAGGTTCCTGCTCTGGTTTCCCAATAACCGTCCTTTGACAAGGTGCCAGCATAGGCAGATGAATGGAAAAACCATTACCCCCTTTTTTCCACTGAATGGTTTAATTTTAATTTCCTGCTTGATTATTTCCTCCTTCTAAATTGAGCCTTCATCCTGCAAGGGGGTCAAGTGATTATGGTCAGTGGTGCCACTCTGCAGCACATAGGGGCATGAGGACTCACAGAAAGCACAAGGGACAGTGGGCTGTGCAGTGGCAGTGCTTTTTCTCCCTGTTTTCAAAAAAAAAAAAAAGTATTTTGGAGGCTACTTGGACTGCCTGGTTTTAACATAATCCCAGGATGCCATATCCTGTGGCTTTCAACTTACGGCCTGTCACCCCTTTGTTTAACTCAGCCTCCCCTTAAAATAGATGTGTTTAGATTGCTCCAGGAAAGGCTCTGATCCAGAATTTGCTTTTGTCACCCACTGTGATTACAAGACCCAGAAATGTCAAGACTAATCTCATTTCACTTTTCTTTTCAATACTGGGATTTTATCTGTCACAGGGTAGGGGTGGGGGGTCCTGTTCCTCACAGGGCACCAGCAGAGCCTTGCCCCTAGTAGAACCCCCAGTTGTCCCCAGCTGAAGCCTCTTAATCAGCCTTAATGAACTGATTGTCATCAGCTGGGTGTGGGTGGTCCTGGAGGGGCTGCACTTGCTCTTCCCTGCTTACAAAAGGAGGGTGAGTTGAGCTTGCTTTTTTTCTCTTCAGATGTTTTTCTGGGATTAAGATTGTGGTGCTCATGGTAGGTTTGCTTTTTTTTCTTTAAGTTTGGGGTCTTTCCCTTTGCTCTGCCCTGGTGCTTCAGTGCAGCAGCTGTGCATGGAGGTAAACTTAAAAAGCAGTTGATGAGGAGTCTCTACCATGAGTCTTTGTGGCAGGACTGTGAGAAGGTGGAGAGCTGTAAGATGTGTTTCTTGGAACTAAAGTAAGAGTCACTGAGCTGAGCAGTGGCTATGTTTTGCTATGAATGATCTGCTCAGGTATTCCTGTGAGCTGAAATAGGATGGACAATGGCCTGTGAGTCTGGAGGCTCCAGGAAGGAAGAATTATGGGGATGTGACACCAGGTAGCAAAGAATCCTGCCTTCATTTTCTGGATGGCATGTGCCAGACATCTATGGAAGAAACTGATGGTGGAGGCCACAGCTGCTTCTTAATCTCCTGTGGAATATTGCCCTTTCCTAAGGGCTTGGTTTGACTGGAGGGACACAACAGTTAGTGCACCAGGACCACGGGTTCTCAGAGCAAGTAAGTGCAGTGTTTTTACTCACTTTTTTTTTCTTTTTTTCTTCTTTTGTAAATAGAAAAATGCTGTTAAAGTGTAAAAAGCCTCTCGGAACTGAAAATGTGGGCAGGTTGCCTCTCCAGAGCAGAGGAGCCTGCTCCTGTTTCTCCCTTCTGCTGATCCCAGGTCTCTAGGGATGAGTAGAACAGAGCTGCTGTGTGAAGGGATGGATTTGAGCCCTTTCAGTCCCTTTCTGTTGTGTCCAAGTCATGCTTGTGCAATCCCTATAATCATAGCTTCCTTGTGGTTAACTCCTGGGTGAACTTGGTGTAAAGTAAAAACACTCATAGTATTTTTTTGAGAAAGTAGGAGAAAGTATGGTCTTGGGATTGTTGGTTTTAGTTTTGTGTAGCATGCTAGGCACAGCCAGGTGGGGATTGTGTGCTCTGAGCTAAGCAGCTCTGCCAGGTACAGCTACAGCTACCTGCTCTAATCCTTGTTTTAACAACTCCTGCAGTTTCTGGCATCACACTTGGAAACATTTTAGTACCTCTGCAGAAACCAGCTGGGCCTTGGCTGTTCATGGCTCAGACTTCATATATTTGCCAACAAATGTTACCTTTTGGAAAACAATGTCTGAGATGAGTAACATGGCCCACTTCAACTTCATTGCAATCCATGAAGCATGTCCTGAATCCAGGAGATTTTGTGTGCTGATGCTTGATATGATTTGAGACAGAGAGTGCTTTTACAAATTCCCCAAAGCTGCCAAGTGCTTAAATTCTTGTCTGTTGCAATACATGTGATGTTATCACAGTTGCTTAGCTAGTAGCATCACTGTTTAACAACTCATCACAGGTTAGCAGTAGTTCAGCATACAACTGCCTAATGTTGTACTTAATTATGTTCGAGTGGAAAATATCTCAATTCTGAGCTTCTCGAGCATCTTATAGACAATTTCTTACAGTAGAACATAAGGGAGCATTTGGCAATAAATTACAACAGGATTTGGCGGACCTTAAATATGCATTAAAGTGCTTGGTTTTGGATGAAAAGCAAGTCACTGTGTCAGGTGTTGTAGCTTGTCTGGGAGGTGTGGGACCAGTCTGTTTTCTAGCCTCACCTGGGAGTTTTTGGCAAATTCCTTGTTGCTGTAGGATGCATGTGATGCCTGTGATTGTTCCTGCAGCGTGTTATAGCTGGGAGTTAGGGCAGGGCATGGGAAAGAGCCTTTTGCCCCAAAAGAAGATCATTGTTTAAGGTGTCTGGGATGAACTTTTATTGTCACATGTCAGAGCTGGGATTGGGAAGAGGTTTTTAAGGGAAAAAAAAACAAAACCAAAAAAAACCCAACAAAAACCCAGATGCCTGTCTTTGAGAATAGGATTTTGGGGATTAACCATGTAATACTTCTGCCTAGCTAGTTTGTGTGTTGTGTGCACTGGCATCTTCTGATGACTGAGAAATGGAGGAGCTTAAATTTCACCTTCTCAAAGTTTGTAGAAATTGCCCTGCTGTGACCATTTACAGACTACAGCACAATTCTTGGGGCTCTGCAGCAGGAAAACTGATAGAATATTTGTAGTGCAAGTTTGTGGTTGGCAGTGAGCTGAGGCCCCAAGTAATGATCTGAACCTGTGCTTGCTCAGGAGCAAGGGGCAGCTGGGGGAGCTCCTGGCTGATTTGGGGGAGTAGTTTGTTCTGATAGCTGCTGCTGTCAGTCATCCTGGGGGCACTGAACTTCACAGTAGCAGTCACTGATATATTTGTTTTTCATTTAGAGCTGCAGGAGCACTGCTTGTTCCCCAGTGGCTGTTGCAGCTCACTGAACCTCTTGTAAGAAGTGCTTCAGCTTCCTCAAATGCCAGGCCCAGCATGAAAGGTGTGGCTGTAACATGTCAGGAGGAAAAAGTACCTGTAGGTTTGCCTTTTAGCAGAGTGAAGAGTTCAGTGGGTATCTGCAATGGGAGATAGAGGACATGATGGAAATGGACCCTCTGCAACTTCCTTTGATCCTGGAGTGGCTGCTTGGCTCCTGTGCCAGCTGCTCCCTTGCTTTTGTGTTGCTGTGCATCAGGAAGCACAGTTCAATGGAAGAGATCCAGACACGTGGGCCTCAGGTGTGGCTTGAGTAGTTCCCATTAGCATGCAGTTAAATCAACAGCTTTTATTTCATTTATTTCAGACTGGCACTGTGAACCTTTCACAGGCCAACCATGAAGCTTTAAAAGCTGAGAGGTGGGATGGGCTGAACTTGGGGCCTGGTTGGCACATAGTCTTTGTATGAAGTGCTCAGAACAAGGTACTTGAGAAACAGAGGTGAAGATAAATCCTTTTCTCCTGAAAGCCTCATTTTCCTTCTTTAAGGAGTTCCAGATGTTGCTGAGAGCTGTCAGTAGTTGTAGGAATGAGTAGATTTCAGCAAGAAGCTGTACCAGAAGAAATGGCTGTGCAGCTTGAGCCAGGTGTAACTTTATCCTAATGCATCCAGAGACACTACTTCCTTGGTGCACTCCTACAATGAGATTGAATTTATGCTTCTTCCTGAGCTGACTCTGAAATACTTCCTAGCAAGCTGCCTGGCATACAGGGGACAGCATTAGTAGGGAACCAGTTTTGTTGGAAATCATCTGTGATGTGGGTTTGCAGCAATTGCACCAGCCTAGCAGGATGGGGTGGGAACAGGCAAGGTTAAGCTGAAATATACCTGCACATCCCAAGGTAACCCTGGGTACAGAAACCTTTCTGTTCTCAGTGTGCAGTGCTGTAAGAGGATGCCTGCAGCCAAGCTGATGTTACAGTGTGCAGCACTCCTGAAATATAGATGGGAGCCTCCAGGGGCTGTGTCCCTGCCTGTTGCTGCTGGGTGGGAAGGAAGAATGGTTTGCAGAGTGGGGAGCAAGGGCAACGGAGATGATCTCTTCCCCCCTTGGGCAATGGCAAGGCCAAAGATGCCAAGATTGCCCTACAGTTTTGGTATTGTTCTTTTGGTTATTTTGTTTGTGGGTGTTTTTATTTTTAAGGATGTTGAAAGCTTGGAAGGCATGTAGGTGGAAATACCTTGGAGGGAGGGAATATGAGAACTTAATCTGCTTAGTCCTTATCAAACTAAGGACTGTGTGACTTAATTACACTGTAAGTACTTTCCCAGATAGCAAAGAGCATTTTAATCTTGAAAAAAAAAAAAAAAAGGCACAATGAGAGCCTGTATCTGAAAGGTAAGATCAGGAGATATTGTGCAATCTGCTAATGTCTTCCAGGACAAGAGGAAAATTTTGTTTCTTGGTGGGATGGCATGAATTGGCCAGACTTGTCTTGCACCCTGACTAAACCAAGCACCTCACTGTTGGGCTGGCAAGGTGAAAGTCAGAGTGGTCAGATGGGAAGAGGAGGAAGTGGGCTGCCTTGTCTGGACTGGGAGGCTTCAGAGTCCAAGTTCTGAGACCCCTGGTCACCTTTGAACATCTGTCCAACCTCTTTGCTTTGGCTCCAATGAGCCATCTGTGGGTGAGGTGGGCTGATGGTCCTGCCTTGGGCTCTGCCTCCACAACCTCTGGTGTCCAGAGGATGTTTGGTGAAAGAGCAGCAGCCGTGGGCTTCCCCAGTGCCATGTTTCCTGGAGGTGGTGGGTGGGGGGCAGTCTGTGCTCAACGTGAGCAGAAAAATTACTATTTCTGGCTCTGTACTTGCACTTTTAATCGCTGCTGTTGGCATGATAATGGCATTGTAATGGGATTATTCATGTGGTGTTAATAACTCTGGAGTGCTGTATGCTGGATCCTGCTTTCAGCTGCACCCAGCACTTCAGCTGCGCTGAAGCCAAGGGAGCTGTACTGACAGATCTGAGGAAAGTCAGAATCTGATGTTAAAGAAGTTTGCATCCATTTCCAAAGCATGACTACAGAACAGGAACAGCATGAGCCCTACTACTGGCATAATTCCATTTAAATGACATATCTGCAGATGGAAAAGCTGCCAGTGGGTCTTCCTGGTGGTGTAGAGAGACATGGAGCCACCAGGCTTAGAACACCTGATAAAAAGGATTTTTTTTCATTTTTATGAACTAGAGATGAAAAATGTGTGGGCCAAGGGTAACTTCTGTTGCAAGCTTCAAGGAGACAGCAGGTCTTTGAAGGAAGATAGAGGAGAATGGGAATGTCCACCTAAAATCATGTTCCCTCTGTGCTTGCCCTGATGCTAGAGGGACACCAGGTCTGAGCCCTGTATGTAAGGGTGCAAATAGGATGGTGCAGCTTTGGGCTATGGCAGGGCCGGGCTGAGCTGGGATGAGCCCAGCCCTTCCCCTCCCCGCCCTGCCCGGCCTGGCCCATCTTGGCTCGGCTCTGCCCCACCTCACCCCGCCCTGGCCCAGCCCGTCTCTTCTCTGCCCTGCCTGATCTTCTCTGCCCTGCTCTGACTTGCAATGCCCTGCCTGGCCCATCTCTTCTCTTCCCTGCCTCACTGCGCCCCGCCCGGCTTTGCCCCATTCTGCCTTGCCCGGCAGTGCAGGGCAGACCCAGGCAGAGCCGGACAGGGCAGAGCCGAGCCGGGCCAGGCCAGGAAGGGTGAGGAAAGGGCAGAGCAGAGGAGGGAAGGGTGGGGCGAGGCAGGGCAGAGAAGAGACGGGCTGGGCAGGGCCAGGCAGGGCAGAACCAGGTCGTGCTGGCCCGGGCAGGGCAAGGAAGGGACAGGGCAAGGCAGGAAAAGGCAGGGCAGAGCCGGTGAGGGCAAGGCAATGCAGAGCCGAGTAGGGCAGAGCCAAGCTGGGATGGGCTAGGACGGGCAGGGCAAGGAAGGGACAGGGCAGGATAGAGCAGGACAGGACAATACAGGGCAGGGCGGGGCAGAGAAGGGCAGAGCCAGGGAGGGCAGGAAAGACCTGGGCAGGGAAAGGACAGAACTGGGCAGGGTGGGGCGGGGCAGGGAAAGGGCAGAACTGGGTGGGGCAGGGTGGGGCAGAGCCAGGCAGGGCTGAGCTGGGATGGGCCAGGCCAGGCAGGGCAAAACCGGGCGGGGCAGGGCAGAGCCAGAAAGGGGAGGGCAGGGCCTTGCCCTGCCCGGCCTGGCCCATCCCAGCTCAGCTCTGCCCTGCCCGGATCTGCCCTTGTCCCCCCTCTTGTCCCCCCTCTTGTCCCCCTCTTGTCCCCCCTCTTGTCCCCCCTCTTGTCCCCCCTCTTGTCCCCCCTCTTGTCCCCCCTCTTGTCCCCCCTCTTGTCCCCCCTCTTGTCCCCCCTCTTGTCCCCCCTCTTGTCCCCCCCGGCCCTGCCTGGGATGAGAAAGCTTCAGGGAAGCATTGCTCTTGATGAGCTCTATTTGCAAGAAAATGGAGTGGCATTGGAGATGTGATCTACTAAGGAACCCTGGCAGCTGCAGGCAGCTCAGTTTTTCTCTGGGTGATGGTGCCTTCTAGGCAGAGTCCTTGTTTAATTTAGTTGTGTCGGGAGGTCACTTGGAGTGATTTCCTATTAGCTGTTGTCTTGTGTGGAGAATGGTTCCTCTTAATGGTTCTCTCCCTTCTGCTAGAGATGGAAAACTGGAAACTAGTGAAGACCCAGACCCCCCCAAAATGCTCTTGCTTCTTAGAGAGAACAAAGATGCTTTCAGTTCTTTCTTTTTGTGGGGAATCAGCCATCTAGCACCAGAATAACAGGCTCACAAACAAGTAAACAAACTGGATGTGTCAGCCCAAAGGGTAAATACTTCCATGGGACTAATGCAGACAGCTCTGAGTGGTGTTGGGGACTACAGGACTGGGGCCTCATCATGTGAACAGCACTGAATGGTGCTGGGTACAGGAGTGGCAGAGCTGTACCTTTTCTGCTGCACTAGGATGTGTGACTGATTCTTAATCCCACCTGTCAAAACTTGCCTACACCTGGAAACCAAAACATCCTTATCCACCCCTTGTAGAGTTAGAGAACAAAGGAGCTCAAACAGCCACAGGTGGAAGAGGCAAAGGCTCCAGTGCTTCAAGAGGCAGCAGGATGGAGAGCTGGGCTTGAGCCCAGGGCAGTCCCTGTTATCCCCAGGGTGATGGACCTGTAGCTCCAGCTGTGTAAGCAGATGTTGATAAGGATTAAATGCTACAGACACTTGCATTGGCTTCAGGGCTAGTGAATGGAAAGCTTCTGTTTTGTATCACTAATAATTCTCCAACCTAGTTTCTCTTTCTCCCTTCAAATCAACATGTCTCCTGGCAGCTGTCTGCTAAATCCCTGGCAAGTTTTGTAACTGGCCCCATTTCCCTGGCAGCTCTGCAAGAGCAAGGCAACTTTTGTCATCTTTACATTCCTCCTAACGCTTTCCTTTCCTGGTGAAGAATGATTTTTTTTTTTCCTGCTGTCTTTGGTCCTTCCAGGCATGGCTTATGGGGCTCTCGAGGGGCTGGAGGAACAGTTTATGTAGGTTCTCCCTGACAGCATAGCTAATTTCCTGATAATGCAGAGAAACAGGAGTTGTAAATATTGTTTCCTGTTTCCTTTTGGGGATTTTTTTCTGTGTGTGTTGGGAAGTAGATGGGAGCTGCAGCTGAGGCTCTTACTGGTTTGCTGGTTAAGGTAAGGTTGAGATCTCTGGATGCTCTTGGGCACTGCTGTAGGACTTTGAACAAATACTGATGCTCCAGTGAAGTGGCTACAGAGATGCCAAACACTGGTCCAAGACTGTCCTGTGCATCAGGGAATCTACTTCTGCCCAAAAGTTGTGTTTGGGAGAGAAAGAGGAGCATGAGACAAATCCTGCTGTTGGCTGCAGCACTTACAGGACTTGGTTTCCTTCTGGAGAAGGATCCTGCTGCATTTCTGTGTCTATGAACCTGCTGGAAGAGAGAGGTTCAGGTCTGTGCTTCCTCTGCTTGCCTGCAAGGTCTGCCTCATGTCAGGAGCTTACCAGGAAACAGCAGAGCATCGGTGTTGGATGGTTTTGCAGCTTTCACTTAGCACAACTTCAGCTGGTGCCAGGATCCTGTTTGCTGGGATGGGATGTGTTAATGACGGGGCTTGTCTCAAATCTGTCCCAGCTCTGCCTGAGCAGCATTTAGCAGCTTCTGTCCCAACTTGCTGGTCCCTAAAGATCCTGTATTGATTTTGCATGTTGCTGCTGAAGGCTGATTTGAATGTTGCTAAATGTTTTGCTCTCTGCTTTTGCCACCTATTCCCCTGACCTGATTAGCACTGTGACTTTCTTCTGCTGGCTGCAGCCTAGGGTTCCCCAACATCAGACCCCTTAAGGTAACACCTCTTTACCAGCATTTATGTGCTTAATGTACAATCAGGTAATTGCTGTGCAGTTTCATACCCAGGTGATTAATTGGAAGCTCACCCAGTCAGAGACTGTAATAACCTGCAAATTAAGCTTGCTTTTAAATCAAGCCATGCACTATAGTAGCACTATGGCTAACTAACTCTTCAGATTTAGACGGAGGTGTTACTTGTCTCTCCCACTCAAACCATGATGGCTTTAATGTGACTTCTGTGTGTCCTATCACTCTGGAGCACTGGGGAGCCAAAAGAAAGATCTTTTTGGGCCATCAAGAGCAAAGGGTGTGGTGATACATCTTATTGGCATCAGGAGCACCAAAAAACTGCCATGTGAATCAGACAAGCACAAAAACTAATCCTAACCCCAAACTTTACATTTAATCACCTGATGTTGGACCTGGCCTAAAATAGCTTGAGGATAAGGGGAGAAAAATTCATTTTTGCTTGTTTTGCAGCTTCTGCACCCTTGATCCAGCCAGGTCAGAGTCAACAGGCTTTAAATGAGCAATCCTTGGTATTTACATCAGTAAATTCCAAATGCCTTTTCTGTTTTCCACAGCTTTTAAGATTTTGGGATGAAATTAGCATCATATGGGTCCATCTCTCAAGGACAAAAGCTTCTGGGAACTGATTGTTGTCAGCAGTCCAAGTCTCAGCATTTCTGCAAAACCAGCCTTTCCTATACTTGCTCTAAGCTTTAAACACTTCTTACCTTTTTCTTTGTTTGATTTTTCCCTTAAGAGAATCCTTTCAGAGATGCTTGTTAATTCATCTCCCTTTGAGCAGGGGGTCCCTGGGAGTCCTTGGTATCTGTAATGCTAAACACCAGCCATCCGGGCTGCCTCTTGGGCAGTTCCCTTGCCTGCATTGTGGTTGGCTTCCCCCCTTCCTCCTGCAGCTGGGACCTGAAGTCCCACTCATTCATTTGTTAATCCCTTTCATTCACTGCTCATTTGTTCGTATCATCTGCAGCATGAGGAGAAAATTTTGAGCACAAATAGGAATTTTTCTCTATCGAAATAAAAGCTGGTCCATTTAAATCGTTTGTTCTCTTTGAGATTTGCCTGTGTGCAGATGAGAGGGATGTCTTCTATAATGGAGTTGAAGCCTTGGTGTTGAGCAAGGACAATGGGAGAGAAGATTGTCCTCTTCCTTTTGTATTTCACCTCCTCCTAAAAGGGGATCAGATGAATTTTCCAGGGCAGATGGATCAGTTTTAATGATGTACCTCTGCTGCTCTGGCCCCCAGCAAACAAGATTAAAGCAAAGAGTTTTGCTGATTTACTCTTGTTTTTTTAGAAAGCAAAACTCCTGTGTGGCTCTTGCAGCACAGCCCCTAATCCAGTGGCTTTAGAATATGCTCTGGGCTGGACTGTGAGTGTGATTGCAAATCAGACTGCCAGTTCATTGACCCTTTCCCTGGCTGTGTGCTCACAAAGAGCCCTGGCAGGTCTGGAGGAGACAGGCTCCAAACCCAGCAGCCTGCATGGGAAACTGTGGAATGCTTGTGCTTTTGGACTTCTAGAAGGAGAAGATAGCAATGGCATCTCTTCCTGTCTCCTGCCTCATTCCAGCTGACCCCTTCTCCTAAGCATGTCTTGGGCTGGGAAATTGGAAACTCTGGCTGTAGCTTTGCTGGATGAGCAGTTTCAACTCCAGACAAAAAAACCCCTCTCTGGCTTCCCACCACAGCTGGGCTGGGGCAGAGTGTGTGTCTGTGGTGAATGGGGCTGTCCCGAGCTTGACGAGCTGCAGTCACTGGTGCAGGGTGAGTGTCAGCCCAAGCTTCTTGTCTGTGGTGAGAACATGGGGGCAAAGGACCTCCTACAGAGCCTGAACTAGGCTGGCAGCATAGGTGGTAGAAGAAATTTTGGGAAACTTTTGTCCACTAGTGGAGGCTGATCTTTTTTTCCCTACATAAGTGGAATCAAATAAGTCTTCCCAGGATGAATGTGCACAGGCCTTTTAGCTGCTGCAGCCCGCTGATTGATCCTTAAACTGCAGGTTTCCCTATTTGCAGAGATGTTGAGCTGCTCAGGCGTCTGAGGTGCTCTGGAAGTTACTGCTGCCTTCTGAAGTGTCTCTAAAGGTGAGCAGGTCCTTGAATGTCTTGTCCTGTCTCATACGAGGGACTTTTCCATCTTGAACAGTTAACAGTTACATTTACTGTCCAAAAGAGTAATGAGCTCTGGAAACTGCTTATCTGTCTTTGGAAATAAAGTTTTTGTCCTGGAAGCCAAATGATATCTTGCATTTGGCATCAAGAACTAAATTGTACTCCATCTCAAATGTCATCCTCTCAAAACTGCTCTTGAACAACCTAGAAAGCAGAAACTGTTAAACTGTTTAATGTATGATGGACAGGGTTTAGTTAGTATCACTTTCTGGAGAGCAACATAGTGAATTATTTCTTGCAAAGTGAGCTTAGGAGTCTTTGCCTCGGTTTTGCTTTGGATGAGCCCTTTTATCTCCATCCAATTGAAGCAGTGCTGTTTCTTCTCTCATAGGATAGAGCTTAGGATATCCTACCTTATAGGATAAAGGATATTTGTTACCCATTGCTGACAGTCCTTCACTGCCTCTCCGCTATCTCCTTCATCCCTCAGCATGCTTGGAAAAATGGGTAATTTTTGCCTATCAGTCTGGGAAAAATTTTGTCTACCACAGCACTGGAGAGGCCAAGACCTCAAGAAACCTGTGCTGCATCCCTGCCGGGGATGTGCTTGTGCTGCACTCGCCACTCCATGGAGGCAGAGCTGCTGTCTGTTGGGAAAAGTATTGGTGACCTTTTTCTCTTGTTGTTTTGTTTTGTTTGTGTTTGGGGGTTTTTTTGTTGTGGGTTTTTTTGGTTTGTTTTTTTTTTTTTTGGGGGTGTGGTTGGTTTTTTGGTTGTTTGGTGTTTTTTGTGGTGTTTTTTTTTTTTGTTTGGGGGGTTTGTTTTTTTTCCTCCCACACACATACATTATTCCCCAGAGGCAAAGGTGTGAGAGTCGTCTCCAGCTTGATCAGAATGAGTAAACTGAGCCATTGAAGGCAGTCGGAGCACGGTCCTTTCTGGAGGCTGCAGCACACAGATCCGGGCTGACCTCGGTCGCAGAGGGGGTCTCTCAAGTTGTGCGTTGCTCCGATGACAACTCAAAGGCTCAGCCCCCCCAAGCCTCGCTTCTCTGCACGTTTTATCCGCTTGGGATAAAAAAAAGTCTGCGGACTCCCGCTCTTTCCCTCGGGCACAGCTCTGCAACCGCGGCTGAGAAATCAGCCAGAAAAAACGCCATTTCCATGTCTTGTTTAAAAAAACCACTGGCTGCACTAAAAATACCTCTACCCCTGCAACCCAGACAGTGAAAAGAGGAGTTGTCGGGTCCCGGCAGGCTGCTTAGCATGACAAGAGAGCTCTCCAATTGTTGATGTGCAGGGTTGGGTACCGGGTGGGCGAGGTGAGGAGCCTGTTCGGTGATTCACGGTGAGTCACGGGTCCTTCTGCTGCGTGGAAGTGTCATTCCTTCCCCTTGGAGCAGGGGGAGAGAACCCAGCTGAGCTCTGAACTTGAAACCAGGGGAGGTCAAGGGTGGCCTTCCCCAAAGGCAGGTGCTTGCTGCTGAAAGATGTTCAGCTTCCTCCTCATTGTGGCTGTAAACGGGACTGGCCTGGATTGGGTTCAGTGTGTGCTAATTAATACTTAGTTGTTAACCATGGCACAAATGCAGCTCTGTTGCCCCAGCTTTAATATACGATGACCTGGCCCTGCTCAGATATAAAGGATTTTCTGGTTTTGCAGCTCTTCAAGGATGAAGAACATGAAAGGTTGAACCTTAATTGTGGCATTAAATTAATTTAAAGGTCTTGTAAAAGCTGCAGGTAGCAGTAGAGATTGGGGAGGAGAAAGTGCCTTGCTGCAGGGACAGCTGGCAGGCTGGAGTCCAGGCTTTGGGGTGTCTACAGAGAAGCCAAAGCTTGTTTGCCTTCTTGCAGCGTTGAAATTGGATGGGGAGCTGCATCTGCTGCTGGGAGAGGTCTTTATTTCAGCTGGAAGACTGAAAGGGCTGTCAAGGCCACCTCCCTCTTCCATTGCTCTGTTACAGTGCTGTCTGGTTGCATCTCCTCTGCCGCTTTATCTCATAAAAGAAATGAGTTTCTGCTGTTGTTGCTTTTTCTTTGTTTTGAGGAAAAGTAAGTGGAGAAAAGCAAATAGAGAAACACAATGCTTTCCCCTCACCAGTCCTCTTAGCTACAAAAAGCATTCAGGCTCTTGGGAGGAAGAGAACTGTCTCTGATGCAGTACTCTTGGTTTTTAATTTAGAATTGTGTAATTTTATTGCCTGTCTCAAAAGGCCTTATTGAGGGTGAGAATTCAGTGTGAAGGCACCAGGAGCAGCGCTGCCTACAGTAGCCATGTGCATGGCAATGTGGTTGCAGTCCTGCTCTAGCTGTCTGGTTTGATTTTTAAGTGCTGCTGCCCTTTCCTTCAGAGGCAGCTTCCCTCTCGAGGTGGAAGAAATTATATGTGATCCCAAGGAGAGAGATTTGTCACGCCCAGTGCATATTCCACTGATGCTAACCCTGTTGAGGCAGAGTTGAAGTGCCAGAGGGTTAGAGTCCTGTCACACCAAGTACCAGTAGTCAAGTATAAGAACTCAAAACTTGTGATTATAGGGCAGCAAGTGGGCAGAAGAGACCTCACAAGCAGATCTCACAGCATCCAAGAATTTGGAGAGCTGAGAACTTGCTGCCATCTATCCTTATAGCCCCTGAAAGGCTGGCTTTCTGTGCTGTGGGGGAGAGCTTTGGAAGAGAAAGGATGCTGCTAGTGTTATTGGTTTATAGATGGTGTCAAGCCTGTATGATATTCCTCAGTTCTTGGGGGCTGCAGCACTGCAGGCATTAACCTGAGCAGATCAGTTATTTATATTGCGATGGCCCCAAAGGTCAGACCTGAAGATCCAGGAAAGGAGTTGCTGTGTCAGACACAATAAGACATAACAATCCTCTGGGCTTTTCAGCCTTTGCTGCTTGGAGAAGGGTGAACAGAAAAAACTCAGACCCCAGAGGGGCTGGAATTCAAAGCAACAAATGTGCAGAGGCTGCTGTGTGCTGGTGGGCAGGCTCTCAGCACTGTCTGGTGAGCAGGTACAGCCCTCCCTGGGGAGCTGAGCAGCCTCCCAGAGCCAGTGAGGATGAGCCCTTGCTCACTGTGGGGATGCACAGAGGGGGTCACTGGCAGGGGACACAGAGCCAGGCTGGGCAGCACCTCAGCTGTGGGCTGGAGGCTGTGAGAGGCGCTGTGGCCCAAAGCTCAGCATCTCACAGCTGTATTTATTAAAGGTGATGGAAATGGCTTTTCTGCTTTGCTTTTTTGTGAAGCCCTAGCTCCTGGGGAGAGCTTAAACTTGGCAACAGCATCCAACAGGAGCTCCAGCTCCAGCCTCTCCTCTGACTCACTGTGGTATCACTGTCAGCTCATTGCTGTGTGCTGCTCTGCCTGACTGGATTGTTAATTTGCTTGTAACCTCCACAACTCGTTTGCATCCCTTATCCACTTTGTTATTGATGTAACTGCACCCAGCCACAAGTTAATTGGCTGTTTCTCCTTTGTTGGCCCAGAGCAAATTGCTTGCAGTTGTATCATAAACTCATAGATGGTAGACTAGGTTTGCAGGGTGCTGGGTGTCCTCTACACCCCTCTGGATCAAACTGATTAACAACTTGCAGTGCTCAGGGGGAGATGTGCTCCAGAGTGAAGCCATCGTGGCCCTGGGTGCTTACAGCCTTGGTCAGGGAGTTTGAGCAGAGATGAAAATATGGTAGGGGATGGAAGTTAACCTCTCTGTGTGAATGTAGCTTAGTGTCATTTGCTGTCTCCTCCCTGATGCACAGGAGTTGGGGGCTGTGCTGCAGAGAGATGCTGCAGGTTGGGGTGAGCCCTGCAGACAGGGCAGAGATGGGGTCTGGCTGCTGTACAAGCAAAGGGCTTGGGGCACATGCAGGCTGGTTCTGTATCTGCTTTATCTTCATTCAGCACAAGTGCAGCATAAGGGAAGTATTCCCCCTTTTCACAGTGTTGACAAAAGTCTAACATCAACAATCTTAAATTAAAGACATCTTGTAAGCTCAAGGCTAAGGGAGCAGGAATTAATATCCTTGAGACCTGTCTAGTTTTGTCTCTTCTGGCACCTCCCAATTTTCCATGTAAATTGGCTTATGGATCTTTGGCTCAAAGGCTGTGTTGTGCACTGGGGGAGTCAGCTAGGAAATGATCCAGCATAATGGCAGGGTTATAATTGTGCTATTCAGATCTGCCTCCCCTGTGTGGATGCCCTATCTGAATAATCACTGCATTTGCAGCAATTCAATGTGCATTTCTGGTTTGTTAAGTACTGTATGTGACAGGCCTGTGTGTGCACAGTTGTGTTCATAATAAAACATTATATTTAATCTTTCTGTTTTATTGACTCAACCATGCCTGAACAACAGGGATAGTTCTTACATACACACCTAGAAGAATAAGCTCAGGCTTTGGCTTATCCAGCTGAAGTCAATTCATGTCAAATTCTGCAGGAAGTAAATAAAGGTGGGAGCACAGCTGCAGGGAAATCTGTTCAAAAGATATTGATTCACTCAATTCTGGATCTGTTACTGTACAACAGTATAGGCTGAAGACTGTTTCTGACTTCACAGAAAATCAAATATGAGGTTTGACTTTTAAAACTAATTATACAATAGGGGAAAAAAAGCTGTTCCAGTCATTGAATCAGCTGAAATTCATTCAGCTTTTAAATTAAAAAAGGTCTATTGACTAGCTGTGCTTTAAGTGCTGCTGATTTGAGGGCTTAAAGAGACCTTGTCTCTCTGCACAAATGTAATAAACAAAAACAAGGTACAAAAGCAGACAATGTCCTTTTGTGCTCTGAGTTTGTGATTGAAAAAAATCCCCTTAATTTGTCCACAGCAATTCTCTTTACTTTTAAGACCTGAGCTGAAGATGGGAACCATAACACTATCAATAATGAATGCCCAGAGGAAAAGGACATCTTGCTGAAAAAGTGTCCCTGCTTGACCCTGGAAGATGGTTGTGGAACCAAACAGGTGCCAACCTGGAGGCAGCCAGGTGTGTGCCAGCCCTGCTGGCTCTGCTTATGATGGATGCTCAGGGACTGCTGCTGCCTCTTTTTCAGATGCAGATCTGGTCAGGAGGCTGCTGGGATGATCCCATGCCCAACCCAACAAAGCCAGGCAGTTGCTTGCAGGTAAATGTGTATATGGGCAGGGATTTCCTTAGGAAAAGGTTGAAATTTCAATCTTCACTCAGTCACCTGGTTTCTGGAATATCTCAGTGATGCTCTGAGCAACCAGGTTCAGTCTGACCAGTTAAAATATTATTGGCTGTCAGGGAGAAAATTAAGATGGAAATGTGCAGACTAGAAGCTCTCATATGCTTGGGAAGGACCTCTCATTGTTGTGTTAGATGGTGGTGTAACCAGCATCCCCTTGCTGACACTGAATATTGCTTTGTGCTTTGGTGGGTTTTAGTTTGCTCTATGGGGTGTTTTGGTAACAGCATGGCCAGGACATGCCCAGGGAAGGGTAGTCTGAAGAGGTGCTGAATGGAGATGTTGAAACCCCTGTGCCAGCAAAAAAGCAGTATTATAAGCAGCAGTCTTCTAAGTAGCCAAAATCAACTGTCCTGGCAGAGTTACTAGCAAGGCAAAGACTGCAATAGGTTATGGTAAAACACCTGTTTTTAATTAGCACACTAGTTCTATTTTCAAATTCTGCTTGAAAGACTTGGAACTGACTTTTTTTTTATATATATTTCCCCACTTCTTTCCTTCCTTGCATGAACCATCTTCTGAGGTGGTCTAATTAAAACAAACCAAACCACCATTTCTTTCTTTCATACACAAACAAGGAGATTGTTTCCCTTTGGCTACTTTTGCCTCAGTGCTAAACTGTCTGGCTCACTGGTTCTTCAGTGCCCGTTGCTCCTTCAGAAGCTTAAAACAAGCCCCTTGGGTGCTGCTTGTTTCCTTGACTATTTCCTCTCCCAGAGTAGCACAAACAGTTCTGACTGGTCTCTTTGCCAAGCCCTTAGGCTTCCTTGCATCTCTGTCCCTTCACAGTACCTGTATCATCTCCCCTGGTCATGGATTTTATTTTATTTTTTTTATTAAAAATGTCTCTCTAGTAGTTATTTGATGAAGACTGACCAGCTTTGTCCAGTTGACACACTTGGCATTATGGTGTCCTGACCCTGGCTGGTGACATCTTTCCTGGGAACATAACAGGAAATCTCTTACTAGAAGCCTAGGGGGGAAAACTCAGGAGTGAAAAGGAGGAAAGAAATGTATGCCAGACTTGATGTTTTTACCTTGTGCTATCAACCAGGGCACAGCCTCTGAATTGCTATCAGCTCAGCTCACTTTAATCCAGGATGTCTGTGTGCATCTGTAGTTTCCCTGTGTGGGCAGTCACTGCCAGACAGACTGCTGAAAAGGCTGCTGCTTCATCTTGCAAGCTGGGGAGCAAAGATGATCTTGAAGGTCTTTTCCAATCAAGGTAATTCTGTGATACTCCAAGGGGAGGAAATCACAGGGGAATGGTCAGGTTCTGATATGTCTTGCTAGAACATGTCACCGTGAGCACTGGTTTCTCCAACTGTAGAAATGGAGAGCAATTCCTTTCTCCCCTTTCTGCAAGTTATCAGCATGAAAATACTCATGCTCATAACACAAGCAGTTGTAGAAGTGTCACCTAAGACAATTTCACAAGCTTCAATAGCAGTACAGCATCTGTTAATCAATACTAATTCCCACTCCCTCTTCTGCCAGCAAGCTACAACTCCAATAAGACACTTTTTTCCCCCCCCTGAGGTGTTTGCTGTTGAGATCCAAGTGTCAGCTGTGGGAAGCAGCAGGATGGGGTAGCAGAAGCCACTTGCAGAGCAGCCACTGCCAGCTGAGTCCTCATTATGTGACACTGTCCAAGTGCAGGCTGATGTCTTGCAGGTTGCTGAGTGGCTCACACTTCCATACAGCAGTTTTCCTTTTGGAACTTAATAAAAGCTTCAAGTCATAAAAGTTTCTGTTTGGATTTCATGAGCCCAAGTCTGTTTCAGCCTTTCCTTTTTTTTCCTGTTTCTTTGTCCTTTTATTTAGTTAAGATGAATATATACTTCAAAATTTCTGTAGTCTTCTTATTGTCCTTTATACTCCATTTTTTTTAACCCTGAGACGTGTCAGGTTTGCCCGTTCAGAAGTCAGGCTTGCTTGATTGAAAGACTGTCAGTAAGCTCTTTTTTTTCCTGATGCCCTGTTCTGCCAGCTCTTGTCCCTTTACCACCACAAATGCCACCCCCAAACTCCCCCCCTCTGTGCAGTGCTTTACAAGTCAAACCCTGTTTGGGTTCTGCTGCTTTTTCTATCCTACTAAAGCAAGGAAGGAGTAGAGTAAAGGAACTGTGGAATTTGCTTAAAACTTGATTGATAGCCTCAATTTCTCTCATCCTAGTTGATGGAAGGGTGAGATAGAGAAACTTTTCTCCATCTGTGATCTGGGATCATTGCTTCCTCAAAATGAGACATCTTTAAAAAGCTTCTTTTGCAAATGAGTTGATGGACACCACCCAACAGCTCAGGGAGAAACATGATGTGGATTTTCTGCTTGTGACTGCATGTTGCTGAGGTATCTTAATACAACTGAACCCGTGGCCATTTCCATGGGAGGTGCAGCAAAGGATTTCTGTTGATAAATCCCATTGGTCCACCGCTTGCAGTAGCTGGACTGTGTCCTGCTGCTTTCTGACCTGAGATGGTTATATTCTGGGGATTGTGTGAGCAGATAAAATAGTTTCTGCAGGGTTTTTATTGAAAAGGTGTTCCAAAATACGAACTGCTGCTTACATAGTAACTTTGTGAACTGCCTATGTTGTCTTTTAGGTCTTCCATCAGGTCTGTAACATCTAATACAGAAGCAAAAGGGTGGAAGAATTCCTGTGAAGACCTGGTGCTACTGCAGCATTGAGTCCTTTTACTGCATCAACAGTCAGATACAGAATTTAAAATCTGGGCTTCTGCACCGAGCTGTCACAATTGCAGTTCATTAGTATTGATGGTGCCTCTTTAAAGAAGAGATTAAATTCTCCTGAACATCACTCCTGACAGATCTAATGTGTCGCAGCTTGTTCCTGGTTGCAGAAGCTTGTGTTCTACTCCTCAGTCAGCTACGTTTCACCCAGTCACTCTGATACTCATCTGAAGCAATACTCTAACTGCTGGGTCATCTTTCCCAGTTCATGGGGTATATCTAATATCTTTGCAGCTATTGGAATAAGCACATTTTAAAGAATTAGTACAATGAGGTGATTTGAGTAGATTAAAGAAATGAAGGTGATGCCCTGTCTTTAATACATCAAGGCTCAGCTGGTCTGCCTGATCCCTGATGCTGGCAGGCTTCACAGTGCTGCAGGTTGTATCTGTCACTTGTAATGCTGCAAACAAGTGGTTCTGGTAATTTTGTCTTGAATCACCCACTACTCTTTCTGGTTTCTTTTCCTGTGCTAAGGAACAGAGTAAAGATAAGCAGTGGCTTTTCTCAGCACTGGTGTAGATTTTGAGATGACAGCCTACACTTTCCAAGGATAAAATGGTCATCATTATTCTCCTGTCTCCAACCATCATCTGAAGTCTGGGTCATTGATGCTTGTAAAGCATTTGAAATTATTAGATTCAAGGAACTAAAGGACAGCATCATGTTAACTTTCCTTCTTGGCAGCTTATTTTGGTGGTGAAATCAGAGCCCTGAGATGCTAAACTCCACTCTCAGGCAGCCACAGAAAAAGCTTTTGACATGAGTCAGACCTTGGTTTGCTTGGCTTTTCTCTAATCCTCTGCTATTAATTTTGGTGAGGGCAGTGATGTGAATCCAGCATCCTCTGGATATCTTCCTGTGTCTGAGCAGTAAAGGGGTTCTGTGGCTGCCTGTGCCTGGGCTGTTTCCTTGTGAGATCCTGGACTTCTCAGTGCCTGCAATTGCTTGATGAGTGTTTAACCTCTTCGATGTATGAGTGCCATGTGTGGTGCCATCCCACTTTGGAACAGATTAAGTGTCTGAACATGGGTGCTGAGACTGGGTGGTACTCCTTTGGAGGGCCAGTTTGATTCCATGTGTGGTTAACTCATTCTAGGAATGAGTTAGACTATAGGTCTACAAAAGGGAACTATGATATAGAAACACAGCAGAATGCTTGGTGTCTGGTCCACATCTGCTTGTGTCAAGTCCCCCCCAGCTTTTGCATCTAGATTTTGGTTTATAACTTCCCTCCATTCACTATTTTAAGCCTTTTCTCTCCAAGCACAGATGATACACGTTTGTGAAACTTTATAATTTGAGTTGGGAATTACTGCTGTTCAAGAAACTCTCTTGCTACCAGTTTCCTCAAGCCTAGAGAAGGCAGACAGCCATGGAAGAAGGGACTGAGCCTATCTGCCAGGCCTGCCTGGAAACTGTTGTGAAGAAATAAGCAGATGTAGATGTAACCTGGGCCAGATCTTAGTGTGCAGCTGTGTGGCCAGCTCAGTGCAGTCTTGATTGAAACCCCAGTGGTGTCTTCCCTCATCTTACATCTGTACACCAACACTTCAGATGTGTGATTTAGCCAAAACTGAAGGTAACAGAATAGCAGGATTTCAACAGTGGAGCACCAGTAAATTCCTAGCAAGCTTGTGCTTGGATATGATGCCACATGGACAGGAAAGATGATAAATCAGGCTGGTGGTGTAGAGATGTGGGCTGAGGTGCTCTCGTGTTAGCCAGTGGCTGTGAGGGGGGCTACAGATGGTTCCAGAGCACCTCTCTGGGTGATGGGATCCATGTTGGGGTCTCCAGGATGTATATGTCCTTATACTGGTTCTTTTAAGAACTACCTACCTAGACCAGCCTCTTTGTTCATCCTGTAGCCTTCAGTACCAGGAGATCTGGTAGGACCAGAGGTAAAGCACAAACCTGGCTGTACTCAGCATAGCCCTTTTCCCAGCTGCATACAAAGCTGGTCTGCTCCCCTTCCCTCTAAAACCAGGACTAATTAGCTATGCTGCAGCAATATAGTGAACAGTGGGCTGGATTTGCTGGCTAAAGCCTCCCTGAGCTCACAGGAGATATCCTGATTAGCCTGATTGGGCCATTATGATGCAGGGTTGATGGGGAGATGCTGGAATGTTTTGTTTTGTTTTTTTCCTCTTAGTTGGAGTCTGAGGAAAAGGAGGGGATGTCTCATTAAAAATTCCCCCAAGAAAGAGACACAACTTATTTCACACCAAACAATTGCTGCAGAAAGTCTGAATGTTCATTCTAACAAATGAGTCCCTTCTCACTGAGCTGCCAGCGTTTGTGTTCTTAAACCTAAAGGTTGTGTCAGTACTGGGGGCTGGGGCTTAGCACAGCTCAGCTTGGGAGCAAATGTTTGTGCTGCTTCAGTAGGAGCAGTTGGCTGGGGAAAAGTATCTGGGCTTGAATAAAAGTAAAGGACAGGCAACTTGCTCCCATTCTGAGGTGGTGCTTTATTCTTTTTCTCTTTTAAAGCAGTTTCTGTGTTGATAACACAACAAATGGACATAACCAGCACACTTGGAGATCTAAATTGGGGTTTGTGGTCTAGGAGGTTGTAATGACTTTCAAATTAAAAAAAAAAAAAAAAAAAGATTCAATCCCCAAAGTGTTTTGTGCAAGTTGAAATCCAGAGTCTTCATTTATGAGCAAACAGGAAGGAGGACAGAGGCAACCCTGATGTGAACAGTTGGCTCCTTTCAAAACCTGTTTCCATTTCTTGGTGGGAGAGACCTGAATAGGGGACCTCCAAGAACCAGCCTCCTAACGGCAGAAGTCAATAAGAGCTTCAAGACGTTCTCATCAGCGGTAACTTCAACCCTCATTTCCATCACCGTGATTGTCATTATCGAGTGCTCTATGCCAGAATGTATGGAAAAAATGTTAGTGAAGAGGTAGAGCACTTCATCCACACAGTAGGATGTGGATGTGAGAAACAGTGCTCCTGTGGACAACACCTGGATGAGGCAGGAATCTTGTCCTTGCTGTGGCTGCTTAAGGAGAGCTCTGCTTTCTCCTGTGGGGTGGCTGGTAGAGCAGGACATGGCAGCCAAGCTGTTGTGCTTCCAGCAGAGTGTGTGGGAAGATAATTTTAATAGCTCCCACAGACTAAGAAAAGGCAACTTAATAACCAAACACCAAAATAATTAAAATGTTGTCACTGACTCTCAGCCTGCCTACCTCGCGAGTGGAAACCTGCAGGGGACAGAAGAACACAGGTTGGAGGGAAGGGCTGACTCATCTGTTGGTTTTAAGTGGAAGAAATAAGGTTTAAGGCCTGAAACAAAACCTGTGTGTCACTGTGAACTGAAGCTTGGAAAAGTCACTGCCCCAAAGGCGTTTCTGTGGAGCCAAGAGCCTGCAGATCTTCTTTTCTCATGCACTGCTGGATGATGATGATGGATGTAGTCAGTACCTGGGGTAGAGTCTGCTTCCTGTTGTGCTAAAACCCCTCTGGCTGCTGTGGTGTAAACTCAGACTCACCTGGTGTGATGGGAAGAACTTGGCTCTCATTTCCAGGGGACCAACCCTGTGTGGACCTGCAGTGCCTTGAGCCTTCAGTGGTGCTTGCATTGTTCGGCTGCTGTGCTTGGGGAGGGCAATGCTGATGTAGTCTGATTTATCTTTAGAGGAGGAATCCTTTGTATAGAGGCTTGACCCTAGGGAATGTTGGTAGTGCCCCAGCAGCATTTAGAAATGGTGAAGACTCCTGAGCTGACAACTCTAGAGGCTTTTCTAACATTCCTGTTCTCAGCACACCCAGAAGTGCATCTAAAAGCACCACTCTCTGCGCCACCATGTCTCATACTGAAGTCTGTTCTGAAATGTAACTTTGCAGTTGCTGAAGCCCAGCTCTACCCTTCAGGAGAAGCCA
Source organism: Calypte anna (assembly GCF_003957555.1). Lineage (NCBI taxonomy): Eukaryota > Metazoa > Chordata > Aves > Apodiformes > Trochilidae > Calypte > Calypte anna. The sequence goes on from NC_044263.1 coordinate 5,981,657, forward strand.
GTGCTGCTTGGCACTGTTGCTGTTGGCTGCCAGTGCACAGCCAACACCACTGCACTGTGAAAAGAACAACTGAGTTCTGTACAATTATAGAAGGTATTTCCCAAACAGGACAGGGGTAGGACACAAAGGCTCCAAGAGAGCAGGTATCATCTCTCTTACCCTCCTGGAATCAGTGTTTACACCTCTCAACGACTGTTTTCCCCCAGTGGTGCAGTGAGTTCCCTGTTCAAGTGCATCCCTGTAAATACAGCTTTAAAATACATCATTTGTTGCCTTGGAGGCACTGAAGGGCCCCATCTGCTGGAGGAGCCGTCTCGTGGAGGCTGTAGATGATGCATCTCTGCTCCCTTTACTTTTCTAATGCTGATGAGACTTTCTTGTGTGCTGCCCCTTCCCCAGCCCCGCAGCAGGGATGGGGGGAATGGAAAAGCTGCTGGGGGTGTAAGGGATTAGCCCCGTTGCTTTGTTAACAGGAGGTGAGCAAGAAAGGGCATTGCTGTGTGGTCCCTGCATCTGTCAGGTGGGCTAATTTAAAGCATTTGGGCTGGGAACATCTCTACCTGCAGTGTGGTTCCTCTCAGCCTGCTGAATAAAATTTGTCCAATTAGGAGCTCGGGAGAATTGATGAAACCCGATTAGTCAGGTTCTGGCTCTGTCCCAGGGCCCAGTGAGTCACCCACCTTTCCCTCCTCCCAGCATGGTGCTCACTCTCCATCACAGATGCAGTTTGCTCCTGGACAGGTTTGGCTGTGCAGAGACTTTAGGTGGAGATGGGTGTCTGGAGAAGGATGATACCTAGCCCACTGCCTGGCAAGGCTTTGGGGACCTCAGCTCACCCTTGTTCTTCAGGCTAGCTTGGCAGAGCTGTGGCTTTGGGGAAGGCAGGGCTATGTTTATTGCCCAGTGGACATGAGGATCTCAGAGCGGTAAAGGGTGAGCCAGGGAGTGAATCCTGCAGTGACCAGCCAAGAGGGACCTGCTGCTACCTGGGAAAGTAGGAGTAAAAGGATCTGGGCCATCTGCCCCTGGTGGGAGTTTATCAAGAGCAGAGCTGTGGCATGTGGCTTCAGTCACACCTCTAAGGACAAGGGTGGGAAGAGGAGGGGGTGGAAAGTGAACCCATCTGTCTTCCTGCTGTCTGACGAGGCAGCTCACAAACACACAGGGAAAGGTGCTGGCAAAAGGAGCAGAGGGAATTTCTCATCCAGCATGGTAGGCTGTTGATCTGAACTAGATGGAATAGTTTCTTGTTATCAGTCTTTGGTGTTGGGGGTGCTTTTGCCTGGGTTATTTAGCTGGATCTCCCTTAGTTTATCTCAAGCAAGAGAGCAGGCTGTGTGTGGGAGACAGGACTGCAGGGACACAGCCTGTGTTATCTCTGCCTTCCTCATTGTATCTTTCAGATGGACCTTGCAGTACCTCTGCTGCCTGTCTCTGCATGAGTAGCCCTGTCCTTTTCTACTTAGTGTTGTCTTTTATTCAGGCTCTGCAAACAGTAACTGAGGCATTGAGACAGGGAGATCGCATAATGAACACAAAGAACAGAACAGACAAAGAGGTAAAGCTCTACAGAGCTTTATACAACCCGGAACATCAACAGACTCTTCCACTTAACAAAGCCAGCTCTGAAAAATAGGGAAAGGGGTTAGGATGTTCTGATAGGTCACACCAAGGTGCACCGAGACTGTATATCTACTTGAAGTCCTTATGGACTTCTGAAGGTGTTTGATCAAAAGGTTTGTGTTTAAAGGGCAGGCTTTTGTTCACCTTGCCCTGTGCTTTGAGGTGATTTAGGGAAGATGGCAAAAAGCTGTCTGGTCCTTTGTCATGCCTCTCTTCCCAGCCTCCCAGCTCATCCACACATACCCACATCATTGTCTTCCTGAGGTGCATTCACCACAGCTGTTATGGATATATACAGAAAGGAAGGGGACCTCACAGCCAGCATTTTGACATCTGAATTAGGAAACCCCTTGAGGACAGGCAGGAGGAACATGAGGGAATGGAAACCATGAGCCTTTGCAGAGTGCTGGGAAAGGGCAGGGACAGGTGCCTCTGCTGGGATGCCAACTAAATGGGAAACCTTGGGGTTGGGACCAGGTTCCCTTCAGCATGGCTTTCCCCGTCACTTAAATGAGATCTAAAAGGACTTCAGCCTGGAAAGATGCCTGTGTACTGTGCCTTGACTTCAGTCTGATGAGATCTGACAAAGGTCTACCCTACAAGACCTTTTCCAGTGCTACACCAGCTTATGCTGCCTGCCCTTCTTGGTCAGGCCGTGCTGCCCCAATGGATTTTAGCACATGGCTTCACCACACTGGGACAAGACTGACTCACTTGAAGTAGGAACAGACTGGTTCAATCATGAACACCTTTTCTGTAAGGTAGTATCTTCAATGTGCTGATCTCTGAGGGGCCTGGCAATTCAGTCTGTTTTCACTTCCCTGGTAATTTCCTCATTGCTGCTATTAATGGAGGGGAAAAACCCACTCAAGTGTTACTACTTCCTTTCACAGAGCAGCATGCCAGCCCTTAACTTCCTTATGGCAGAAAGGTAACACAATAGCTCCCCTTGTCCTCAGAGCTACTGTGGCTTGGCACAGCACACACCTCCCTTGGACCTTTGCTCCAAGCCCTTCAGGGAGAGTGCTGACCCAAGAGCAAAGCAGCTCCATGAAAACCAGCACAGGTGAAAATTCCTGGCAGCTAAAATGGGGTGAAGATTTTAAAGCTTGAAAGCTCTGTATATGTCTGGCTTTACTGCCAAGGGAAGCAGGGGTAAAAAATTGACAGGATACTGAACGGCCACGGGGTGGGTTTGCTGCTGCTGTGAGTGCACTGCAAAGCCTGGAATGCAAATAGAGAGACCCTGCTATGAGGTTTCTTCTGTGACTCAAAAAACAGCATTGCATCTGGTGGAGCCAGAGCACCCCAGCCTGCTTTGATCACCAGAGGTGAGTGAATGGCTGTGTGTTCCCTGTACTTAAACTCTTTTGAGTGTGGGGTGAGAGCTTTAGGTGCAGTTGTACCTGTGCACGTGGCTTGGGAAGTCCTGGGCAGGTGACACGTTTGCTGTGTAGCTGTGTAAGGGTGAAATTCTGTTCTGGGTGTATTGTGGGTGGCTGGCAGCGTGAAATCATAAGCAAGTGACAACTTCTTTGTGGTGCTTGATGGTTTTAATTGTTTATATTAAATTAACCTACAGTAACCAGTTCCATGTCTTACAAAGTGTTGAACAATACCTGCATGGCCCCTGTGAGCCCTGCACAGGTTATGTCAGTCTTATCCCCTGTGCTTAGCTGATCTGTGCTGTCTTTTCTCTGGTCTTTGTAGACCAGACTGTTCAGCAGTTATTTTCTAATCTATGACTGCTAAAGCAACGTACGCAAGAAACAGGCGTTCAATTTTCCCTCTTTTAACTTTGTGAAGCATTTGTTATTTTGAGGAAGCTACATAGGCAACTCTGCTTCCTCTGAGCTGCCTTTTCATGTTACCTTGCTTTGCAGATCTTCACGTTGTGTTTTTCAATCATGTTTAAACCCTCTGCCTCTGCTCCCCAGTGGCCATGCAGACTGTGAGGCACAAGAGCAGCATCAGGAACTAGCAGGGTAAAAATGGGCTCATTGGTATGGAAAGTCACAGAGCTGGTGTTAGCATCAGTAGTTTTGAGAATTGTCTGCAGTCTCTTGAAGCAGTGCAACAGTTATCTGTCTGATTTTGCTTGAAATGGTTAAGATTAATGTTGAAATTAGACAGTTTGTGAAACATCTTGGTTGCCAAACAATGCAGGAGGGAGGCAGTGCTGGACTAAAAGGCCAATGGCAGACCTAGGTGAGACTTCTGTCCTTGAGATTTCTCTCTGTTGTCTGCTTCTACAATATGAGCACAGTATTCAAAGTTTGTGAGTCAGGTTTCTTATGTGACATTTGTTTCAAAGGTTCAGGTTTTGAATGAAGGAGTTCTATGTTGGCACACAGCCTAGGAATCCTGGTCAGGACAGGAGTCAGGGAATCACTGGGTAGTGTTATTGATGGAGGGTTTACTATTCCAGGGTGAGCATTCTCTCTTGAAATCTTATTTTTCTGTCCTTTTTCTTTTTCATCCATCCTCTTTGGGGAGGGGTGTGTGTAGTGCCTTGTGTGATGGAGCCCTCCTGTACAGGAGTGGAAAGAAGCAGCACTCTGCAGCACCTTGTGTGCCAGTGGCAGTGTAAGAGCAGAGTCCTGCAATGAGAACAGGAGGAACCTGGACTCTTGGAAGTGGAAGCTTGTAGTTCATACACTTCACCAAGGATTGCCTGAAGTTGCTGCTTCTCTACAGACTTAGAGATTTGAAGGCTTTTTGCTGTGGTGGTCACTTGAGAGCATCCTAGTGAACAGCCACAGTCACAGGCAGTGAACGTGAGGAAAAGTCCTCCAGAAACTGAGTCTGTTGGGTGGATTCTGGTGCCAGTTTTAGACAAACACTGGCCTCTGTCATGCTGTTGTTGTTGACAGAGCTGCTGTTGTGACATGGCTCTTTTGCAGGGCGGATGGCCACTAAGAACTGGCGCTTGAAGTTCTCGCTGAGGACAATGTAGAGGAAGGGGTTGAGGCAACTATTGGCATAACCCAAGCTAATGGCAAAGTTGTAAGCATAGAAGAAGGCCATGGATGGTGTGTCGATGCCAAGGTGAACCAGCTGGAGGATGTAGAAGGGGGCCCAGCAAATAAAAAAGGCAGAGCAGATGGCAACTGCCATTTGGGTGACTTTCTTGGTACGTACCCGAAGGCTCCTCTGGGGCAATGGGACCACAGTGGTAGCCATGTGCTGGAGGATCTTAAAATAGACCACACAGATCACAATCAGTGGCACAGCAAATGCCAGCATGAACTGATAGAGTGTGAACCAGTAGATATCAGTCTCTGGGTTGGGAAGCAAGAGAGCACAGCGGACTGTCCCATCCTCCAGAGGCATAAGACCTGCATACATCCACACGGGAATGATGGTCAGGAAGGAGAGGAGCCACACCAAGCAGATTACTAGAGCTGCAACACACGGGGTCCTGACATAGGTAGATTTGAGAGGGTAGACAGTCGCCAGGTAACGGTCCAGTGTCATCACTGTAAGGATGTTGGTGCTGGTGATCTGACTGTTGGTGTCCAGAGCAGTGATGATGGTACACAGGGGAGCTCCAAAGTACCATGAGCCGTTACCTAGGAGCTGATGGATGAGGAAAGGCATGCCCAAGAGGAAGAGGAGATCCACAATGGAGAGGTTGAAGATGAAAATATCAGGCACGGTCTGTTTGCACCTCAGCTTCTTCTTCTTGACAATGGTGTAGATGACAATGAGGTTCCCCACAATGCCCAGGAAACAGATGATGCTGAAGAGACTGGGCATGATCACATTGCTGTATGGTACTGGCTTCTCTGCTACTGACAAAACAAACCAAAGTCATGAGTGCAACCCAGAGGTAACTTACTCCCATCTCTGTGTGCTTGCCCTGCAGCTGGATCTATCTCAAAAATATATCTTAGAATGATGTTTAAGATCCTCTGCTGTACTTTGAGAGGCTTAGCTGGGGATTTAGCACTTTCTCCTCTGTCACCCAGTGCATGCAGCACACCACTTAGATCTGACCATGTGTAGACATCTTTCCTTGGCTCTCCTGGTGTATTTTTGCCCTGCCCTGAAACTCCTCATCTCTCTGTGGGGGAATAACATCAGGGTGGTGTGCCTCTGCACCTGCCAGTGTCAAACATGGAACTGATAGTAACTTTTCTTCCAGGGAGTACTGGGTGTCCAGCCTTTGTGAGGGGAGTGGCTGAGGCAGCTGGTGCTTTCCACCCCAGCCAGATAAGTCTCTGTGAGTGCCAAAGTCTCAATACAGTCAATGCTCAAGCTGTTGTGTCATAGAGTTTCAGCTCAACTGTTGGGTGAGTTATCTGTTGTACAGTATGAGACACATCGTTCATTGACCATGCAGGCAGAAAACTAATGCTTATCTAAAGTGTGAAGTCTGGGACTGCTCCCTGACTGTGTCTCATCTCTATTTTTTAGAGTTAGGCCAGAGGATCCACTCCTTTACTTCCTTGCTTGCTCTTCTCAATTTTTCTAGTTTATTTTCTAGAAATAAATTCAGGTGTGTGGCCAGTCAGGGATTTTGGGAGCATGTTTCAGAGTGGCTCTTAACTAGGGAATGCCTTAGTTAGACACGGGTCAAAAAATGCCTTCAAGCTATTGTCTCTGGGTTCTGGATGTAGGTGGATTTCAAAGGTGAACTTCTTGCCCAATAACACTTAGCAAAATTGATGCTTGACTGTTGCTGTTTGTTACTGGGAAGACCCAAACATGATCAAATTTACATTTGCCTTGTTCCCAACCCAGGTTAAAATGATATTTTGAAGCCACAAACCCTGAGTCCCAGGGCTTGGGGAGTGATTGTCTAAGACACTGATTATGGTGCTCCCTGTTTTGCATGACTGTCATGTGCAGTGTGTGATGGAGTCTTAAATCATCCTCTCAGCTGAGGCAAATCTCATTTCATCTCATTACTCCTCTCCTATGGGACCTGATTTTTTTATGAGGAAAGGCTTTGTGTGAATTATTTGTGTAGCTGTTAGAGACACGCATGAGAGCCCCTAAGCCTAGACTGCGTGTGCCTTTCATTGAATTGCAGATGATTCAATGTGTTAATTGGAAATGCTTTCAGTCACTTTACTGTTCCATCTTCTTAGCAGCCTGAACCCACGGAATTGGGGAAATCTCCTCCAACAGAACCTAGGGAAATCTTGAAAATGAAATTAAGTGAAATAAGATACACATCGGCTCTGTCTCTGCCAAAGTGGTGTCTGTTGAGGAGGTGCTTGTGAATTTTGACTTCTAGAATTCTTGAGTACAAACTTCTCCAGATTTACTTTGGCATAACAGAGAAGCTTGACGGAACTGAACTGGCAAGATTACTGGAGCTACACTGGGTCCGTGGCTGTAAAAGTAGGTGTGCACCATACCAACTCTATCTTATATTTCACTGCTCTCAGAAGCAGGACATGAGCTGCCTCAGTCTGTCTGGCACTAAGAAGCAGACAGCTTAGGTATAAGCAAGGACAGGATCAAAATCCAGTAGAGCTGTTGCTGCACCATTTTATCTGAAAGTCTCTGTGCAGATGTAGCCAATGAGACATGGAAGAACTGACAGGGGCCTGGAGGTGAAAGCCAATCTTGGCTGGTAAGACAGCCCTGGTCCAGTCCATTTGTTGGGGGTTAAAAGTTCTTGTGCTTCCCAGCTGCTCACTAAAGCAAAGAAATGCCTCATGTGACACGGCTTTTGTAGATACCATGCTGTCATCAGCACTCTATTGAGACCTGTGCATTCTTTGAACATCCAAACAGGTCTCACACCTCCTTAATGCATAAAGGTGGCAGACTAGAAATTGGAAGATGACGACTGTGGTTGTGCTGTTCTGTATGTAGCTATTATGAGTTCTGCTCTCCTCTCTTTTAGCCCCTAACTCTGTTATGTGGTGGGAATGGATTGTATAAATGAAATGTCAAGGCCACTTGGTAAGCTGTAAATTGGAACAAAATGTCTTTTCTGCAGTAAAATCAATTGTGTGCTCCTGGTGATCTTGTAACATTTAGAATCAACTCAGCTGGCCTTAGAGCAAAGTGTGTGCAAGCTCAAAGGCTTTGCATGGAAGGTGATCTGTACAGTGCTGCAGCATCTTTCCTGCTGCTGGTGGTTGTACAAGCAGCACTTCCAAGTGTTATTAGCTGGAAGCTAGTTTGAAGCTGTATTCCAAGTGTCTCCTATGGACTGGAATCAGATGTGCATGCCTATCAAATACTTAAAAGTCATCACTTTTCTAAAGCCTCTTTCATCTTGGGATATGGTTGAATCTGTATTTTCAGTGCTGCTTCTGTGCACATCCAGGTGACTGTACTTTATTTACTGAAAGAGTTCCAGATATTGATTTGTCCTTACTTGGAGGTCTGTGGCTGCCCTGTTGCTCTTCAGAAGGGTCCCAAAGGACCGCACTGTGTGAACTGAATGAGGATGGGACCAGTTTTTTTTCTCTAAGGGAATAGTTGTTCTCAGCCATGCTCAGATACATAAGAAACCCTTCTTTAACTGCATTTTGGAAGGAAGCACCCTTACTAAGGTACATTTTCAGCTCATAAAGGACATGCTGGTGGAGAGGGAGTCAAAAACCACACGTAAAACACCTGTTGAAGGGTTTCCCCGACTTGCACCATTGAGAACTGACCTGCCTGACCCTAAACCATTGATTTTGGGAACAGTGGTAGCACAGCAAAAGCATGAACTTAGTGTGGATCTCTGCTTCCCCCTCACGTCTCACGTTCTCCGTGCCGTGTTGCCCTCCCTGCCCGGCTGGGCCGGTCCAGCTGGAGCTGGTAGTGTCACAGACAGAAACTTCGACCCGCTGGGGCTGTGTGGGTGCTGTGATGGTGCCGTGCGGTGTCCGGGGGTAAGAGCTGGACCCGGCACCACCGGCCCGGTCCGGAGCTGTCCGCCCGCCGGTGCTGAAGGTGTCTCGCCCCAGGGATAGGGTCTGGGGGGTGCTGTGCCCCTGCGCTCCCCCTCGCCCCCGTCAGGCTGTACCGCCGGGCCCCTCAGCACGAGCAGCGCAAGGGGCACGTCCAGGTGGACTTTTCCCCCCCAAAAAAGCCAATCGCCACCCCCCCCCCCCACTCCCCAAGGGGAGCTGCATCCCCACGCAGCCCCTGCTCACCCGAGCCGTTCCGAGCCTCCGGTGCGGAGAAGTTGCGGGAGGAGTTTGCGGGAGCCATGGCACTGAGTCTCGGTACCAGGGACGGAGAAAGTTGGTGAAGTTCCCTGGGTGGATTCGTGGCGGAGACGGGGTGGTTGAGGGGGCGGACGGACCCCCCCTCTTTTCCCGGTGCGGGAGCCCTCCCGCAGCCGGCAAGCAGAAGAGGCTGCGCTGCGCTCCGCTCGCCCACTCCCGCCCTGCTGAGCCCGGAGCAGGGACTGACATCAGAGAGCAGCTGACTCCGCCAGCCACGTCGTCTGAGAGCATCCCTCCAGCTCCGTCGGGTGGGAGGGAACGCCGGTGCTGAGCGGGGCAGAGGAGAGGTACCCTCCTCCTCTAGTGATGGAGGGGCCCAGGGGAGGTGTGTGTGCTGGGCAGTGCCTCGGTAGGGCTGCAGTGAGCCCCCTCCCCATCACATGCTGCCCCCAAAGGACCTGTACCCTCCCAATTACAGCCAGCCTGTTCTTGCAGTCCTCAGTGGTACAGGAATAGGAGATTTTGCCTTTTTAAGTAGCTTTGCTCTCCTGCCTTCACTGTGTATCTTTCTCTTGCGGGGAGGGATACCTGTGGTTTTCTTCCCTAAGTCACAGGAGCATCCCTACTCGTGGGGCTGGAGGATGTCAAGGCACCAAATTACCCACTGAAAACTCTGTTGCTTTGACCCTCTGACCTATATAGCTCTAATTCCAACCTGGGACACTTCACTGGTAATTAGTTTTCTGCTATTTTCAACTTGTTCCACTTCTTGTCACAGGCCATTTGTTTCCTAGCTCCAGAAATTAGTTCTATTGCTAGCTTAGATTTTATTTGTGTTCTGGTCTTAAAATTATGAGACAGGAAGCCCTTTGGGTTCTGAGAAATTGCTTTGCTCTTTTTCTGTGCCTTGCCAGAGCAATAGCCTGCTCTTTTCTGTGGCTTTGCACTGATGATTTTGTTGTGCTTCCTGCCTACTGTTTATACATGAATTGGGTTCCTCCATTACGGTTTGATTAAATCACATGTTACCAGGACAAAAAATTCACTCTGTACCTCTGATCATTTCCTGCACTGAAAAGCACAATATCATGTCTAAAGCATGCAAAAACCCCAGAAGCAACAAACAGGTTTTTCCTCTGTGGTTGAGTGCAGTGTAGGGAATTTAATTTGCTTTATTAAAGCTACGTCTGTCTGCCTGGAAACCTCCCCTGCTTTTGTTTCTTTCTCTGTCATTGTAAGGGCTGGCATCAGCCGTTACTTGAAGCTTCATAAGGCTGTATCAGTCAGGACTGTACCATTAAATCTGTAATATGTCCCATTAAAAACAAGGCCCAACACACACATACCACCAACAGTCCCAGTATGGGCTGTAAACCAGCTTTGGCAGCAGCATTTTCAGTATGGGCCTTTTACTATGTAAGCCAAAGGAGTTCATCATCACTAGAGGTTGTCCTCTAGTGGACCAGCAGCAAATGGAATCGTGGAGATGCTTCACCCAGGCATTGCAGCTCTTGCAAACTGGAGACAGGCTGGGGCCAATTTGTCTGTTATGCCATGAGGTTTTTACTGACTCTGTAGCGCTGTCTCAGGGAGTAATTTTCCCAAGAGTTTTTCCCCTGGTAGATATCTGTGGTCTAGAAGATAGTTCTGAACCTGCACAGCTTGTGAAAAAGTGATGTTTTGCAGTCATGTCATAATTTCTTAAGATCCTTTTTTCTCACACCTTGAGCAAATCTTAATGCTCATCTATATGGAGATATTACTGCAAAACAAACTATGGTTTATGTGCAGAGGTGATGGAGCTAAGTAAGGCAGGGAAGCTGTTGTGAACAGGGTGCTGTCCTCGGAAGTGTCTTCATGTCATGATTAATCCAGCCTTGAAGTGCAGAGTTGGAGTGTTTGCGTAGGAATCTGGTGGGTAGTTGCTATTCCATTTTCCCTGTGTAGACAAAGCTCTTACTCACTTTCCCTGGAGAGTGCTATATTGTAGCTTTCAAAGAAAGAACTTGACATTTAAATTTAGCAGTTTCCAAAGGACTGCATTATTTTTAAGTTGCAATCTGAGTTGTTGCTGTTCATTTAAAAAACCACCTGGCATTTGAGGAAGCTGTAATTTCGTCTTCTCAGCTGTAGGGGCATCACAAACCACGACTGCTCCATCCCTGTTACGTTCACAGCTTCAATGAGAAAGCCATGCTCAGCACTTGAAATTCGCTTCACCAGCATGGCTATGTGACTATTTTATTATTGGGTTTGTATAACAGAATTTGACAAGGTTTGGTTCTCCCTTTTTTGCTATGTCAATAATCTGTGGAAGTTGGTCTCTATAAATACAGCCCCACCAAGCTGAAGGACTGGAGAGGAATGTTAACCACAGCAATTGGTGATGCTCATCTTGCCTTTGCATGGAGTTGACTGTTGCCAGAAGGAGCAGGCATGGTAATCTGCTCGTTATCTGGCTGAACACTTGAAGGCAGCAGCTCTCTGAAAGACTAGTTCTGTGAGTGCTCATTGACTGGAAACTGCAGCAGGAATGAGCTCTCAAGAGGCCTTGGGATATAGCCAAGGAGCCAAGGAGTTGTACTAACCACTCCATGTAATTATAAGGCAGATTGAGGCACTAACCCCTTGGAAACACATATTAAAAGAGAGATATAGTAATTAACATTTAAGCAGAGAGCTGCCATCTCGACAGCCTGATGCTCTAGATAAAGGTGTGGAAATGAAGTTGAGCCCTTAAAAGAAAAAGAAACTACTTCTTCCTACAAACTTGGCATCACCACTCTCCGTAGACCATCCTGTCTGCCACATCACTGTTATGAAGAAAGATAGTGATATACCAAAGCTGCTGCTAGGCAAATTCTGTGAGTAGGGAATGAATACCTGGCTGGTCTAGCAGTGGCTTAACCCTGAAAGGCTCTGGAGCATTTCAGTAATGAGTTATATTTCCTGCATCTGTCCCAGCTGGAGATCCTGTCTTATGCAACACGAGTAGAACCACAGCATCCCCTGGGGCAGACTGCAGTGCCAGCTTCTGTTACTGTGCTACTGAAACCATTTCCCCAGCTCATTTCACCAAATAATTTCTCATTAAATGGAGACTTTCTCATTTGCTAGGTATTTATTTAGTACCTAACTCCTGTTCTGATTTGCACTCTAGAGAGAGGACCCTTCACTAAAAGCCAAGATGCAATTCCTCCCCTCTAACTTACTCTTGTTGACAACTCCAGACTTAGAGAATGGGCCTCTGCATTTTGATTACTTGGCTCTTTGTTTATATTGAGCCTAATGGGTGAAGTTCTGCCCTTGCAGTGGCCTTAGGGGTAGGGATGATTTCATTCAGGAGGTGTTAGACATGGTGCATCAACCCTCCATAGTGGCTGAGTACTTGATTATTGCTGTCTCAAGCTGTCCATCAGTCTCACCCCTTTTCAAGCAAGATTGGTAAAGCAGTTTTCAGGCACTGATCTGTTTTGCCTCCCTTGATCCTGGAAAATGAGTCTTTGCTATAACTTCTCATCTACATGGAAGGAAAGTGTTGTGTGACAAAGTTAAATAATTTCCCTAAAGCCACATGCTGAGCTGGAGGTCAAAAATTGACAGTAATTCTCTCTACACCAGTGCTGGCTTAGGCAGCATCTTATCCGTCTTCCTGCAATGATAATTCCAGCTTGCATCCCCACAGAGGGATGTGTGCTGAATGTAATTATTTGATTAAAGAAAACCAAACCCCAGAAACCCCAAAGGTTTGAAGGAGTAGCTTTGGCAAGGCAATTTGATGGTGAGTCAGGCGTTGCTGTCATCAATCTAGATGTGTGCTGCATATATGGTCTGGCTGTTCGGAAAGAAGTTGCTGTCATGTCTTGACTCTTGATTCAATTCACATCAGTGCTACTGTGTGATCCAGTACTGCCCTGAGCTGCTACTAATGAACATGGAGCTGTGGCCTGAGACTGAGCTATGAGCACAGCCCTGATTTCCCAGCCTGCAGACTCTGCTTTCTCTTATAATTGTGCATCTCTGAACACAGTGGAGTGAATTCCCTTCCTCAGCTGCTTGATAAACTCACATGTGGCTTTACAGGAATACTTTAGCAAAACAGTCATCTGAACCGTCCTGTTATCCATACTGGGTTTTTAATTAATTAGCACAAAGTAGACATTTATCTGAAGCCAGTTGCCCCCCTCCTCTCTCCACAGGCTTCATGCCCTAGAAATGAGAGGTTCCAGCTGCCTGGTCAATCCTGGCTCTTTCCAGTCCCACGCTGCTAATTTGAGGTTTCAGCCTCTGCCCATCCCGGTTACTCGTGGCCAGGGCAGCAGCTTTCTGTGGTTTTGTTTTCATTGCTAAAGGTTACAGGATCCCAGAGACAAAAGCACAGCCAAAAACAACAAGAAGAGGGGCCAAGCAGGCCTTGCCCTGTGACAGGGCAGCTGGGAGGCCAGTGGGCTCCCTGGCTGTCCACAGCTGATGTGCTGAGGTCAGGGATGTGTGCTCGGCACAAGGAGCAGATCCCAGCGTCAGAGACAGAAGCTGCTGGCAGCTCTCAGCATCCAACAGAAGCAGCCAGAAGCCCCCAGGGAGGCAAATCCTGCTGCAGGCTGTGGTGTTAGTCACTGTGCTTCCCTTTTACAAAAACAGGCATTAATGTGAGGAGGAGGAGGAGGAGGTATCTGTTACCTGAATTCCTCTTGAGTCTGAACGGGGGAAAAGAAGTTTTAGTGCAGATCTGTAGCTTGTGGATAACTCTGCACGGGGCCCAAGAGGAGAGAAAACAGGAGGATTGATGCAGGGGGGCTGATGACAAAGAATAGATGTCTGCCCAACCCAAAATGAGGATCTGGCACCCTTTTCAATAACAATTCTGGTGTTGAACTTGGAAATGGAAATTATAAGTCTGATATGAAGGAAAACTAAAAATCCTGAGAGGTTCAAGTCAGGGAGACAAGATAAACTCCAGTAGATGCCTGGCAAGAGCTGTCACATGAAATTGCAAATCCAAGCACTGAGGATTTATGACAGAGCTAATAAAAAAGAAAAGAGGTGATGTTTTATAACCACACTGCAATCCTCATGCCTGACTCTAAGCAGGGGCAGGAGGGAAGGAACCAGTAATAGCTGATTTTTTTGAGCTATGGTACATTGAATCTACCTGAAGCCCAGCAAAGCATTTAATACAGCAGGTCCCAGGACGTTCTTTGGTTGGAGAAGTAGAAAACCTGTAATATGAATAAGGAATAAAATCCCAAGTGAGACTAAAGTCTTGTGTTTAGAGGAGGGCTGTTAGTGGTGGTAGCATGAGATGGGAAACCTTCCTGAAGGGAACCTGCAGTCCCCAGGAAAAGCTCTGCTTGCTTTGACAGTCAGGTTGCTGGAGCAGACAGATGTTTCTTTCCTCTCTGCCACACATGGCATATCAGCCATGTGTGCCCTGTGCTGCTGGGCATGGAGGCATCTGCCAGGGTTGGAAGCTGTGGCTGAGGGCACTGGAAGAGGTGGCAGCCTTTTAAAATGATAATGAAAAAGTAAAATGATGCTCATTCATGAAAATAATAATAGGTAAACCACTTAGCCCCTTGGGCTGTTAAATGCTAAGAGCAGAGAGAGACAGCAATAGCAATCAGCATTTGTTATCAGCTGGGAGCTCATTAGTTGGAAAGATGGGAGGGAAGCAAGATGTGGGTTTGGTGTGAACTCCCTGTTTAATATGGCTCAAAAAAAGGCAAATGCAATTCTCAGAGGGATCAGGCGAGATGTTTCCCTGGCAGAAGTTGCTGCTGTTGTGCAAGATGGGGCTTGGACTTCCTCTGCAAACCTGTGTGGATTTTTGGTCTTTCATGTCCAGGTCTCCATAGAAAAGTTGAGCTACACAAAGATTAAGCAGGTCAGGACACAAGAAGGTGATTGGGGTGGTGCTGGGGATGGGCAGACCCAGTACCACATCCAGTTTTGCAGGTCAAGCTCACAAAACAAGGTGTTTTCTGAGGTGATGCTTTATTTCAGTCTTGATGCAGGTTTCAGGAAGAAGGGTTAAACAAGCCAGAAGTTGGCCATTTTGCTGATTGCTGTAAAATGTTTTGAGAGGGTTCATCTGGATAAAAATCAGCCCCAAATGTTATTTCTGATTGACTCTCTTCCTGGAGGGTTTTGCAGCTGTAGCAGATGATACATCAGTGTGATGCTTTCTAAATGTCCCAGTTTGCCACTGGGCCTCTTTCTCTCCTCTCTCCCTTATTTCCCCTGCTGTGTGAGAAGAACAGTTGGTCTAGAAGGCAATGGGGATATTTCTACTGCTGCCTGCCCTGGGTTATTCCTCTGTGCAAACTCCCCTTCCACATCTTGGGCCACTGTAGCACTGTGGTTCAGTGAACTTGAATCCTTTTCCCATTGGCACTGTGCATGGTAGCCTGGCTCGTGTCTGGTTTTGTTTTTTTCTTCTGTGCCTTATTTTTCCAACTGGGGTGACAGTTGGTGCCTCTGTAAAGCAACTAGAAATGTCTGGTACAAAGTTTTCTATAAAAACATGTGTGTGTGCATGAATCTGGGCTGCTGAGGCTGCAGTTGGGGTTGTCAGCAAACCCAAGAAACCAGACCCATCCAGGTTTCTTTCCTGTCAGAAAAACATAGTTAATTAAAGCCTTCTCCTGAAAGGAATTTCTTAGCCATACTGGAGGAATAACAAAGCAAAAGCTGTGTCCTTAATCCTGCCCTTTCATCTCCTGGAAATTCCTTCCTCTCCTGTCTCTTTCTCTGTGTCCGGATTGTTAAAAGAAACGAGAAATAATTTCCACTTGGAAAAAACCCAGAACAACAAAAGTCCAGCCCAGCTGATCATGTCAGAAGCCAAGGAGATGGGAGCTGAAAGGAGGGAGCTGTTAATGAAGCATCAGTGGCGAGCCAGGGGCAGGAGCTGGAGCCCATCCAGATGGCACTGCTGATTCCCTGCATCCACTTCACACGCATCTCCTCTCAGGGAAGAGCCTGGGTGAGTGGCTGCTCTCCATGGCACTGGTCAGCTGCAACCTTGCTCATGGCCTCAAGAGGGGATTTGTCTGGGTTACTTCAAGCCTCCATCTGAATTCCTCCCATGGATGGGGAGTGACATCTTCCCCACTGACCATTGAGGGGAAATAGAACCCCAGACTTTGGCTTTTGAGATTGCATTCCTGCAGGGATGCATCAGTGCTCCTGTTGCTCCTCTCCCTCTGGACAACCCTGTCAGCGTGACAAGGAAGGGCTGGGAGAAAGAAGCAGAGGGTGCAGGGAGCAATGGGAACAGAGGAGCAGTAGGAATGGGGAGCAGGGGTGTGATAGCTTGGACCCCATGGCAGAGTGTGCTGTGGTCAGGCTGGCAGTGCCCTGTCTTGCAGCCTGAGCACCCACAGCTTCCCTTCATCCCCAATCAACATGGATATTCATGTTTCCTGGCCTTGACAGATAAGGTGGCCTCACCATTAATCAGGAGGCCTGGAGAATGGGATTAACGTGAGGCAGGCGTGCTGCAGAGTTAATCTCCTTCACTGCCTGGTGATGGATGGAGCTCCTTGCAGGCACTAATCAAGTCTGTGTGTGTGCACCAGGCAAAATGGATGAGACACTGTGCCGTTGGCAGAGGTGTGTCCCAAGTCCCTGGGCACTCCTGGAGGGTGCCTGATGTGGTAGCAGTGCCAGCCAGAACTGCAGTGCTGTGGTGTGGGTGACAGGGATTGTGGCTGCCAGATCCCTTGCAGAGCTGTGTGTCCCTGCTTCTGCTCTGGGGTGCTG